>NC_084885.1:33057500-33386403 GCF_023558435.1 Drosophila sulfurigaster albostrigata
TATATCTTATCGCGATGCTGTTTTGCTTTTTAACTAGGTTTGATGTATGGAGCAGTGTGATGTCATAGTAACTAGACTTTGATCTGCCTTACACTCGTATTGCCACGCCTAGTTGCAGCTCGATGTCTGACATTTCTAGCTCATATGTTGCGCTTTGTTCAATCTGATTAGACCATTCTTGATTCACTTGTATGTGTTATGTGGTAAATCGTCATCTTCGGATGTACTCTCCTAGTCATATTGATTGGTCATCTGCTTCTGTTCGATATGCTTGCTAGTCTTGATCATCAAGATCTATTTTTCGAGTATGGATACTAGTTGATCTATGCTATTGTCGTATGTTACCTGTCTTAGCTGTCATGGTTTGATATGTCTTTGTTAGTTCACTATGCAATTACTATATTGGTTTACTAATTATGTATTTAATTTGTTGATTAGATGGTTGTTGCAATGATGGTTCATGTCGTTGATTTATTTGATGTACTTATGTCCTAGTATTTCAGAATTGGTTAACTATTTCTATAGTGTAATCGTTTGGTGCCTTACTGTTGGACTACGTTTTGGTTTTGTTCGGCTTGATTTTAGTTGTTTGTTGCGATATATGGCTATGTTGTCGTTCTGTGGGACTACATTGGAATCTGCTTGTGCATTAGAATTCTCAGTGGTTGAATTTTGGCCGAGCATTGCGTTGTCATGCAGTTGTGTTGTTCTGATTGATAGACAATAGCTAGCTAAGTTCTATCAGTTTGCTATGGATTCCGTCTAGTCAGTCAGTTCTAGGGAATGCTTTTGGTAGTGCAATTGTTGGTGTCTTTTGATCTTAGGAGTTACGCATATGAGATACTTGATGTGGCATAGCAACAAGCGTGATATGCTAGATGTATGGTGTACTGTTGTACATACGCGCATTGATATTAATGGACAGTACATAAGGTGGAATAATAGTGTCATTGTGTCAGTTATCATACGATATCGATTAATCTGAATGTCTGCATACGAGTCAGGTGCTATGTACTGATGACGTATGCAATGTGTATGGCAGTCTGCAAGCAGTGATGTGTGGGCCTTAGCTAGCAGGTATAGCAGATGGTCAAATTGAAGTAGATTACAGCGATTTGTCAATCTAGGATGTTAAGCTATTGCACATACTAGTGGTGCAATGTGTGCGTACAAGTATGGCTTGAAGACATTGCTATGCTAGTCTTGACCTAGCTGAGTGATGGTCAGTTGCATATCACAATCCTTGTTTCAGTATGGTCGATGTCTCGCGAACATGCGATATTGATGCATGACTGGCATTAGAAGTATTAGGCACTACATGAGATTAGTCAATATCAATTGGTAAATATACTGTTAATGATGCGCACGTATGAACTACTATATATTATGAGTTTTCAGAAATGTAGATAATAACTTACAACGATCTACTGATCATGATCGCATTTCTCACATTGTTTGCAATACGATCTGAATTCGATTGACTTATCGATTAATGCATGCTTAGCCGATCATTAATTGAATGTTACATTATAGGTCAGTATCATTAAATTTGGCTTTCGTGACATGATAATTAGTTTATAGATCAAATTCAATTAAAATTTATGACTATATTTTAGGTTTCATACAGTATGTGTACTCAGGATGCTATTAATCATCTGATTATGTGCTGCAATATGCAATCGTATTCGAATTTGGTATAATCTATTGCACAATTCAATTTCAATCATCAATTATACATTTCAAATATGTGTTTTGACATTAATATAGTTGATGATCTATGTTAAATGTAAATATAATAGTTTATGATCATTTTGGGTCTGATTTTGTTGCTGTATTCAAGTTCGAATTATTATCACATGTACATATCCTCAGATTACATATGATGCTCGTAATTATTCTCATTTAGTGTCTAAATAGTTTTAATTTGTTAGGTTTATTTGAGTTGATTGAATATATGTATTAAGTTTAGCATATACTGATGTATTCTGACATATGTTGCAACATTTTATTTCTTGAAATTCATTGTTCCACTAATTGCTCATTGATTCAAGTTTATGATTACTGCATGCATTGAGTAATGGTATTTATTCAGGTTTGTATATGCGTTGCGTTTTATAGTTCATGGTATACATGCGTTGTTCAACGATCTTTCAGACTTATTGTTTGTCATGTCAATGATTATTGGAACATTGTATCATGTAAGTTGTCATGTTACTAATTCACTTAGTGGCTTTGTTGTATAGATTTGGGTATAGATTGTAAGTTAGCTTGGTTAGTATCCTACTCTAGTTGAAATGATAAACTATTCCGAGATAATGTATTCATGTAGAGATCTATTAAACTATGCAGATACTTAGCTTACTAGACGTCACTGTCCGTGTATCTATTAGTGCTGACTTTTGTAGGAGGATACATGATTCGTTGATTTGCTACTACTTAATTGGTATTGATTTGGGATCTCAATGTTACATATACTAATTGTCTAAGTTTTTGAGTTTATCGTTATTTGCAATTATCAATTGATTGTAATTGAACTCCTGTAGCTGCTAATTATTGCTACTATGACTATTTTATGCGATTGATATGTTGATGGCTTTTGATATCTGTATGATAACATAGTTTTCGAAATTTAATGCATGATTCAATGGACTAAGCTGTCTTGCTGAAATAAAATATTATTGAGTTTATTTTAGATTAGATTTGTATTCGTATTGATTGATTAGTCAACTGCCATGATTGCAGTATGACTAGTTTCATATTCCAATTCATACTACTTCAGTAATTGTACGTTAGGATTGTAAATTAAATGATATTTGATATGCTAGTAAATGCTTATCAGTCTCTAGTCGACTGATATATCAATAAAGATCATAAATAGTTACATTTGATGTTTGTCATAATGAACTATCTGTAAGCAATGTGTCAATTTATGCAGTTCCATACTCGATTATCGATCAGGTCTAACAGGCTATAAACTGATCCAATATGATTCTAATCAACTAAGAATTAGTCTTATAGTTAGTAGCTAATGAAATTGTACAATTATTGCTAGTGAAGCATTCATTAAAGTCTGTCGTTAGATATCAGATTAGGATGAGTTTCTTGAATCGCTTAACTTGTTTTATTGATCAGGCATATCAGTCTCAAGTCTAAATCGATCGTATGCATAATAGTTAGACAATCATGTGCTACAATGCTCATGAATGCTAAATTGAGTAATGTCAATGCATCTAGTGCTATCGATTGCTATTGCATACATCTATGTATAGCTCATTGCATGTCGAATCTCGTTCAGTTATAGTAGTCAGCTGAGTTTATCAGTGTAGATAGCAATCGTCTGTCAGTTATGCAAATGTACCTGTTCAGGGTCATGCTTCCTAGCGCATTGAATCGAGCTTATTCATGCAGTTATGCTATCATGCGCAAGTGATCGATGCTTATCAGTGAAATGTTTAGCTGTCAGTAGTGCACGTGATGCTGTCTCAATCTATGTTCAAAGCTAGTATTCTCGAGATCATGTTCATCGATTGCACTTCTGGTTACTGTACTAGTAATGTCTCACTCGATGTCATTGTTCACTTAGACTTAGCAATTTGTTGTTAATCGTGAATTTAAACGTTGACTATTGGAAGGTATACTTAATCTAGTTGAACTAAATATACCATATTCTAATCTATTATATGTAAATGCTTAGTGATTATCATCATTCAATAGTTAATGTATTATTAACTTGTTAAATTAAATTAGTTATAGTTAAGATTAAATGTATTTAATTAATATTTTATAAGTTATAATTATATTAAGATTGTATAATTAAATTAGTTAATCTAATGATTAAACAACTACAATTATTCTATTAACTTTTTAAATTAGAATTATAAGTAATGAATCTATGTAAGCAACTTTCATGTTGCAGATTAGTATCCGATTAATTCGCTTACATGTAAGCTTGTTACATGCACTTTACGTGTTCCTTTGTGAAGTTTGAGTTCATCACACTTTGGTTATGCTCTTATGGTTAGCTAAGTGTCATCTCGAATCACTGCATTCTACTATTCTCGATATTTGTTCTAGGCTGACTTCAGGCTTTAGGTCTAGAACTTCTTACCTGTGAGTTATGTTCAGTGTTGATCGGCTTAGACTGATTCTATGTAGTTAGGTTGTTCTAGGGTTTACGTTGTCGAACTCTTTGATCTATATCGCTGGATCGTTATGTCTGCTTCTTTTGGTCTATTCCAGGTGACTTCAGTCTTGAGATCCTTTAGCATTATGTTATTGTCGGTCGTTATTTACATTGTGATAGTCTTTAGGTATCTAACCTTGTGTCTATAGTTGAGTCATATGTCTGCAGTCTGATGCCTTCGTCCGAATCTGTGAGTTCAGTAGCTAGTTATTGCTCCTTCGTGATCTCGTGATTGAACTTCGTTTAGATTCATAGTACATGTTTGATTCTCGATCATGCTTCACTGTTCGGTCAATGTCCTGAATTGTCGTATCGCGACTTGGTACTTTCGTTGTTTGATGTTGTAGCCTGATCATTGTTCTTGCGTTCTGGAGTTGATTAGTCGTTGCTTCGGCTTGATTCTTTCAGTTTCAGCTCTCGTACCCATGTCTCGCTTGTCTCGCATTCTATGCTCGTTCTGGCTCTTGGTTACTGGTCTATGGACTTTTTTCGACGTCGTCTGCTCTTTACTTGCGTTGTTTGACTTTTCGGTTGGTTTCTGGTAATAGTGGTCTTCTGAGCTTTAGCGTTTGATGCTGTCTTGTCCTCATGCCTGCTATGTCTGCTCAGCTTGTTATTCTGGTTCCAGATTGGTCTTCTGTACTGATGTTTCTTGGATTATTATTTGGTATGTTGGTTTATTGTTGGTTATTGTTTGCTTCTGTTTTAGTTAGTGATGTCTTTCGTGTTAGTTTGTTCGTTGCACTTGTCAGCTTGTTCTACTTCTTGGTCTTCGTTTGTTTTTGGATTTGGATGTTTGGTATGGTTGTTATGTATGGTTGGCTTATTTGGTGTTTGATTGCTTTTTGTATGTTTTGTGTCTACTTTATTAGGTTGGTTATTTTTTTCATTTTCGATTGTCACGTTGCTAGGATTGCTATGTTGTTTTCTGGGCTTCATCGTGTTTGTGTTATTGGGTACCTTGTCGACTTGGCTTTCGTTTGTCGGGTGTGCATCTATTGCTTCTTCGGGTCCTAGGCTGAGATTACGTTGGTGGATGTTAAGTTCCAGTAAGGTTGCAGATCCGTTGCTGTCGAACTCATGACTTGCAGATTGCTTTCTCGTCGGGCGCTGCAGCATACGTGTGCGGACGGCAGGCGACAGACTACTGGCTGTGAACATATGGCTAGCTAGCTCAGGCTAGTAAGTAGGATACAGTTAACGCACTAATCAGTCGCTCAGCGTCGGATCGAACGCATGCTTGCAGAGTATCGCGTATTCGCATCGCGAGATGATAGGACATGTTACGAATGCTATCCATGTGCAGTGAGATGATAATGAGCGAATCAGGCCATGCTCGAATTCCATGACCATTGTCTATCGCATCATAGACGTCATATTGAAATGCAAGATGGACAGCTAGACATATGGATATGGAATGCTATGATGCATCATTATAATCAATGACAGTTATGCAGCATATAATGAAGATTCAGATGAATATCATGTCTAATAATTTGACAATCTATATGAATTTGCATTACACATTCATGATGGCATGTTTAATACATACGATTAAACAGTTATACAATCATTCAGACATGTATGTGCAAGTACAGACTTAGTCATGACATTGCATGAGCCTATTGCACAGTATTGATGCATGCCTAATTCAGCTTGAATCATATATGTGGCGAATTTCTGATGTTGCACGGGAAGGTACGTTGAGGGATGGTGTAGGATGCTGGATTTAGATTGATGTAAATTAGAGCACTGTATGATGATGATTAGCAGCTTAGTTGAGGCGGATTGATGTGTGCTGGTGAAATTGTCCGAAATCCAGTTGATGTCGGTTGCAGCGTGAAGTCCTTTATGATTATTCTATACCTTTGTAGGTCGTTGATGTTTGGAATTTTATATTTAAGTTTTTCATCGAAACAAAGCTTCTGGAGTCCAACATGAGTGACAGAGTCTGAGGCATGGATCTCAAGTCCAAGTCCCGTATTTGCTCTGACCTGGAAACCACTTCCAAACAGCTGTGCAGCCTTGTTTAAAAGAGCATCCGCGTCGGCGATATATGGGATGATTATTTTTAGCGGTTTAATTTCATCGTTGTTGTCGTTGCTTGTTTCTATTTGGAGTCCCAGAACAGCGGGAGCTTCCTGTACCATTGTCCACTTAGACCTCTGTTCAGTAACGCAGTCATCCTCCCCCTCGCTGATGCTCTCGATGTCTACAACATGTCCTTCAGGATCATTATTGTTTTATTGACTCCTGCTGCACCTTGGGGATTCGTGGAATTTTTGGGAGTTTTGGGTGTAGGATGGGAGAGACAGATCTCTTTCCGAGAAAAGAGGCCCTCCCAGCGCCACGCCTCTTGGTCATCCCGACCTTGACCTCCTCCGTGTCCCCGCCACCACCGACACCTTCATTGCTCATGCCGCTTTGGGGCTCCAGAACGATGGGGACTTTGTTTTCCGTACCGCAGTCATCCTCTCCCTCGCTGACGCTCTCAATATCCACAATGTTTTCTTTGGTACTATTATCTTTAGTTGGTCTTTGTTGCTTTTTGGGGTTTTTAGGATGCATGTTCGGAAAGATGGGTTTCTTTTTAAGAGTAGTGGCTCTCTCGATGCTTCGTTTTTTGATCATGCCAGTTTTGACTCCCTCCATGTCACTTTTGGTTTCTTCAGAATTTGGGTTATTGTTTTGGGGGTAACTAGGATGTTACTGATAATGGCTGGTTTATTGTCGGTTTGATTTGGCATCTTTCTTTTTGTTGTTTTGGCTCCCTCCGTGTCACTATTAGCCTTGTCTGTATCAGTTTTAATTTCTTTTAGTTCCAGTTTGTTGGCCAGGAACTTATTGGCTTGTTCTTTAATTTCTTGGAGGACTTCAGATTTTGGGTTATTGTGTTTGGGGGTAACTGGTATGTTACTGATAGTGGTTGGTTTATTGTCGGTTTGATTTTCTTTTTATTGTTTTGGCTCCCTCCATGTCACTATTTGTCTTGTCTGATTCGGTTTTCATTTCCTTTAATTCCAGTTTATTGGCCAGGAACTTCCTGGCTTGTTCATAACTTCTTGGAGGACTTCATCAGGATTTGGTTTTGTCGTTTATTGGCGCGCGCAGGCGACTTGGCTGTTGTTTGCGGTGCGGCGCCGGCGGGGGCTAGTTGTCGTTCGGGGCGGAGGCGCTGAACAGAGTTTTAACTAAGTATGGGCTAAGTTAATTTAATTTCCACAGTAGTGGCAGCGCAGCAACACGTCCGCTCGGCTCGACGACTCGACACTCTCTCGTCCCTATCGGCGGTGGCCATTGCACAGGGGCCTAACTGTGCAAAACAGAGGGATACAGCTTACAGCTACCTTAATGTTAGTGCGACTCGCAGGTCGCGGTGACATAAGAGGGAGAGAAAGCTATCGTACAAGTCCCAACCGCCTTTTGTGTAGATATTCGCCTATTCCTTTCTGTCACGTATCCGCCCGTATGGACGGTCGTGTTGCGAGCAACTCGCAAGAGGACATGCTACGAATCGAAATGGCAGGGTATTGCAGGTAATGCTCCAGGTGATGACTTTAAATTAATAGATCGCAAACTGCGACAGTCTGGCATCTGGCCATAGGACCAGTATGCCAAGTCGCCGCAGTCGCGATCTATATGTGAAGTGGCTATGGCGTAGTAACAAATTTGTTTATAATCTATATAAATAATAAAAAAAAACTGCCATATTGTAGATGGTCTGCATGCGCCGGGTGGCGCTTAGCTGGCCTAGCCAGCCTAGGCCAGGGGTAGTTGCGACAATGTGATTGGTCCAAGTTGTGTTGTGTGTGTTGACGTAGGGGTTTGGACCATATTAGCAGCTGATGGTGATGCGGGGGCCACGGTGCAATACTACACGCCTGCGTGCAGGAGTAGAGTGGCGGTGCATTTCCAACAGCGTATGATTTCCAGTGTGTGGAGTATTGGCTGCAAGCAGTTGACCATACGAGGGGGGTGCAGAGTGGGCTGCGGTGTTGTAGGACAGCAAGCAGTGGTCGACAAATCCACAGTTGCCCGCTAAGCTGTCTTGCTCGCGTCGACGCGGCAGCTGCAGCTGTTTGTATATTTCGGAGTAATATGCTTACAGCATCATCAATGTCTTTAAACAACGCTTTAATGGATACGGATGGACGTCGCATTTATCTAGCGGAAAACCGATTGCAGTGTGATTGCAATTCGGCAAAAACACTTCAAAACTGGCTGAAGGAACGCAGCACCGATATACCCGACTATATGGATATTAGATGCCGCAATTTACCTCAGAGCGTCATCGAGCTGCAGGAGAGTAAACTGTGTCAATCGCCACCTGACTGGACCGACTACATATACTACTTGATAGCAGCTGAAGTAATTCTGCTACTCGCACTCATCACCAAGGTTTCCTACGACTATTGGGTATTCAAAACATCGGGTTATTTGCCATGGCCAGCCAGCAAAATGCCAAAGTTGCCCTGTGACTGGCTGTGTGAATCGTAGTTCACACGACAGTGTTGAGTGCTGAATTATCATATTTAAAACATATCCAATGTGTTTACAACATGAACATGACAAAGTACTTTGTTATATACCGATTTCAATCAATGTGCCTTCTCTACACATATGTATGTAATTATAAACTGTTTTAAATGTTGATATATCAATAAAAAGAGTGAGTAGTATATTCTTATGCCTCTCTTTCACTCATACCATGTACAAATGCGTCATCGAATTGCGTATTCTCGAACCCAATTAGACAATATTACTAATCAAATGACTGAGCTTATGCACAATACTACAATTAACATGAGAGAATTCACCATAAGTAAATTTCAAGTTTGTCCATCACGACAGCATCCAGTGTTGTTGGTATTACTTATTTGTTGTTACAAAATCCAAAAAAAAATAATTTAAAATTTATGATTCAAATTGGCGCGTTTTTTAGGGTTTTGTAGTATCCAATGACTAGGTGTATCTCTGCTTGCTGCTGATTTATGTTCGCCTAGTATTTCACCTACTGATTTGAAAATTTTTGACCTTACAACATCGAGTGGCCAACAACAACAATTATATTGGCAATTATTGTTGTAATTGCCTATTTGTTGCTGTTGTCGCAATATCCGAAAAAAATAATTTTAAATTTTAACGGGTTTGACTTTTGTGCATCGGTTGCTTTTAAGATTCAAATAGGCGCGCAAATCAAGTTTTTGTAGTTCTGGAAACGGACTGATGGCGCCACGTTCATTGATTTTGGCCGTTAAATTTCAAGTTCGAATATACAAGTGGGAACACTGCCTTCCTCGGCGATTCTCAAATGGTGTACCTAAGCATCTACTTGTGTCAAATGAGGATTTTTTTTTGGGGGTTTGTGATTTTTGGCGGTTGTTCAAATTTGAATTTAATTGAAGATTGACAACGCCCTTCTCATCGATTCTCAAGTTGTGTACCTAAGCATCTTATTCTAGCAAAACATTTTTTTTTTTTTTTTTTTGGGGCTTTTGGTTTTCTGTCATTAGATTTAAAATTTGAACTCATCTGTAAGCAACTTATGTTTTGTTTAACACTTGCTTGACTTGAGTTTTGGGTCCGTCTGTGTATAGGAATGTTTGGTTGGGTAGACGGGCTTTGATATTGACAAAGTGTTTAAAAGATTATGTCGTTGGTTTTTATACCCGCTACCCATAGGGTTGAAGGGTATTATAACTTTGTGCCGGCAGGAAATGTATGTAACAGGTAGAAGGAGGCATCTCCGACCCTATAAAGTATACATATTAGAGATCAGCGTCAACAGCCGAGACGATCTAGCCATGTCCGTCTGTCCGTCCTCTTGTGTTGGCAAAAAACACCTATTTACTAGGGGTCTGAGTTGCTTTGGCCGACAATCTGGTATATTATGCCGTCTATGGTATATTTTGAATGTGAAACTATATTGATATACCAAATATACAATTTGGTATATTTGTTTAGTATTTTTCGTATATTTTGAAAAAATACCGTAATATTTTGCATTTATTCAAAATGGGTAGCGGGTATCTCACAGTCGAGCACACTCGACTGTAGCTCTCTAACTTGTTTTATTTATATTTTCATATCTTGGCGCACCAAATTTTTTTGGTGCGATGGAAACAGCGATTTTGTCCGTTAAATTTGAAATTCGAATTAACAAGTTGGGAACATTGCCTTCCTCGGCGATTCTCAAGTGGTGTACCTAAGCATGTACTTGTGTAGAATAAAGATTTTTTTGGGGGTTTGTGATTTTTGGCAGTTAAGTTTCAAATTTGAATTTGATTGAAGATTGTCAACGCCCTTCTCATCGATTCTCAAGTTATGTACCTAAGCATCTTATTCAATCAAAAATATTTTTTTTTTTCTAATGGGCTTTTGATATGTTATGGTCACACAGTGAGTTATTTAAAATATATTTTTGTTGTGGCACAAAATAGCAATTTCCATCGTATTCTACATATGCGGACTTGATTTAATTAAATAAAATAAAATCATAGTTATCAATTTCAAATTATAGTGTTTTGAATCATTTATTGTAATTATAATATTTGTAAATTTCATTAATGAAAAGTAGCACATTATGGAATCCAGGATGGGTCCAACGGTTTCAAATGCAGTCGCACCATACCCCAGTCGACGTTTTCCGGTTCTAAAGGCTTAAAAGAAATCCTCAGATTTGGATGCTTGAAGTGACGCTGTATCTGTAAGAATAATGAAATGAATACTTAAGAGTAGAAGACTTTCTGCACAACACTCACCAGCTTTTCGTTTTCATCTGTGTTGTGGCAATACAATGCTAAGGGCTGAGAACGATTCTTCAGTGTCGCCTCCACGAGACACCGGCTAAATTCAAAGAATTCATTGTGCAGCTTTATGCCTGATATATCCAGGATCTTTAGCGATGGACAGCTGGCTGCTACTTGCCACAGCTTTGCCTCATTCAACATCACCCGATGGGCGATGATATCCAGTCGCTGCAAGTGTCTTAAATCCGTAATCAGTTTGTGTAGTTTATCGGCTGTGAAACAATGTTCTTCCAACAATGTCAATTGGTGCAGTGGCTCAGTTTGCATAATGTGGTCATGCGGTATTGCCATATGCGATCGTGAAATGTAATCTTATGTATGTCGCTGCCACGCTTCTCCAGCAGCATGCGCAAAATGTCATCGCGAAAATCCGCATAATAAGAATAGGACGCCCACTGGCAGTGAGCTCGCAGCTCGACTGTAACTCACCACTATTCGGCGTTTTCTGCTCTGGAGTGACACTGTCACAAGTATGCTGCTTACCCGAACGCAGGGACTCATTGCCTGATCGTCGTCATTGCATGACTCATCTTTGTCGATGGTCAATTTGATGCTGCAGTTCAATTCCTGCGGCTGTTTGCCGGAGTTTAGTGCAGGTGGTGGTGTGCACGCCTGCGCATTTCATGCACTTGAATGGGCGTCGGCAGTAGTTCTTCGTGTGTCCGTAGGCTTGGCAACGGTGGCACTGTGCAGGGTCGCGGGGCTTACAATGCTTCTCGACCACTACTGCTTGGTTTCCCAGTTCTTTAATGTTTAGGATTTGCTCATGGCTGCCGTCCGCATTGGTGTCAATCTCCACCTTAAACATGTTTAGTGGATTTTGCGAGATGCGGTGTTTCATACATTAAACTTAGTTGGCAACGCTTAGTATAAAAATACTGGAGTGAACATGTAATATTGAATTACCAATTCTGGTTACAATACATTAGGAAGAGGTAATACAATGCAATCCTTATACAAAACAAAACAAATCAGATCAAATCAAGTTAAATTCTTTGTTTAACTTCTGTTCAAAGTAAATTATTATTAAGTCAAGTCAAATTCAAATGTAAATGTAATATGAATTAAAACAAAACTTTGTTTATTTGGTTTTTAGGCAAGTTAAATTCAGTTAATTATTAAAATTAAGCCAAGTGAAATCCAAATGTAAATGTAATACGAAATTAAGAAATTAAGACAAAACTTTGGTTTGTTTCTTTGTTTTTAAGCAAGTTAAATTAAGTTAAATCAAATCAATTAATTAGTTCAAAGTAAATTATTAAGTCAAATCAAATTTAAATGTAAATGTAATACGAAATTAAGACAACTTTTTTTTTCCTAATTAAGCTTGGTGACCAAGGATTGAATTTCCGTTAGAGCATCCTTTTGTTTAGTGGTCATCTGCCTACGGGATGCTAATTTGTAAAAATGGCAACCGCGGTAGGTTGCCACGTGATTTCCTCCGCAATTGACACACAGGCCGTCTACATCTCGGGGCTTTGAGCATGCGTGTGAGGGGTGCTTACCAGCACATTTAAAGCATGTAAACTCCTTTGCCTGGCAATCCCTCATCATATGTTCAAAGCTTTGGCACTTATGGCATTGATAGGCTCTTCTTCTGGTGTTTGGGAGCTCAACTGTGACTTTGTAAGGTCCAAGTGTTTTTATATTTAGTACGTTTTTGTTGTTTGTTTGGTTTACTAGGTCTGCTTTAAAGGCGTTTGTTGGTTGACCTGAGAAACCTCCCTTTATATTTATAATGTGGCAGGGTGTATGTCCGTTCTTTTTTAGCTGTTCCGAAATCCAGTTGATGTCGGTTGCAGCGTGAAGTCCTTTTATGATTATTCTATACCTTTGTAGGTCGTTGATGTTTGGAATTTTATATTTAAGTTTTTCATCGAAACAAAGCTTCTGGAGTCCAACATGAGTGACAGAGTCTGAGGCATGGATCTCAAGTCCAAGTCCCGTATTTGCTCTGACCTGGAAACCACTTCCAAACAGCTGTGCAGCCTTGTTTAAAAGAGCATCCGCGTCGGCGATATATGGGATGATTATTTTTAGCGGTTTAATTTCATCGTTGTTGTCGTTGCTTGTTTCTATTTGGAGTCCCAGAACAGCGGGAGCTTCCTGTACCATTGTCCACTTAGACCTCTGTTCAGTAACGCAGTCATCCTCCCCCTCGCTGATGCTCTCGATGTCTACAACATGTCCTTCAGGATCATTATTGTTTTTTATTGACTCCTGCTGCTCCTTGGGGATTCGTGGAATTTTTGGGAGTTTTGGGTGTAGGATGGGAGAGACAGATCTCTTTCCGAGAAAAGAGGCCCTCCCAGCGCCACGCCTCTTGGTCATCCCGACCTTGACCTCCTCCGTGTCCCCGCCACCACCGACACCTTCATTGCTCATGCCGCTTTGGGGCTCCAGAACGATGGGGACTTTGTTTTCCGTACCGCAGTCATCCTCTCCCTCGCTGACGCTCTCAATATCCACAATGTTTTCTTTGGTACTATTATCTTTAGTTGGTCTTTGTTGCTTTTTGGGGTTTTTAGGATGCATGTTCGGAAAGATGGGTTTCTTTTTAAGAGTAGTGGCTCTCTCGATGCTTCGTTTTTTGATCATGCCAGCTTTGACTCCCTCCATGTCACTTTTGGTTTCTTCAGAATTTGGGTTATTGTTTTTGGGGTAACTAGGATGTTACTGATAATGGCTGGTTTATTGTCGGTTTGATTTGGCATCTTTCTTTTTGTTGTTTTGGCTCCCTCCGTGTCACTATTAGCCTTGTCTGTATCAGTTTTAATTTCTTTTAGTTCCAGTTTGTTGGCCAGGAACTTATTGGCTTGTTCTTTAATTTCTTGGAGGACTTCAGATTTTGGGTTATTGTGTTTGGGGGTAACTGGTATGTTACTGATAGTGGTTGGTTTATTGTCGGTTTGATTTTCTTTTTATTGTTTTGGCTCCCTCCATGTCACTATTAGTCTTGTCTGATTCGGTTTTCATTTCCTTTAATTCCAGTTTATTGGCCAGGAACTTCCTGGCTTGTTCCTTAACTTCTTGGAGGACTTCATCAGGATTTGGTTTTTTTGTCGTTTATTGGCGCGCGCAGGCGACTTGGCTGTTGTTTGCGGTGCGGCGCCGGCGGGGGCTAGTTGTCGTTCGGGGCGGAGGCGCTGAACAGAGTTTTAACTAAGTATGGGCTAAGTTAATTTAATTTCCACAGTAGTGGCAGCGCAGCAACACGTCCGCTCGGCTCGACGACTCGACACTCTCTCGTCCCTATCGGCAGTGGCCATTGCACAGGGGCCTAACTGTGCAAAACAGAGGGATACAGCTTACAGCTACCTTAATGTTAGTGCGACTCGCAGGTCGCGGTGACATAAGAGGGAGAGAGAAAGCTATCGTACAAGTCCCAACCGCCTTTTGTGTAGATATTCGCCTATTCCTTTCTGTCACGTATCCGCCCGTATGGACGGTCGTGTTGCGAGCAACTCGCAAGAGGACATGCTACGAATCGAAATGGCAGGGTATTGCAGGTAATGCTCCAGGTGATGACTTTAAATTAATAGATCGCAAACTGCGACAGTCTGGCATCTGGCCATAGGACCAGTATGCCAAGTCGCCGCAGTCGCGATCTATATGTGAAGTGGCTATGGCGTAGTAACAAATTTGTTTATAATCTATATAAATAATAAAAAAAAAAAACTGCCATATTGTAGATGGTCTGCATGCGCCGGGTGGCGCTTAGCTGGCCTAGCCAGCCTAGGCCAGGGGTAGTTGCGACAATGTGATTGGTCCAAGTTGTGTTGTGTGTGTTGACGTAGGGGTTTGGACCATATTAGCAGCTGATGGTGATGCGGGGGCCACGGTGCAATACTACACGCCTGCGTGCAGGAGTAGAGTGGCGGTGCATTTCCAACAGCGTATGATTTCCAGTGTGTGGAGTATTGGCTGCAAGCAGTTGACCATACGAGGGGGGTGCAGAGTGGGCTGCGGTGTTGTAGGACAGCAAGCAGTGGTCGACAAATCCACAGTTGCCCGCTAAGCTGTCTTGCTCGCGTCGACGCGGCAGCTGCAGCTGTTTGTATATTTCGGAGTAATATGCTTACAGCATCATCAATGTCTTTAAACAACGCTTTAATGGATACGGATGGACGTCGCATTTATCTAGCGGAAAACCGATTGCAGTGTGATTGCAATTCGGCAAAAACACTTCAAAACTGGCTGAAGGAACGCAGCACCGATATACCCGACTATATGGATATTAGATGCCGCAATTTACCTCAGAGCGTCATCGAGCTGCAGGAGAGTAAACTGTGTCAATCGCCACCTGACTGGACCGACTACATATACTACTTGATAGCAGCTGAAGTAATTCTGCTACTCGCACTCATCACCAAGGTTTCCTACGACTATTGGGTATTCAAAACATCGGGTTATTTGCCATGGCCAGCCAGCAAAATGCCAAAGTTGCCCTGTGACTGGCTGTGTGAATCGTAGTTCACACGACAGTGTTGAGTGCTGAATTATCATATTTAAAACATATCCAATGTGTTTACAACATGAACATGACAAAGTACTTTGTTATATACCGATTTCAATCAATGTGCCTTCTCTACACATATGTATGTAATTATAAACTGTTTTAAATGTTGATATATCAATAAAAAGAGTGAGTAGTATATTCTTATGCCTCTCTTTCACTCATACCATGTACAAATGCGTCATCGAATTGCGTATTCTCGAACCCAATTAGACAATATTACTAATCAAATGACTGAGCTTATGCACAATACTACAATTAACATGAGAGAATTCATCATAAGTAAATTTCAAGTTTGACCATCACGACAGCATCCAGTGTTGTTGGTATTACTTATTTGTTGTTACAAAATCCAAAAAAAAATAATTTAAAATTTATGATTCAAATTGGCGCGTTTTTTAGGGTTTTGTAGTATCCAATGACTAGGTGTATCTCTGCTTGCTGCTGATTTATGTTCGCCTAGTATTTCACCTACTGATTTGAAAATTTTTGACCTTACAACATCGAGTGGCCAACAACAACAATTATATTGGCAATTATTGTTGTAATTGCCTATTTGTTGCTGTTGTCGCAATATCCGAAAAAAATAATTTTAAATTTTAACGGGTTTGACTTTTGTGCATCGGTTGCTTTTAAGATTCAAATAGGCGCGCAAATCAAGTTTTTGTAGTTCTGGAAACGGACTGATGGCGCCACGTTCATTGATTTTGGCCGTTAAATTTCAAGTTCGAATATACAAGTGGGAACACTGCCTTCCTCGGCGATTCTCAAATGGTGTACCTAAGCATCTACTTGTGTCAAATGAGGATTTTTTTTTGGGGGTTTGTGATTTTTGGCGGTTGTTCAAATTTGAATTTAATTGAAGATTGACAACGCCCTTCTCATCGATTCTCAAGTTGTGTACCTAAGCATCTTATTCTAGCAAAACATTTTTTTTTTTTTTTGGGGCTTTTGGTTTTCTGTCATTAGATTTAAAATTTGAACTCATCTGTAAGCAACTTATGTTTTTGTTTAACACTTGCTTGACTTGAGTTTTGGGTCCGTCTGTGTATAGGAATGTTTGGTTGGGTAGACGGGCTTTGATATTGACAAAGTGTTTAAAAGATTATGTCGTTGGTTTTTATACCCGCTACCCATAGGGTTGAAGGGTATTATAACTTTGTGCCGGCAGGAAATGTATGTAACAGGTAGAAGGAGGCATCTCCGACCCTATAAAGTATACATATTAGAGATCAGCGTCAACAGCCGAGACGATCTAGCCATGTCCGTCTGTCCGTCCTCTTGTGTTGGCAAAAACACCTATTTACTAGGGGTCTGAGTTGCTTTGGCCGACAATCTGGTATATTATGCCGTCTATGGTATATTTTGAATGTGAAACTATATTGATATACCAAATATACAATTTGGTATATTTGTTTAGTATTTTTCGTATATTTTGAAAAATACCGTAATATTTTGCATTTATTCAAAATGGGTAGCGGGTATCTCACAGTCGAGCACACTCGACTGTAGCTCTCTAACTTGTTTTATTTATATTTTCATATCTTGGCGCACCAAATTTTTTTTGGTGCGATGGAAACAGCGATTTTGTCCGTTAAATTTGAAATTCGAATTAACAAGTTGGGAACATTGCCTTCCTCGGCGATTCTCAAGTGGTGTACCTAAGCATGTACTTGTGTAGAATAAAGATTTTTTTGGGGGTTTGTGATTTTTGGCAGTTAAGTTTCAAATTTGAATTTGATTGAAGATTGTCAACGCCCTTCTCATCGATTCTCAAGTTATGTACCTAAGCATCTTATTCAATCAAAAATATTTTTTTTTTTCTAATGGGCTTTTGATATGTTATGGTCACACAGTGAGTTATTTAAAATATATTTTTGTTGTGGCACAAAAATAGCAATTTCCATCGTATTCTACATATGCGGACTTGATTTAATTAAATAAAATAAAATCATAGTTATCAATTTCAAATTATAGTGTTTTGAATCATTTATTGTAATTATAATATTTGTAAATTTCATTAATGAAAAGTAGCACATTATGGAATCCAGGATGGGTCCAACGGTTTCAAATGCAGTCGCACCATACCCCAGTCGACGTTTTCCGGTTCTAAAGGCTTAAAAGAAATCCTCAGATTTGGATGCTTGAAGTGACGCTGTATCTGTAAGAATAATGAAATGAATACTTAAGAGTAGAAGACTTTCTGCACAACACTCACCAGCTTTTCGTTTTCATCTGTGTTGTGGCAATACAATGCTAAGGGCTGAGAACGATTCTTCAGTGTCGCCTCCACGAGACACCGGCTAAATTCAAAGAATTCATTGTGCAGCTTTATGCCTGATATATCCAGGATCTTTAGCGATGGACAGCTGGCTGCTACTTGCCCCAGCTTTGCCTCATTCAACATCACCCGATGGGCGATGATATCCAGTCGCTGCAAGTGTCTTAAATCCGTAATCAGTTTGTGTAGTTTATCGGCTGTGAAACAATGTTCTTCCAACAATGTCAATTGGTGCAGTGGCTCAGTTTGCATAATGTGGTCATGCGGTATTGCCATATGCGATCGTGAAATGTAATCTTATGTATGTCGCTGCCACGCTTCTCCAGCAGCATGCGCAAAATGTCATCGCGAAAATCCGCATAATAAGAATAGGACGCCCACTGGCAGTGAGCTCGCAGCTCGACTGTAACTCACCACTATTCGGCGTTTTCTGCTCTGGAGTGACACTGTCACAAGTATGCTGCTTACCCGAACGCAGGGACTCATTGCCTGATCGTCGTCATTGCATGACTCATCTTTGTCGATGGTCAATTTGATGCTGCAGTTCAATTCCTGCGGCTGTTTGCCGGAGTTTAGTGCAGGTGGTGGTGTGCACGCCTGCGCATTTCATGCACTTGAATGGGCGTCGGCAGTAGTTCTTCGTGTGTCCGTAGGCTTGGCAACGGTGGCACTGTGCAGGGTCGCGGGGCTTACAATGCTTCTCGACCACTACTGCTTGGTTTCCCAGTTCTTTAATGTTTAGGATTTGCTCATGGCTGCCGTCCGCATTGGTGTCAATCTCCACCTTAAACATGTTTAGTGGATTTTGCGAGATGCGGTGTTTCATACATTAAACTTAGTTGGCAACGCTTAGTATAAAAATACTGGAGTGAACATGTAATATTGAATTACCAATTCTGGTTACAATACATTAGGAAGAGGTAATACAATGCAATCCTTATACAAAACAAAACAAATCAGATCAAATCAAGTTAAATTCTTTGTTTAACTTCTGTTCAAAGTAAATTATTATTAAGTCAAGTCAAATTCAAATGTAAATGTAATATGAATTAAAACAAAACTTTGTTTATTTGGTTTTTAGGCAAGTTAAATTCAGTTAATTATTAAAATTAAGCCAAGTGAAATCCAAATGTAAATGTAATACGAAATTAAGAAATTAAGACAAAACTTTGGTTTGTTTCTTTGTTTTTAAGCAAGTTAAATTAAGTTAAATCAAATCAATTAATTAGTTCAAAGTAAATTATTAAGTCAAATCAAATTTAAATGTAAATGTAATACGAAATTAAGACAACTTTTTTTTCCTAATTAAGCTTGGTGACCAAGGATTGAATTTCCGTTAGAGCATCCTTTTGTTTAGTGGTCATCTGCCTACGGGATGCTAATTTGTAAAAATGGCAACCGCGGTAGGTTGCCACGTGATTTCCTCCGCAATTGACACACAGGCCGTCTACATCTCGGGGCTTTGAGCATGCGTGTGAGGGTGCTTACCAGCACATTTAAAGCATGTAAACTCCTTTGCCTGGCAATCCCTCATCATATGTTCAAAGCTTTGGCACTTATGGCATTGATAGGCTCTTCTTCTGGTGTTTGGGAGCTCAACTGTGACTTTGTAAGGTCCAAGTGTTTTTATATTTAGTACGTTTTTGTTGTTTGTTTGGTTTACTAGGTCTGCTTTAAAGGCGTTTGTTGGTTGACCTGAGAAACCTCCCTTTATATTTATAATGTGGCAGGGTGTATGTCCGTTCTTTTTTAGCTGTTCCGAAATCCAGTTGATGTCGGTTGCAGCGTGAAGTCCTTTTATGATTATTCTATACCTTTGTAGGTCGTTGATGTTTGGAATTTTATATTTAAGTTTTTCATCGAAACAAAGCTTCTGGAGTCCAACATGAGTGACAGAGTCTGAGGCATGGATCTCAAGTCCAAGTCCCGTATTTGCTCTGACCTGGAAACCACTTCCAAACAGCTGTGCAGCCTTGTTTAAAAGAGCATCCGCGTCGGCGATATATGGGATGATTATTTTTAGCGGTTTAATTTCATCGTTGTTGTCGTTGCTTGTTTCTATTTGGAGTCCCAGAACAGCGGGAGCTTCCTGTACCATTGTCCACTTAGACCTCTGTTCAGTAACGCAGTCATCCTCCCCCTCGCTGATGCTCTCGATGTCTACAACATGTCCTTCAGGATCATTATTGTTTTTTATTGACTCCTGCTGCACCTTGGGGATTCGTGGAATTTTTGGGAGTTTTGGGTGTAGGATGGGAGAGACAGATCTCTTTCCGAGAAAAGAGGCCCTCCCAGCGCCACGCCTCTTGGTCATCCCGACCTTGACTTCCTCCGTGTCCCCGCCACCACCGACACCTTCATTGCTCATGCCGCTTTGGGGCTCCAGAACGATGGGGACTTTGTTTTCCGTACCGCAGTCATCCTCTCCCTCGCTGACGCTCTCAATATCCACAATGTTTTCTTTGGTACTATTATCTTTAGTTGGTCTTTGTTGCTTTTTGGGGTTTTTAGGATGCATGTTCGGAAAGATGGGTTTCTTTTTAAGAGTAGTGGCTCTCTCGATGCTTCGTTTTTTGATCATGCCAGCTTTGACTCCCTCCATGTCACTTTTGGTTTCTTCAGAATTTGGGTTATTGTTTTTGGGGGTAACTAGGATGTTACTGATAATGGCTGGTTTATTGTCGGTTTGATTTGGCATCTTTCTTTTTGTTGTTTTGGCTCCCTCCGTGTCACTATTAGCCTTGTCTGTATCAGTTTTAATTTCTTTTAGTTCCAGTTTGTTGGCCAGGAACTTATTGGCTTGTTCTTTAATTTCTTGGAGGACTTCAGATTTTGGGTTATTGTGTTTGGGGGTAACTGGTATGTTACTGATAGTGGTTGGTTTATTGTCGGTTTGATTTTCTTTTTATTGTTTTGGCTCCCTCCATGTCACTATTAGTCTTGTCTGATTCGGTTTTCATTTCCTTTAATTCCAGTTTATTGGCCAGGAACTTCCTGGCTTGTTCCTTAACTTCTTGGAGGACTTCATCAGGATTTGGTTTTTTTTTGTCGTTTATTGGCGCGCGCAGGCGACTTGGCTGTTGTTTGCGGTGCGGCGCCGGCGGGGGGCTAGTTGTCGTTCGGGGGCGGAGGCGCTGAACAGAGTTTTAACTAAGTATGGGCTAAGTTAATTTAATTTCCACAGTAGTGGCAGCGCAGCAACACGTCCGCTCGGCTCGACGACTCGACACTCTCTCGTCCCTATCGGCAGTGGCCATTGCACAGGGGCCTAACTGTGCAAAACAGAGGGATACAGCTTACAGCTACCTTAATGTTAGTGCGACTCGCAGGTCGCGGTGACATAAGAGGGAGAGAGAAAGCTATCGTACAAGTCCCAACCGCCTTTTGTGTAGATATTCGCCTATTCCTTTCTGTCACGTATCCGCCCGTATGGACGGTCGTGTTGCGAGCAACTCGCAAGAGGACATGCTACGAATCGAAATGGCAGGATATTGCAGGTAATGCTCCAGGTGATGACTTTAAATTAATAGATCGCAAACTGCGACAGTCTGGCATCTGGCCATAGGACCAGTATGCCAAGTCGCCGCAGTCGCGAACTATATGTGTAGTGGCATGGCAAATACAAAAAATTAATTATAATCAATATAATAAAAAAAATTTGCCATTTAGTAGGTGTTGTGGAGATTGACGCATGATCCATTTCACATACATTTATACGAATTAAAAGGGACAGTTTATTAGCACATACACAGACGTGTGTATGTGCACACAATACACGAACATTAAGGACAGTCACTTGCAGACATGTAAGTGTGCCAATGCACATATTGATGGGTCATGCCCTTTAATTCTCTTATTTGACACTCTCTCACTTATTGCAATTTTTATGTCCCGTTCGAAGTTCTCTCTGTTCAACGGAGAACAGGTGAAGGGAAAGTGAGAGAGATTTTAGTGATGACACTTTTTGCGACTGAGATCACTTATTGAGAGCGCTGAGAGAACGCTGGTGAGAGCGCTGGTGAGAGCGGCTACTATGATGGCGGCGGTGGTGGGTGCAAAGTTCACCGAATTTTCACTGAGATTTTTATAATAATTAATTGCACTTTTTATATGAAAATCCGCACTTCACAATTTATTGATGGCGAATTTTGATGTTGTTTCGCCGTGTAGTAATGGTTTTTGTGTGGAGAGTTAGCCATTTGATGTTGTTAGCGGCTGTGTCGAGGCGGGGTCAAAGGTCAAAAAGTTTTCACTCTAACATGAGAGTCAACTTATGACCTTTGTTGTGTAAGTTTATGGCACGCGACACTAGCCTAGCATCAATATCCATGATGCAGCATGTCGATCAATTCCAGTGCGCCATATAATGTGACGCTACAGTGATATCGACGCTGCTGGATGTATGAACCGGCCGCGCTGGCTAGCGCGAACCTTAGCCTAGCATCTTGTCCAGTGTGGCAGTACGTTCGCCGTGGGTGGCCCAGTCCGTAGTTTCAATCTCGAGTCCAAGTCCTGAATTTGCTTTCGTTTGGAAACAACAAACTGTTGGTCTTATTGATGAGGTCTGACGCGTCGGCAATGTATGGGATGAGGATGTTTAGGGTGCTTAGGGGTTTATTCAACGATATCATGGTTTACTTCCCAAGTTTTATCCCAAGCCTGAATTTGCATTTACGATGTCATAAAGTTCGATTTTCAAAGGCAAATGGTTTGAGGGCAGTTTGTTAATGTTTTTGCTTCGTCTTTTTTCCAGCGCTTTTTTCAAACGATTTTGTGCAGCTCGATAGCATTGTCTAGCCTCTGTAGTGTGCGTCAAGAGTAAGTGGCGTTTGCATCGTTTCTTGTCATTCCATAGTGCTCTAGTTTCGTCATCTAATTCTAGGTTGTGTTCTTGTCGCTGTCTCTGGCGGTTTTGCTGTCTTGCTCGCGTCGACGCGGCAGCTGCAGCTGTTTGTATATTTCGGAGTAATATGCTTACTTTTTTTTTTGTATTTTATTGGCGCGCGCAGCTTGGTGGCTGGTTGTTGCGGCGGCGCCGGCGGGCTGTGGTTCGGGCGGGGCTGTCGGTTTAACAATGTTAACTTAATGTATTTGACTAATTTTCGCGCGTTGGCAGAAGACCGGCAAACACGTCCACTCGCCTCGAACTCTCGACACTCTCTTCTCGTCCCTGTCGGCAATGGCCATTGCACAGTGGGCCTAACTGTACAAAGCATAGGGATACAGCTACTAAGAGCTACCTTAATGCTAGGGGTGACATAGTAAGGAGTGAGAGAGATATCGTTTACACAGATCTATCGCCTTTTGATGACTTTTCGCTAATTCCTGTATATCACGTATCCGCCCCAAAGGGCGGCCGCGTTGCGAACGACTCGCAAAGGACATGCTGCGAATGGTAGTGTCAGGGTTTTGCAGGTGAAAATCTCCAGGAAGTGACTTTTTAACTTAATAGTCGCGAACTACGACAGTCTGGCATCTGGCCATAGGACCAGTATGCCAAGTCGCCGCAGTCGCGAACTATATGTGTAGTGGCATGGCAAATACAAAAAATTAATTATAATCAATATAATAAAAAAAATTTGCCATTTAGTAGGTGTTGTGCGTGCGCCGGGTGGCGCTTAGCTGGAGATTGACGCATGATCCATCCTAGGCCAGGGGTGGTTACGTCAATGTGTTTGGTCCGAGTTGGTGTGTGTGTTGGCATCGGAGGGCTGGACCGTATTGGCTGCTGATGGGGGTGCAGGGGCCACGGTGCAATACTACACGCCTGCGTGCAGGAGTAGAGTGGCGGTGCATTGCCAACAGCGTATGATTTCCAGTGTGTGGAGTATTGGCTGCAAGCAGTTGACCATACGAGGGGGGTGCAGAGTGGGCTGCGGTGTTGTAGGACAGCAAGCAGTGGTCGACAAATCCACAGTTGCCCGCTAAGCTGTCTTGCTCGCGTCGACGCGGCAGCTGCAGCTGCAGCTGTTTGTATATTTCGGAGTAATATGCTTACAGCATCATCAATGTCAGTGGCCACGTTAATCTCAGTTGTCAGGTGTATGGAGTTCTCAAGTGTCGTCTGGAAGCATCTGATATCAGCGCCTCTGGCCAGAAGCCTGGACTGCGCAAATTTGCATTTACACTGTCACAGAGTTCGATATTCAGCGGTAAATGGTCAGAGATCAGTTCAGTGCTAGATGAAATGTTTATGACGTTGCCATCAACGCCACTGGTGATGGCAAAGTCAATGGCCGACGGGCGTGACAAATCCCGGCAATTCGAACACACTGTCGTTGATTGGCGCTCGTGTTTCTGTGAGTATCATTATATTTATGGAGTTTCGTCTGATGTACATATCCAGTTCATTTATTTTATTTTTAACTCCACAGGCATTCCAGAAGGCGATTTTGAGGGTGTCTTGGCTATCTGGATCTGGCAGCACTCTTCGAATTGAGCCTGGGCCAGAGTCCAGATTTGGATAAGTTGCAGCATCATATATGTTTTTGTGCTGGATTTCGACTATCCAGATGATACTGTGCTGTTGCAGATTTTTGTGTTGATTGTGTTGACAAATGTCTGTCGTTTCGTACAACAGCGCTGTACGAAAGGACTCCGTCGTATTTTGCTGCCGGCTGCTGGGCATTTTGTTGGGACTGTATCGATTTGCGTTTTAAAAATTTCCAGGTTTGTTTGCTGTGTGCTGGTCAGTTGCTGTTTGTTTCATGGGTGTTTTTGTGGCCTTGTTTGTTTAAATTTGTTTGTTAGTAGTTTTGCTCGTGCCGCTTTGTACGTTGGACAACCCTTGTAGCTGCTAATGTGCACGCCTTTGCAATTTGCACATGTTGAATTATCGCTTCTTGGCTTTGTGCAGGTAGTTGACGTATGGCTACCTGCACATTTCATGCAGAGAAAGGGGCGTCTGCAGTAATTTTTCGTATGACCAAATGCCTGGCATCTATGGCATTGCGCTGGGTCAATTGGTTTGGATTGGCGTTCGACTGAAACCGTCTGGTAGCCCAGCTTCAGTTTGAGTATATCCTCGTGTGTGCCGTCTGGTTTTGGTTCGATTTCAATATATATATATTCAGTGGCCTGCCCGTGAAGCGATGCCTTATGCATCTTATATATCTCGCTTTATAGTCCACCTCAATGAGTCTGGCTGCCAGCCAGTCATTGGGTGTGCTGTGATGAATTTGGCGGATTATGATACGAAAACCTTTTTCGTTTCGTCGCTGATGTGTGAATAGCTGTGTTTCATTGTCATTTAAAATTTGCAGTACGGCATTGTAGGAATTGATGTCTTCGCATAGTATGCGGACACCGTCGCCGGGCATGGTTTTGGTCCGGAATTTACCCACAGATGGGTTTTTCGTCAGACTTTCTAGTATTGGCATGATCTGTGGCACCATTGGCAGAATTAGCGGTGGAATGTTTGTCGCTTTATCATTTGCTGCTATTTTAGCTAATTGGGGTTTGGTTTGCTTAGCAACATTTGTATTTTGTTGCCAATGTTGCGGTAGGTCGGAATCATTAACCTGCTGCTGTTGCTGTCGATATTGCTTAGCAACATTTTCATTTTGTTGCCGTAGGTCAGTTTTCTGCTTCTGTTGCTGTTGATATTGCGTATACGAGTTTGGTGGGCTATTTTGTTGGCGAGGGGATGTGAATTTCAGTTTTCTTTTCCTTTTTTCTAGGTGCAATTCAGTAGCAAAATTGCTTTTGAAGACAGGGGTATGAAAAGCTAACAGAGTTTTATTAAATTCAGGGTCAGAGGCATCCATGTCAGAAGATTTTCTTTTAATTGGCGTCAAAAATGAGTCTTAGTTTTGTTTGGTTAATGGTATTAGTAGTAGTAGTATTTTTCGTATATTTTGAAAAAATACCGTAATATTTTGCATTTATTCAAAATGGGTAGCGGGTATCTCACAGTCGAGCACACTCGACTGTAGCTTTCTAACTTGTTTTATTTATATTTTCATATCTTGGCGCACCAATTTTTTTTTGGTGCGATGGAAACAGCGATTTTGTCCGTTAAATTTGAAATTCGAATTAACAAGTTGGGAACATTGCCTTCCTCGGCGATTCTCAAGTGGTGTACCTAAGCATCTACTTGTGTAGAATAAAGATTTTTTTGGGGGTTTGTGATTTTTGGCAGTTAAATTTCAAATTTGAATTTGATTGAAGATTGTCAACGCCCTTCTCATCGATTCTCAAGTTATGTACCTAAGCATCTTATTCAATCAAAAATATTTTTTTTTTTCTAATGGGCTTTTGATATGTTATGGTCACACAGTGAGTTATTTAAAATATATTTTTGTTGTGGCACAAAAATAGCAATTTCCATCGTATTCTACATATGCGGACTTGATTTAATTAAATAAAATAAAATCATAGTTATCAATTTCAAATTATAGTGTTTTGAATCATTTATTGTAATTATAATATTTGTAAATTTCATTAATGAAAAGTAGCACATTATGGAATCCAGGATGGGTCCAACGGTTTCAAATGCAGTCGCACCATACCCCAGTCGACGTTTTCCGGTTCTAAAGGCTTAAAAGAAATCCTCAGATTTGGATGCTTGAAGTGACGCTGTATCTGTAAGAATAATGAAATGAATACTTAAGAGTAGAAGACTTTCTGCACAACACTCACCAGCTTTTCGTTTTCATCTGTGTTGTGGCAATACAATGCTAAGGGCTGAGAACGATTCTTCAGTGTCGCCTCCACGAGACACCGGCTAAATTCAAAGAATTCATTGTGCAGCTTTATGCCTGATATATCCAGGATCTTTAGCGATGGACAGCTGGCTGCTACTTGCCACAGCTTTGCCTCATTCAACATCACCCGATGGGCGATGATATCCAGTCGCTGCAAGTGTCTTAAATCCGTAATCAGTTTGTGTAGTTTATCGGCTGTGAAACAATGTTCTTCCAACAATGTCAATTGGTGCAGTGGCTCAGTTTGCATAATGTGGTCATGCGGTATTGCCATATGCGATCGTGAAATGTAATCTTATGTATGTCGCTGCCACGCTTCTCCAGCAGCATGCGCAAAATGTCATCGCGAAAATCCGCATAATAAGAATAGGACGCCCACTGGCAGTGAGCTCGCAGCTCGACTGTAACTCACCACTATTCGGCGTTTTCTGCTCTGGAGTGACACTGTCACAAGTATGCTGCTTACCCGAACGCAGGGACTCATTGCCTGATCGTCGTCATTGCATGACTCATCTTTGTCGATGGTCAATTTGATGCTGCAGTTCAATTCCTGCGGCTGTTTGCCGGAGTTTAGTGCAGGTGGTGGTGTGCACGCCTGCGCATTTCATGCACTTGAATGGGCGTCGGCAGTAGTTCTTCGTGTGTCCGTAGGCTTGGCAACGGTGGCACTGTGCAGGGTCGCGGGGCTTACAATGCTTCTCGACCACTACTGCTTGGTTTCCCAGTTCTTTAATGTTTAGGATTTGCTCATGGCTGCCGTCCGCATTGGTGTCAATCTCCACCTTAAACATGTTTAGTGGATTTTGCGAGATGCGATGTTTCATACATTAAACTTAGTTGGCAACGCTTAGTATAAAAATACTGGAGTGAACATGTAATATTGAATTACCAATTCTGGTTACAATACATTAGGAAGAGGTAATACAATGCAATCCTTATACAAAACAAAACAAATCAGATCAAATCAAGTTAAATTCTTTGTTTAACTTCTGTTCAAAGTAAATTATTATTAAGTCAAGTCAAATTCAAATGTAAATGTAATATGAATTAAAACAAAACTTTGTTTATTTGGTTTTTAGGCAAGTTAAATTCAGTTAATTATTAAGTGTTTTTATATTTAGTACGTTTTTGTTGTTTGTTTGGTTTACTAGGTCTGCTTTAAAGGCGTTTGTTGGTTGACCTGAGAAACCTCCCTTTATATTTATAATGTGGCAGGGTGTATGTCCGTTCTTTTTTAGCTGTTCCGAAATCCAGTTGATGTCGGTTGCAGCGTGAAGTCCTTTTATGATTATTCTATACCTTTGTAGGTCGTTGATGTTTGGAATTTTATATTTAAGTTTTTCATCGAAACAAAGCTTCTGGAGTCCAACATGAGTGACAGAGTCTGAGGCATGGATCTCAAGTCCAAGTCCCGTATTTGCTCTGACCTGGAAACCACTTCCAAACAGCTGTGCAGCCTTGTTTAAAAGAGCATCCGCGTCGGCGATATATGGGATGATTATTTTTAGCGGTTTAATTTCATCGTTGTTGTCGTTACTTGTTTCTATTTGGAGTCCCAGAACAGCGGGAGCTTCCTGTACCATTGTCCACTTAGACCTCTGTTCAGTAACGCAGTCATCCTCCCCCCTCGCTGATGCTCTCGATGTCTACAACATGTCCTTCAGGATCATTATTGTTTTTTTATTGACTCCTGCTGCTCCTTGGGGATTCGTGGAATTTTTGGGAGTTTTGGGTGTAGGATGGGAGAGACAGATCTCTTTCCGAGAAAAGAGGCCCTCCCAGCGCCACGCCTCTTGGTCATCCCGACCTTGACCTCCTCCGTGTCCCCGCCACCACCGACACCTTCATTGCTCATGCCGCTTTGGGGCTCCAGAACGATGGGGACTTTGTTTTCCGTACCGCAGTCATCCTCTCCGTCGCTGACGCTCTCAATATCCACAATGTTTTCTTTGGTACTATTATCTTTAGTTGGTCTTTGTTGCTTTTTGGGGTTTTTAGGATGCATGTTCGGAAAGATGGGTTTCTTTTTAAGAGTAGTGGCTCTCTCGATGCTTCGTTTTTTGATCATGCCAGCTTTGACTCCCTCCATGTCACTTTTGGTTTCTTCAGAATTTGGGTTATTGTTTTTGGGGTAACTAGGATGTTACTGATAATGGCTGGTTTATTGTCGGTTTGATTTGGCATCTTTCTTTTTGTTGTTTTGGCTCCCTCCGTGTCGCTATTAGCCTTGTCTGTATCAGTTTTAATTTCTTTTAGTTCCAGTTTGTTGGCCAGGAACTTATTGGCTTGTTCTTTAATTTCTTGGAGGACTTCAGATTTTGGGTTATTGTGTTTGGGGGTAACTGGTATATTACTGATAGTGGTTGGTTTATTGTCGGTTTGATTTTCTTTTTATTGTTTTGGCTCCCTCCATGTCACTATTAGTCTTGTCTGATTCGGTTTTCATTTCCTTTAATTCCAGTTTATTGGCCAGGAACTTCCTGGCTTGTTCCTTAACTTCTTGGAGGACTTCATCAGGATTTGGTTTTTTTGTCGTTTATTGGCGCCCGCTGTTGTTTGCGGTGCGGCGCCGGCGGGGGCTAGTTGTCGTTCGGGGGCGGAGGCGCTGAACAGAGTTTTAACTAAGTATGGGCTAAGTTAATTTAATTTCCACAGTAGTGGCAGCGCAGCAACACGTCCGCTCGGCTCGACGACTCGACACTCTCTCGTCCCTATCGGCAGTGGCCATTGCACAGGGGCCTAACTGTGCAAAACAGAGGGATACAGCTTACAGCTACCTTAATGTTAGTGCGACTCGCAGGTCGCGGTGACATAAGAGGGAGAGAGAAAGCTATCGTACAAGTCCCAACCGCCTTTTGTGTAGATATTCGCCTATTCCTTTCTGTCACGTATCCGCCCGTATGGACGGTCGTGTTGCGAGCAACTCGCAAGAGGACATGCTACGAATCGAAATGGCAGGGTATTGCAGGTAATGCTCCAGGTGATGACTTTAAATTAATAGATCGCAAACTGCGACAGTCTGGCATCTGGCCATAGGACCAGTATGCCAAGTCGCCGCAGTCGCGATCTATATGTGAAGTGGCTATGGCGTAGAAACAAATTTGTTTATAATCTATATAAATAATAAAAAAAAAAACTGCCATATTGTAGATGGTCTGCATGCGCCGGGTGGCGCTTAGCTGGCCTAGCCAGCCTAGGCCAGGGGGTAGTTGCGACAATGTGATTGGTCCAAGTTGTGTGTGTGTGTTGACGTAGGGGTTTGGACTAGAGGTGGGCGCGGGCCTGTATTTTGAGGCCCGGGCCCGCACGAAAACAAACTCTTTTTTGAGAGACCCGGCCCGGCCGAACACGAAACTTTTTCACTAAGGCCCGGCCCGGCCCGGCACGAAACTTATTTACACATATAAGGAAATTCAAAAGACATGTAATTTATGTCTATAACACAAAATCTACATTATTGCCATTATAATTAATGCAATAGAAAAGCTTCCACACTTCACTCCTGCCCTTTTCATTTTGAATAAGCTTTACACATTCACTTTTTTTTATTTACAACGTCCTGAATTGTTTGTCGCGACATATTTTAATTTTCACAGATTTTGTAATTTCACCACAATTGTAATTTCACCGCCAATTTTTAGTTAGTGGTGTGCAAACAAGTAAAATATTGTATGAGCAAATCGATAGTAGCATCGATAAGCAATTAAAATGCGATAAATGACGGTTCTAATTCGATCAAATCAAAATTTTTTCGGGCCTATTTCGGGCTTTTACGGGCCTATTTCGGGTTTTTACGGGCCGGGCCTTTTTTCTAAAGCCCGGGCCCGCACGAAGCCCGTACGAATCTTAATTTTAAGGCCCGGGCCCGCCCGAACCCGCTCCGGGCCTGTGTAAGCCCGCGGGCCACGAAAAAGCCCGGCCCGTTCCCACCTCTAGTTTGGACCATATTAGCAGCTGATGGTGATGCGGGGCCACGGTGCAATACTACACGCCTGCGTGCAGGAGTAGAGTGGCGGTGCATTTCCAACAGCGTATGATTTCCAGTGTGTGGAGTATTGGCTGCAAGCAGTTGACCATACGAGGGGGGTGCAGAGTGGGCTGCGGTGTTGTAGGACAGCAAGCAGTGGTCGACAAATCCACAGTTGCCCGCTAAGCTGTCTTGCTCGCGTCGACGCGGCAGCTGCAGCTGCAGCTGTTTGTATATTTCGGAGTAATATGCTTACAGCATCATCAATGTCAGTGGCCACGTTAATCTCAGTTGTCAGGTGTATGGAGTTCTCAAGTGTCGTCTGGAAGCATCTGATATCAGCGCCTCTGGCCAGAAGCCTGGACTGCGCAAATTTGCATTTACACTGTCACAGAGTTCGATCTTCAGCGGTAAATGGTCAGAGATCAGTTCAGTGCTAGATGAAATGTTTATGACGTTGCCATCAACGCCACTGGTGATGGCAAAGTCAATGGCCGACGGGCGTGACAAATCCCGGCAATTCGAACACACTGTCGTTGATTGGCGCTCGTGTTTCTGTGAGTATCATTATATTTATGGAGTTTCGTCTGATGTACATATCCAGTTCATTTATTTTATTTTTAACTCCACAGGCATTCCAGAAGGCGATTTTGAGGGTGTCTTGGCTATCTGGATCTGGCAGCACTCTTCGAATTGAGCCTGGGCCAGAGTCCAGATTTGGATAAGTTGCAGCATCATATATGTTTTTGTGCTGGATTTTGACTATCCAGATGATACTGTGCTGTTGCAGATTTTTGTGTTGATTGTGTTGACAAATGTCTGTCGTTTCGTACAACAGCGCTGTACGAAAGGACTCCGTCGTATTTTGCTGCCGGCTGCTGGACATTTTGTTGGGACTGTATCGATTTGCGTTTTAAAAATTTCCAGTTTTGTTTGCTGTGTGCTGGTCAGTTGCTGTTTGTTTGATGGGTGTTTTTGTGGCCTTGTTTGTTTAAATTTGTTTGTTAGTAGTTTTGCTCGTGCCGCTTTGTACGTTGGACAACCCTTGTAGCTGCTAATGTGCACGCCTTTGCAATTTGCACATGTTGGATTATCGCTTCTTGGCTTTATGCAGGTAGTTGACGTATGGCTACCTGCACATTTCATGCAGAGAAAGGGGCGTCTGCAGTAATTATACCCGCTACCCATAGGGTAGAAGACGATTTAGCCATGTCCGTCTGTCTGTCTGCCCGTCTGTGTGTCTGTCCGTCCGTCCGTATGAACACCTAGATCTCAGAGACTATAAGAGATAGAGCTATAATTTTTTTGACAGCATTTGTTATGTTTGCACGCAGATCAAGTTTGTTTCAAATTTTTGCCACGCCCATTTCTGCCCCCGCAAATCAAAAAAATCGAATAACAAGCGTAGTTTTAAAGCTAGAGTTGCGAATTTTGGCATATATAATAATAACTATAGTAGTTATGATTTCTGAAAATTTGGTTGCGATCAGATAAAAATTGTCGAAGTTATTAAAGAAATACTTTTGTATGGGCAAAAACGCTACTTACTGGGGGTCTTAGTTACTTTGGCTGACAATCTGGTATATTGAGCCGTCTATGGTATATTTTGAATGCGGTACTTTATCGATATACCACATATACCATTCGGTATATTTTTAGTATTTTTGCAGTATATTTGGTATATTTTGAGAATAATACCGCAAAATATATTGCTTTTATTCAAAATGGGTAGCGGGTATCTCACAGTCGAGTACACTCGACTGTAGCTTTCTTACTTGTTTTTCGTATGACCAAATGCCTGGCATCTATGGCATTGCGCTGGGTCAATTGGTTTGGATTGGCGTTCGACTGAAACCGTCTGGTAGCCCAGCTTCAGTTTGAGTATATCCTCGTGTGTGCCGTCTGGTTTTGGTTCGATTTCAATTTCAAATATATTCAGTGGCCTGCCCGTGAAGCGATGCCTTATGCATCTTATATATCTCGCTTTATAGTCCACCTCAATGAGTCTGGCTGCCAGCCAGTCATTGGGTGTGCTGTGATGAATTTGGCGGATTATGATACGAAAACCTTTTTCGTTTCGTCGCTGATGTGTGAATAGCTGTGTTTCATTGTCATTTAAAATTTGCAGTACGGCATTGTAGGAATTGATGTCTTCGCATAGTATGCGGACACCGTCGCCGGGCATGGTTTTGGTCCGGAATTTACCCACAGATGGGTTTTTCGTCAGACTTTCTAGTATTGGCATGATCTGTGGCACCATTGGCAGAATTAGCGGTGGAATGTTTGTCGCTTTATCATTTGCTGCTATTTTAGCTAATTGGGGTTTGGTTTGCTTAGCAACATTTGTATTTTGTTGCCAATGTTGCGGTAGGTCAGGACCATGTAGCTGTTGCTGTTGCTGTTCATCTTGCTTAGCAACATTATCACTCTGTTGCCGTAGGTCAGTTTTCTGATTTTGCTTCTGTTGCTGTTGCTGTTTATATTGCGTGTTTGAGTTTGGTGGGCTAATTTCATGGCGAGGGGATGTGAATTGGAGCTTTCTTTTCCTTTTTTCAATATGCAATTCAGTCGCAAAATTGCTTTTAAACACAGGGGTAGGAAAAGCTAACAGAGTTTTATTAAATTCAGGGTCAGAGGCATCCATGTCAGAAGATTTTCTTTTAATTGGCGTCAAAAATGAGTCTGAGTTTTGTTTGGTTAATGGCAGCTCGTTGGGTAGTAAAGGTGGGACTTTGCTTAACCAAGAATTTATTAGGACTGGATGTCTTCGCATAGTATGGTCCGGAATTTACCAACAGTTGGATTTTTCATCAAGCTATCTAATATTGGCATAATTTGTGGCACCATTGGCAGAATTAGCGGTGGTATGCTTGTACCTTTATCATATGCTGCTATTGGGGCTATTTGGTGTTTAATTTGCTTAGCAACATTTGTACTATGTTGCCAACGTTGCGGTAGGTCGGGACCATGTAGCTGCTGCTGTTGCTGTTGATCTTGCTTAGCAACATTTTCATTTTGTTGCCGTAGGTCAGTTTTCTGCTTCTGTTGCTGTTGATCTTGAGTATACGCATTTGGTGGGCTATTTTGTTGGCGAGGGGATGTGAATTTCAGTTTTCTTTTCCTTTTTTCTAGGTGCAATTCAGTAGCAAAATTGCTTTTGAAGACAGGGGTAGGAAAAGCTAACAGAGTTTTATTAAATTCAGGGTCAGAGGCATCCATGTCAGAAGATTTTCTTTTAATTGGCGTCAAAAATGAGTCTGAGTTTTGTTTGGTTAATGGCAGCTCGTTGGGTAGTAAAGGTGGGACTTTGCTTAGCCAAGAATTTATTAAGTCAGCTTTGATAAGGTTCTTTTCCGTGGTGTCGCGAGTATTGTAAGCCCTGTTGTTTGCATTAACATTAACATTGCTGCTTTCTGTTAAAGTCTTAGCAGTTGCATTGTTGCTGTTAATTGTTGTATCTGTTGGTTTTTTTTGGTTGCTGTTCATATGAATTTGCTTGTCATGATGGCTGACAGTTGTTCTGGTTGTTGCTGTCGTTTTTACAGCATTCATTTTTGCTGAGTCTTCTCTTTCTTTTCCCCTTTGAGCGGGAGAAATTTGCGCGCATTCTGTTGTCATTTTGTTGGTAGTTTTCTTTAGGCCGTGAGAGTGAGAGATTTGAGGGGAAATTTTCTCCATGTTATGAACAATTGCAGTTGTAGTTACTATAGTCATTCCCTCCTTTTCTGTTGTGTATGTGTATGGCTTTTGAAGTTGCCATCAATGCCACTGGTGGTGGCAAAGTCAATGGCCGACGGGCGCTTCCTTCGATCATGCGGATAGTGAGTGCCACCACCGGTGGCCAGGACATTGTATTTGCGGCTTGCATGGATAACCTGCTACAATGCCCTACCCCTCTGGCACGCACGTGGGTTTCCCCACCATGGATGCTTGGCATTCCAGTCGCCGCATAAGAGGAAGCGGGCCGCTGTATCGCCAGGTAAGTTGTCAAAGTGTTTAAAAAGTTTCATGAAGTGCTCTTTGCTCCATTTAAACGCCGGTGGACAATATGCTGCTGGGTAGCGGGTATCTCACCGTCCAGCACACTCGACTGTAACTTTCTTACTTGTTTCTGTGTATCATCGTCTAGTTGTTGTTGAGTTTCAATGTGTGCCTATGTTGCCGGCACTTGTCTTTGTGTTTGTAATGGGTGTTGTTGTACACTGAATTTTGTTTTTCGTTGCTTCTCTCCTTAGGATTGTCTGGTTAGGTGAGATTACTTCCAAGAAGTATTCGTCGTCGGAGCTGGGCATATCCATGTCTGGAGAGGAGTGGATCTGTGGGCAGGTGGTGCCGTCGGAGTCGTATAAACTCACTACACTCGCGGCGGACGACATTAAGTCAAGATTCACTGTGTTTTTCACTATTGAACGCAATGCTTTCTTTTTATATTTCTTTTTATTATTGGTGATACTAAGCATTTCTTTTTTTTTTATTTTATTTTATTTATTTTTTTTTTTTTTTGTAGAGTGGTAATGTCCCAACAGATCGCAACGACTGATGGTAATCTTTATTGTTCTATTACTCTTATAGCAACTTTAACAATTTTTTGGCCTTAGGGATAATGTATACAAGCATGTTGCCAGCGAGGAATGACTTAACTATTGTATTCATTTAAGCTAGATAAATAATATCCGTTACATTACTTAATGTATAGGGACAAATGTTGCTAAGCGATTGTAGTTTAGAGTCTAGAGTATTGGCTGTATCTCTTAATTTTGGTTTAGGTACAATTAGTTACAGTTTTAAAGTCTCTCCTCGTATCTAATTTTCTTAATTTGCGGGTGATGCTGGACTGGCTGCCTGTTTCCGGTTGCCTGATGGGCCGACTAGGTGCAGGAGAGAGAGACGTGGTTTCGAGCACAGCTGCGAAGAACTTGGCTGTAAGATGGCTTATCTTTTGTTTGCACATTTGGAGGGTTTATCTCTTCGCTTCTGGCTGGTAGTGGATGGATGATACATTGCGGAGCAGCTGCTTTGTCTGGCTCTGGGGTGGGGGATAGGTCCTAAGACCTGTAACTTTGTGAAGGCTTTCGTGATCCAGCGATCCATCCGTGTTAGAGTTATTAACACGAGACACGGAAACCCCGCGCGGAGTGAGCGGTGCTGGGGAAGGATCCGTCTCCATCGGGGTGGCTTAGAGCTTAGATGTTCGTACGTCGGACAGTCGAACCGAAAAAGGTTCAGAGTAGGGTCCCGTCACAGGTGGCGGGCGGCTCGTTTGCTGTTGCTCTTCTGTTGTGATATCGGGAACGATGATTTGCTGGATGGTTGACGGCAGGCCTTGGACGATGTCAACAGCTCGTTCTCTGGTAATTTGACCGTCTCGGTATCGCTTACGCAGAGTGTTTATGACCATTTCCCAAATCTTTCAGGCGGGCCTTAATTGCGCTGGCGCAGATATCTTCGGGCTTCAGCCTCAGCGAATCTCATGGATTCTCTGGCATCCAGTTCTTCCTCCTCAAGGCGCAATAATGTTGGCAGGGATGCTAGGCAACTTCGTCGCTGAAGTTGCTCAGAGTTTCGGCTAGTGCTCTAGACTGGCTCGTAATTGTCGCTTGGTTGCTGTTGCTGGATAGGGTATATGTGTCGTGCCAATTGGTCAGCATACCTTGCTCTAATTAGGGGCTGCGGCTCATATGAATGCATAAGAATGTTTCACGCCTCGGGATTGCTGTGGCTGGCTAAGGAATACGCAAAACGCCCGCTTGCTGTATGGAAAGCTTCTTCTACCGTTTTAATTGGGTATGTTTCTCTTATTGTGTCGATCCGAGTGAGCCATGGTGCCCTTCGTATTCTTTTGTTTCGCAGTCGCTGTACACGAAGGAGCTGCGTACTGGGTAGAGAGCGCTCCAGCTTAATGACCAGAACCTTACAGCTTTTAGCCAGCCGGCTGCTACGACCGACTAAGCAGTCTAGTTTTGACGCTCGTGCCCTCCCTTTTCTATATCCATCTTTACGCGTCCGATGCCCTTTCAACCAGAAATCATATAACCGCCGAGAAGAACAGATGGGAGGATGCATGCGCCTAAAAGCACGTCTATCTGCGAACTTTCATAGAACTTGGGGTCGGGCACAGAGCAAAACGGCAGATTTCCTGCTAATTGGGGAAGGATCTGCAGATATGGTCGCATCGGAGAGCCAATTAGGAATTGGCAATGCTTTCGGGGCTGGGCTCCTACACCTTGAGTCAGCCCGTGGGCTTGAACGGATGTTAATTTTCTCGGAAGTCGAGGGATCGGATCGGTAGAAACTTTAGTCTTTGGATCGGACGGAGGCCAAGATCAGCGGCTTGGATTTAGATTCAAGCTTTGCGCTACCCATAGGGTAGAAGGGTATTATAGCTTTGTGCCGGCAGGAAATGTATGTAACAGGTAGAAGGAGGCATCTCCGACCCCAAAAGTATATATATTCTTGATCAGCGTCAACAGCCGAGACGATCTACCCATGTTCGTCTGTCTGTCTGTCCGTCCATCCGTATGAACACCTAGATCTCAGAGTCTATAAGAGATAGAGCTATAATTTTTCCGACAGCATGTTATGTTTGCACGCGATCAAGCGTAATTTTAAAGCTAGAGTTGGTATATACAATAATAACTAATAATAACTAACTGAAAATTTGGTTGCGATCAGATAAAAATTGTGGAAGTTATTAAGAAAATACTTTTGTATGGGCAAAAACGCCTACTTACTAGGGGTCTGAGTTGCTTTGACCGACAATCTGGTACATTGTGCGGTCTATGGTATATTTTGAATGTGGTACTATATCGATATACAGAATATACCATTTGTAGCTTTCTTTCTGTTTTATTCAAAAACCGAAAAATCAACAAAAATACCAAATGGGAAATCGGTTTTTGGTCTGAAAGCGACCCAGATAGTGAATATGATTTTACAAGAGCGTAGACAAAAAAAAACAACAAAAATACTGAAAAAATACCGAAGGCAGTGCTGAGGTATTTTACACCCAGATGGGTACGGGCTGTAGCGGACACAGACGAACAACGCAAAAAGAAGGGGACGGGAGAATTTTTCCCGTCACGAAAATGAAAATGTTCGCCAAAAAACGAAAACAAACAAAATAAAAAAATGAAATACAGAAATGCAAGTTCGTTTGCGCGCAACTAAAACGTAGGTGGTCGCGGTTTTACAAGGTAAAACAAACTGTTTATGCATGTATGTATAGTATGTATGTATGTGTGTCACTACCGAAATTTGCTTGCACTGGAAACAGAGTACAAGCAGATCACACCGACTTACACGCGTTATTTGCACACACACAACGTGGATTTATGTATGGAGGTATGTGTGTGTGTGTCTGTGTATGTTTGCACACCGGCTTGAGTAAAGTCCGTACATAATTTGCAATTGAGCTGAGATTCGCTATTATGGGAAACACACACAGAATATATATGAATTAAAAAAGGGTAGGGTATGTCGAGTGCGACTACGCTGTTACAGAATGCAAAGCAATGTGTACGTATGTATGTATGTACTACGCTGCCAAACGTTTGAGCAGGCGATGACATTTTGCGCATGCTGCTGGAGAAGCGTGGCAGCGACATACATAAGATTACATTTCACGATCGCATATGGCAATACCGCATGACCACATTATGCAAACTGAGCCACTGCACCAATTGACATTGTTGGAAGAACATTGTTTCACAGCCGATAAACTACACAAACTGATTACGGATTTAAGACACTTGCAGCGACTGGATATCATCGCCCATCGGGTGATGTTGAATGAGGCAAAGCTGTGGCAAGTAGCAGCCAGCTGTCCATCGCTAAAGATCCTGGATATATCAGGCATAAAGCTGCACAATGAATTCTTTGAATTTAGCCGGTGTCTCGTGGAGGCGACACTGAAGAATCGTTCTCAGCACTTAGCATTGTATTGCCACAACACAGATGAAAACGAAAAGCTGGTGAGTGTTGTGCAGAAAGTCTTCTACTCTTAAGTATTCATTTCATTATTCTTACAGATACAGCGTCACTTCAAGCATCCAAATCTGAGGATTTCTTTTAAGCCTTTAGAACCGGAAAACGTCGACTGGGGTATGGTGCGACTGCATTTGAAACCGTTGGACCCATCCTGGAATAATGTGCTACTTTTCATTAATGAAATTTACAAATATTATAATTACAATAAATGATTCAAAACACTATAATTTGAAATTGATAACTATGATTTTATTTTATTTAATTAAATCAAGTCCGCATATGTAGAATACGATGGAAATTGCTATTTTGTGCCACAACAAAAATATATTTTAAATAACTCACTGTGTGACCATAACATATCAAAACCCCATTAGAAAAAAAAAATATTTTTGATTGAATAAGATGCTTAGGTACATAACTTGAGAATCGATGAGAAGGGCGTTGACAATCTTCAATCAAATTCAAATTTGAAACTTAACTGCCAAAAATCACAAACCCCCAAAAAAATCTTTATTCTACACAAGTAGATGCTTAGGTACACCACTTGAGAATCGCCGAGGAAGGCAATGTTCCCAACTTGTTAATTCGAATTTCAAATTTAACGGACAAAATCGCTGTTTCCATCGCACCAAAAAAATTTGGTGCGCCAAGATATGAAAATATAAATAAAACAAGTTAGAAAGCTACAGTCGAGTGTGCTCGACTGTGAGATACCCGCTACCCATTTTGAATAAATGCAAAATATTACGGTATTTTTTCAAAATATACGAAAAATACTAAACAAATATACCAAATTGTATATTTGGTATATCGATATAGTACCGCATTCAAAATATACCATAGACGGCACAATGTACCAGTTTGTCGGTCAAAGCAACTCAGACCCCTAGTGAGTAGGCGCTTTTGCCCATACAAAAGTAATTCTTTAACAACTTCCACAATTTTTATCTGCTCGCAACCAAATTTTCAGGAATCATAACTACTATAGTAATTATTATCTATACCAAAATCGCAACTCTAGCTTTAAAATTACGCTTGTTATTCGATTTGCGGGGGCGGAAGTGGGCAGGACAAAATTTGAAACAAATGCTGTTGAAAAAAAATTATAGCTCTATCTCTTATAGTCTCTGAGATCTAGGTGTTCATACGGATGGACGGACAGACAGACAGACGAACATGGGTAGATCGTCTCGGCTGTTGACGCTGATCAAGAATATATATACTTTTTGGGGTCGGAGATGCCTCCTTCTACCTGTTACATACATTTCCTGCCGGCACAAAGTTATAATACCCTTCTACCCTATATGGGTAGCGGGTAAAAAAAAGCCGTAACATTTCCAAAATATTTGTTTTGTTTCCAAAATATTTGTTTTGTTTACCGAATCGTTACGGATCCTGTCAGGACAAATCTTTTCGTAATCAGGACAACGAGTTTTATCGGTAGACACTGAAAAATTTTCAGGATATGCCTATGAAAAAGACCTTAAGTTTTTTCAGAGGTTGGGTTCTGAAAAATGGGTAAACATTTAAAAAAATCCACTGTATCTCAGCCTTTTAAAGGACGATCGTGATGTCCTTTGGCACAAGGATTGCACTTATAAAAAGAAACTGATTGGTGCACTCAAAAGAACAAATATCCCTACAGGACCCAAGATAAACGGATTATTTTGTATTTAGAAAATTGAATTTTGAAAATAACGGACAAAAAACAAATCCGTTTTAATCAAAATTTATTTGGTTTTTTTGCGATATTTCCGTGAAAGCACTCAGGATATTGTCAGGATATACCTTATTGTTATCAGGATAACTAGTTTTATCGGTTGACACTCAAGGAGTTTCAGGATATGGCAATAAAATTCACCTGAAATTCTTCAAAGGGTCAAGTATAGAAAAATGACCAAAAATTCCAAGAACCCACTGTATCTCGGACATTTGAAGGACGATCGTGATGTCCTTTGGCACAAGGATTTCCTTTTTAAAGGGAATCTGAGTGGTGCACTCAAAAGGACGAATATCCTTGCAGGACCCGAGATAAAATGATATTTTTGTATACAGAAAATTGCGTATATCTCGGTTATATCCTGTCTGATCCTTGTATTTCATATGTCAAACGGAGTCCTTCGATAAGATCTACCATCATGCCAAAGGACATTCTAATCGTCCTTGTGGTTCTCCAGTTATCCTGGACTTTATGATTTTCGCATGTTTTCTTTGGCCTTCGGAGTGAAAAATTACAAGTGTTGGATCCTTAGATGACCCCAAATTTTTTTGATGCCAATCGATAGAGTTAGTCCTTGCGATCCTTGCAATACAAGTCCTTTGAAAATGTGGCAGGATATGTCCGAGATATAGCTTGTCTTTGAAAAAGATCCCCACGTGCACCCTCAAAGTATGCTACAAAAAATTTATTTTTTTGCTAGGCGCCAATTTCAAATTTGAATTTTGAAAATAACCGACAAAAAACAAATCCGTTTTAATTCAAAAATGTTTTGTTTTTTTGCCGTATCTCGGTGAAAACTCTTAGGATCCTGTCAGGACTTACCTTATTGTTATCAGGATAACTAGTTTTATCGGTTGACACTCAAGGAGTTTCAGGATATGGCAATAAAATTCACCTGAAATTCTTCAAAGGGTCAAGTATAGAAAAATGACCAAAAATTCCAAGAACCCACTGTATCTCGGACATTTGAAGGACGATCGTGATGTCCTTTGGCACAAGGATTTCCTTTTTAAAGGGAATCTGAGTGGTGCACTCAAAAGGACGAATATCCTTGCAGGACCCGAGATAAAATGATATTTTTGTATACAGAAAATTGCGTATATCTCGGTTATATCCTGTCTGATCCTTGTATTTCATATGTCAAACGGAGTCCTTCGATAAGATCTACCATCATGCCAAAGGACATTCTAATCGTCCTTGTGGTTCTCCAGTTATCCTGGACTTTATGATTTTCGCATGTTTTCTTTGGCCTTCGGAGTGAAAAATTACAAGTGTTGGATCCTTAGATGACCCCAAATTTTTTTGATGCCAATCGATAGAGTTAGTCCTTGCGATCCTTGCAATACAAGTCCTTTGAAAATGTGGCAGGATATGGCCGAGATATAGCTTGTCTTTGAAAAAGATCCCCACGTGCACCCTCAAAGTATGCTACAAAAAATTTATTTTTTTGCTAGGCGCCAATTTCAAATTTGAATTTTGAAAATAACCGACAAAAAACAAATCCGTTTTAATTCAAAAATGTTTTGTTTTTTTTGCCGTATCTCGGTGAAAACTCTTAGGATCCTGTCCGGACTTACGTTATTGTTATCAGGATAACTAGTTCTATCGGTTGACACTCAAGGAGTTTCAGGATATGGCAATAAAATTCACCTGAAATTCTTCAAAGGGTCAAGTATAGAAAAATGACCAAAAATTCCAAGAACCCACTGTATCTCGGACATTTGAAGGACGATCGTGATGTCCTTTGGCGCAAGGATTTCCTTTTTAAAGGGAATCTGAGTGGTGCACTCAAAAGGACGAATATCCTTGCAGGACCCGAGATAAAATGATATTTTTGTATACAGAAAATTGCGTATATCTCGGTCATATCCTGTCTGATCCTTGTATTTCATAGGTCAAACGGAGTCCTTCGATAAGATCTACCATCATGCCAAAGGACATTCTAATCGTCCTTGTGGTTCTCCAGTTATCCTGGACTTTATGATTTTCGCATGGTTTCTTTGGCCTTCGGAGTGAAAAATTACAAGTGTTGGATCCTTAGATGACCCCAAATTTTTCTGATGCTAATCGATAGAGTTAGTCCTTGCGATCCTTGCAATACAAGTCCTTTGAAAATGTGGCAGGATATGGCCGAGATAAAGCTTGTCTTTGAAAAAGATACCCACGTGCACCCTCAAAGTATGCTACAAAAAAATAATTTTTTTGCTAGGCGCCAATTTCAAATTTGAATTTTGAAAATAACCGACAAAAAACAAATCCGTTTTAATTCAAAAATGTTTTGTTTTTTTGCCGTATCTCGGTGAAAACACTTAGGATCCTGTCAGGACTTACCTTATTGTTATCAGGATAACTTGTTCTATCGGTTGACACTCAAAGGGTCAAGTATAGATCCTTTTGGAATAAAAACTGATTGGTGCACTTAAAAGAACAAAATTTCGTTACAGGCCCCGAGGTAAACGAATTTTTTGGTATACAGAAAATTACGTATATCTTTGGTATATCCTATATGATCCTTTCGGGTCCAGTTGCAAACGAAGCGAATTCGTGGAGACTATTATCCTGCCAAATATCATTCCAATCGTCGTCCAATGATATATAACATATATTGAAAGCATTGGAGGTCATCTTCGATGGTTTGTTGTAACGATGATCGAAAATTTCCAAATCAGTATGTGAAATGCCAGGCAAACATAAATCAATAGCAAGCAGAATTACAGCAAGTCTCAGTCTCCCGTTTTCGGTACCACAATTATGTACCGGCCAATTTGAAATTCGGGTGCAAATGACAAATAAAAATAAAATCCTTTAAAAATTGTAAAAGTTTTATTTGTATATCGACTATTACAAAAACAACAGAAACTTAAGTAACTACAGCAAGAATTATTAATAACGTCGTTGTTATTGTTGACCACTGAGATGCCGCAACGAGCTCCAAAAATAAACAAGTCATTAGTTTTAATACCAGGCGACCAGCAATCAGCAGCAAGCAGAAATAGTTTATGAACGGTAACGATAATAGGATAACTATTAAGACTATCTGAATGTAGTTTCGCCTGTTGATAGCTATTTTTATTGCGCATTTGATGTATAATATGTCAGTATACGGAAATATCCCTGGTCTCAGTGCTCCGGCAAAAACATGTTAATTGCAAAATATGTGAGCTCTAATTTGCATTCAAATTTCGGATGTTGCAACAACTTCAACATAAGTAATTACAACTACAATTATCATATCGTCGTTGTTGTTGTTGGCCACGAAAATGCCACAACGAGCACCAAAAAATGACATCATCAGATAAAATACCAAGCGAGTAGGAATCAGCAGCAAGGAGAAATAGAGCGAGGAAGTTGCTTGCTCAGTGCCGCAGTGCCGCCATCTGTTGCCTGTTCCGGTACTAAAAAATTAAATAGATACGCCCCAGCAATTACAGCACTTGTAAGTACACCTTCAATGTTAATATATCTTTGTTATCGTGTTTTGCGTATGATATTTATTGTTGTGGTTTCTTGTGATTTAAATATTATAATATTTTTAAGAAAAAAAAAGGTATGCGCATTTTATATTTCTTCATCTATGCTTGATGATGATTTAATATTTGTTTGTTTCATATAATTTTGTTTTTGATTTGAGTATTTGCAATGTTTACAATACCTACTACACATCTTTTGACTTTAAGTATTGCTGCGCGTTTTTAAGGTTCTGTATATATGTGTGTGTGTGTTGTGTACGTGTGTGTCTGTGAGTGTGCTTTTTATGAAAAACATTTACGTATACATACATACATTCAACACCATTGATTTTGTCGTGTTTGTATTACAATATTTGTATTAATTAATTATGGTTTCTAAATAAGTTTTCTTTTTGTTATATTTTCCGCTTTAGAGTATTTACATACTTTCACATATGTAGTTTCGTAATTCTTATCGCTCTAGTCAATTCATTAAAAAATGTTTTTCGTTGCGTGACTATTAAATGTATGTTATACATATGCGTCCAAATTTGATCAAAATTATTAAAAATTAACGTGCCTTTCATTATTGTAAATATCAATGTGTATATAATACTTCGAGTGCATCGTTATGTTTCCCTATATGTGTTGAATTGAATTTAAAAGTCAATGGAATTATATGAGTAATTTAAATACAAAAGTGTTAATGATAATCAAAAGATATACATATTCGTAATTTAATTTTAGTTTCGAGTGGTTCACAACGTACCGGTTAATTTCACCGTATTTTTGTTTATCATTTTCAATGTTGTTCATGATTTTGTAGCAGTGAGACAGTTATTGAAACATTATTAATATCATCTACACATGTACATGTATGTATGTAGTATGTCAAAATCGACGGACTTATGGCTGTATGTTGTGTCCTAGGTGAACATACACATATAAATACATATGTATATATACTATTTTATATGTACAACTAAGAACAAGATAAACAAAGTGTTATCTAAAATGCTTATTAAAGTCAGAAGAGTGTATCATTGGCAGGGCAAGCAGACTTACATACATACATACATACATCAATTCTGTGAGGTGCATATACCCGCCGTTGCCATATATAAATATACAAAGACAAAATACGTAAAATTGTGTCAAAATTTCTTGGAAATGCATTTTAAATTCATATAAAAATTTTGGTTTAAGTGCAACAAATTTGTGATTGTATATATGTATATGTACACATTTAATATCCTTATTGTACAAGTGTAATACTGAATTCATAATTAAAATGCCTCTCCACACATGTGTATATGTACATATGTTAGTGTACGTATAATTCATATATATATATATATATCTATATGACTATAAATATATCTTTTATGCATATTATTTATAAATAATAAGTATTTTGATTTGCTAAAAACATGTAAAAACCTATTATTATTTAAAAATAATCAACTATGAGATACTTTTCGATTGAAAGTAGTTCGACTCTATCATCATGTAAATGATATTATGTACAACATAATAATTGATTAAACATAAGAGTTGGTCTACGAATTTTGCATACATATGTATGTAGAATATTTGCAGCATAAACAAATTGATTTGAAATAACATAGTTGATTAGGAGAAGCAAACTACAGATGCAAAGATACATATAAGATGTATGAGGCATAAACTAGTTCACCAATACTGCAAAATAAATGGACAAAATGACTTATTTTGATTGCAATGGACATTTATAAAATTATTAAACATCTTTGCAAGCCCATTTCATGGATATGCGATTAAACAACAATATACTACTTCGGTATTCCGAAGTGAGCGGTGCGGTTCTTCCCAAGATTGCAAGACAAAAATGTTGTGGTTGCAAAAAGAACGAACAATAAATGAATACTACAATAACAGAGCACAGCTTATTCAATTGAATTTGTCTTTTGTTTGGGAAGAATTCACCAAAATGGGGTTAAAATTAGCTAGTTTAAGATTCTAACAAGATAAACGGATGTACTTATTAATTATTTATGTATTCATATATATTTCTTGATGATCTACATATATAGAACTATCAGTCTCACATCCCATACCAAAATACTATGAAATATATATTAACGTAAATATGCAAATAGTATGGTTATATGGTTTTGTGATGTTTTACTGTTTCTTATTCTCATTCTGTTTTGTTCTTTGTTCTGTTCTGTGTATTTATTATGTGACCCAGCCAATACTATGTGTAGCCTGACGACAATTGATCGGGGTATTTGAATGCAACATACTCCACACCTGTTGGAGATTGCTTATATGTATGTATGGATAATATCATTCACAGGGATGGCAGGGATTTTTTGATACTAAATACTAAGCACGCTTGCATTTGAAGTACAATATGCGAAATGTTCGATATCGTTGGGGAACAATGGCACAACGTATACATGATGCATTTCGGCAAGTGAGTATTCCCGAAAACACACTGAATATAATTTATTTAAGTACAACTATTTGTTGTACAAAGTATAGTCAATGTCAAATGCATCGCGCGTTGAACTATTTGCCCCAAATACGTTTCTTGTGAACGTATTGCTTCAGCACAATTTGAATATGCAAACAGTTTTGTTAAGATTTTGATTTGGCAATGTGTACATACATACACGCATAGGGTACAAGTACAGGAGAGACTTGCATACCTACATACATATATGTGGTGTGCATTGTATATGAATACATATACCATATATACTGTGCATACTAGATGTATGTACGACATTTAGATTAAACATCTATTGAGTACTTTTTGACACTTACAATATTATTATTCTTATTGAAATATTCGTGATACTATAGAGCTAAGGACTTGAAGTCTTTACATGTTGTAGAATGTCTTTAAGCTGGATGACTAGGATAGTGTGTGATATATAGAGAGAACGAGAGACAGAGACAGAGGCAGAGAGAGAGAGAGAGCTAGACAGACATAGAGAAAGAGAGTCGGAGATAGACAGTGAGTGAGATAGGGATATAAAGAGGGAGAAGGGAATCACTCATGCATGTGACAGAGATAGCTACACAGGCCCTGTGCATAGTTAAATATCTATTTTCGTTTCGCTCCACGCCAATTTCCAGTTGTGTTAAAGTATTTCCGTTTCATACACCTGCTTGGTGGTCATTGTGGTTGTGTTTCCACCAGCACCAGCACCAGCAGCGGCAGCAGCAGCGCCCGTACCACCCGACGACCCTACAACAGCACCGACAGCGCCGCCGACCACACCACCCGTAGCATCACTGATCAACACACCATTAGTAGCCGCAGTGGCAGCACTCTCGGCCGCAGCCGCCGCAGCAGCGCCAGCATTAGCAGTGTTCGTTTCACATGCCAAATTCAGTGCGGCAATCTTTTGCTGAATATTCGTTTCGCTGCCAAGTTGTTTGAGCGTGTGTGCTGTGCTCGCTGCTCCAGTAGTAATATCCTGCGACGAGCAGGATATATCAACGGAAGGTAGCTTGCTCATCTGCTGCAGTCGCTGGTATTGCTCCTGCAACAGCTTTTGCTTCTTCAGCAGCTCCTGGTGGCGCATCTCGAGCGCGACTTGCCGTTGTGCATGATCGTTGCCGGACTCATTGCCACTGGAATTGTCGCCGCTTGATGTGTCACCACCACCCATAACACCCATAACGACTGTCTCGATGCCAATCGTCATATTGTTGTCCCCGATATTGGCAGCAGCTGCGGCAGCAACTATATTCTGTGGCACATTTGGGCTTGTCGGACTGGCCAGTGGACTGCGTGAGCTGGTACGTGGCGGCGGTGGTGGCGGTATGCGTTTGTGGCCCACTTTAGATATTAGATCAGCATTACGCTCGGGCACTGGTGGCTTGATGCTGCTGCTGTTACTGCTACTGTTACTGTTACCACCATTAGCAAGACTGAGACTGAGACTGAGACCGTCGCTGGCCCTGGGACCAGTTGGGGGAAACTCGTTGTCCGATTCGCTGGGGAATGAGTGCAGACGACGCAAACTGCCCCCCACATTAGTGTGCACCATCAATTGCTGTTGGGATTGCTGATGCGTAAGGGATCCACGTGGAGCTGGTGTGTTGTTGCTTGCAGTCATGGCCATAACCATGCTATTTGTTGTTGTTGTTGTGTTCGCCTGTTGCACATTGATGTTGGCCTCCGTGAAAAGACGGGCCTGTGATATTTGCGTGGTGACTGTACTTTGCACAGCAGCCTGTGCGCTCTCATCGGATATAGAATCTTCGGGGCGAGCCTGTTCGCAATTAAAACTCAACAATTTTAGTTAAGAACTTTTTACACATATCTTTATTCTCACCTCGAATTGCTGCTTTTGTTGTTGCTGCTGTTGTTGTTGCTGAGCAATTGGCTTAGAAAATGTTTTAAGCTCGTCTAGCAGAGCATCGAGTGCGTTTTCGGGTGCGAGTCCCCCGCTGATAGAGAACGACCCCATCCTGGGTGTTGGGATTGGCTACAAAAATAAACAATTGCGCAATTGTCAAATGAATGAATTATGCTTGGCTATTGGAACTCAAGAATTTGGATAATAATATTGCGCATTTATACATACTTACGAATATGCTGATATGTATATATGCACTTATGAATACAGTATATCAAAATACATTGTACGTACAATACAACTTGTAAAAACCCATCACGTAAGTGAGTTAAATAAAATGAAAAGCCGTGGTACTTCAATATGTATATGTCGCATAACAAAGACACATGCTGTGCACAAAAGTGCCATATATAATAATAATATAATATTTATAAATCATATCAATTGTCTTCTCCATTTTATATAACCCTTAATTCAAATCAAAAATAACTCGTAAATTACATACACACTTATTTAAATAAATATTTTTAGCACACACCATGCACAACAATAATGCAACTCGAATCAATTGTTGTTTCTATGTGTACAATATAATAATAAATAATAGATAATGCATTGCCATATTATTAAAATAGCAAAAAAAAAAAAAAGAAAAATCGATCAAAAACATTTTCTTAAAACAAATTAATGGTCATACGGAAAGTTTACGAATCAAAAATGTTGATTAACTTCAAGCTAAGCCACATAAAAATAATTGCCAAGGATGGGTGTGAACTGTAAAACATGGAACATAAAGAGAGTGACTTAGATTCAAATTGCAAGCAATATGATAAAATATGAATTGCAAATGATTTGAAATGAAGAACACCGATTAAGTAATTGTATAGATCTATGTAGGATCAATTGACGCATCATTTGTGTTGTTCAATAACAAATTGTGTTTTAGTCTGACTGTTGATTTTGAAAGGATAAAAAAAGAGTTTGTTTTGATACGTAGATGGGTTTTTATTGTATGATGAAGATGGGTTAATATGTATAGATGGGTAAAACTTCAAAGACAACAATCGATGAGTGAGAACATAAGTGACTGACTGCTTGCATACATTGATTTGAAAACACTTGGCTCTTTTTGTTTTTCTTTAGTCATTTTAGTTAATTAAGTTATTAAATTGACTGGACGCTTAAAATGATGGTTTTGTGTTGAACATCAACAGGGGTACATTTATATTTTTGCTAATTTAAATTTTAACGAATATGTACATATGCGTTTTAACTACAACATTTATATAGAAAACTTTGTTTTCATTTAACTAGTTTCTTGAAATTTTTATTTTATGAATTTGGCAACAAAAACCAAATAGAAAAATGAAAACACAATGTAAACGTATTTGAAGCACATAAACCATATATAAATATGTATGCATAAACTGAAGTCTTCGGATATCCGAAGTTTACTCTTTCCAAAAGTTAAACAACTGAAGTTGGCTATAGTTTTAAAGCTAATTTATGAATCAAAAAAACCAAAAACTATATTGCCTCAGAACAGAAACTCTTTGAAGTTGCCAAACAATACAAGTTCAACTTTTTAATTACTAAAAGAAGAGGACCTCACACATTTACATGCATTTTTGATATTTTATTGTATGAGTATTAAGCTTTTTGCGAAAGAGAGTTTTTTAAATAATAAAGTTGATGTAATAAAAGGAAAATGTTAAAGAATAACACAATTCGTCGGCTAAATAACAATTGAAAACGAAACCCCTATATTTCAATGAAGTTTTTAAATTAATAATTTGGTTAATTTTGTTGCTTTTTCTTAATTTGAAATTATTGAATAATTCTTTAAACAGGAGTATCACTTGCTCCTTGTTCCCTTTAAGTTTTCCTACCTTAAACTATTTGACTTCGAAGTGAACTTTTTTTGGTTTTAATATAACTCAACTTTACTGAATGACCGTAAAACATAAAATAATAAATTTTTGATGAAGTATTTGAGAGTTTAGTTTACAGGTTTGAACAAACAGTCGACTTTGTTAAATGTGATTAGCACAATTTAAGCTATTATATATATATATACAAAAATAGGGCGTGTGGGAAAAAGGGAACATGGACAGACCACAGACAAAAACAAACAAACCAAATATTAAATGCACATTGGATCACACGACCAGTGGTTACAAATTTGAATAAAGAAATTGCTCATTTAATTATCTGGGAATAAGTAGGAATGAATATTAGTGGTGTTGTGGCACGGATACCGAAGTGAGGAAGACTAAGACTGTAGCTGTTAACAGTTTTGAAAACATATATTATAAATGTGTCCATTTGAATTACCTCATTTACATGATTTAATTACCTTGTGTGCCTACATTCTTCAATCATTGTTCTTGATAATATGTCTAGTGATATTAAATGGGCGATCTATTAAAATATACATATGTACGTTTAGTTTTCAGTTACTCTGAATGATGATATCACAGTTATCAAATATTGATCATTTACGAATCTCATTTTAATAAAATAGTACTGTACATAGAAGAGAATAAAGAGAAGTGTTGCCCAGAGAGAGAGAAAGAGAGAGAGGATGGCATTCACCTATAGTGAATGCTAACAAAACCAATAGATCCCCTTTTGGAAAGCACGTTAAGCACACACATTTATATGTATACACATAAGTTTATATTATATATGTATGTAACTAATGATAGTTGCAGTTGGTATGTGTGTTCGGGCTTATGGATAGCTTATTATGAGTTTTAATATGGTTTCGAGTTTAGTATTAGTTAGAAGTTTATAGCAGTAGTAAGTAGTATACAAAAATATAAACTAGTTATGTTTAATGCGGAGCAAATAATGTTTAGCTAAAATAAAATTGACATAGTTTTATGAATTCATCTTTTTTTGTTTTAAGGGTTTTTAGTAAAATTTGATTTTTTGTTTTATATTTTCAGTCATTACTCAGTAATTGCCTCTTTGAAGTTAGAACTCCATCGCCAGTTAAACTATGTGGTTGTAGTTGTTGTTGTATACGATATCAAAATTGTTAGTTCCAAAAAAGGCAAGAAGAAGAAAATGAAATCACTAGGTAAACCTCATTTAATAAGACTTTTTACTTTGATTGGTGTTTTGTCATCATATGAATATGAATAGCGTGTTAAATACGTAAGACGTTTTGCTTAAACAAAATCAACAAAACAAAAAACTTGATTTTTTACACGTCGCTATGTATTACCCAAAAGACAGCAGCTTATTTTTACAATAATAAACTGTGTGGATTCGCTTGGGCCTGAGGAAATTGGATACGTCTACTTAATCATGTATTGATTTCTAATAGCCAATTGTAGATATTTTTTAGAATAAAACAAAAAAACAGACAAATAAGAGTGCTCTCACTTGATGAACCAATTTTATATTTAGTATTTGAACAATTCCCGATTTAAATTAAATTAATAGTAAATAGCCAATTTATAATTGTTATTTATCAATTGTCAACAGTTCATAAAGTCCTACAAAGTTTTAGCCATTGCTTCGCTAGCTGTTTCATTCAAACTTTGAGTCCGATTTTGGTCAGATTTGGGAAATTTTGATGAATGTGTGTGTGCTTGACTAGGCGGCGGACCAGGATATTAGTGTGGGCGGACCTAATAAATGGGCGTGGTCAGACAGGCAAGCTTCACAAAGATTGCCTAGCTAATCTAATCAATTGCTACTCAACAGTTCATCTATTACTCAACTATTTCTCAACAGTTCTGCACAATTTGAAGGCATTGCAAGTAATCTTTGAAGGCAAAAATTGGCTTGCCAAAAATTTTAGTGTATGTCTGCCAAATTGTGTGTGTGTGCTTGACTAGGCGGCGGACCAGGATATTAGTGTGGGCGGACCTAATAAATAGGCGTGGTCAGACGGGCAAGCTTCACAAACATTGCCTACCTAATTGCTACTCAACAGTTCAGCTTTTACACAACAGTTCTGCACAATTTGAAGGCATTGCAAGTAATCTTTGAGGGCAAAAATTGGCTTGCCAAAAATTTTAGTGAATGTCTGCCAAATTGTGTGTGTGTGCTTGACTAGGCGGCGGACCGAGATATTAGAGTGGGCGAAAGGGATAAGTGGGCATGGTCAAGCAGAATAGCTTCATGAAGGTTGCACAGTTTAGAAGCGCATGTGTGGGTGTGTATGTGCATGATTCCAATGAAATGCTACACCACTGTTCAGCTTCTACTCAACTATTACTCAACAGTTTGGCCACTTTGATGGCATCAAAACTGATCGAGTGAAAAAATGGCGTGCCAAAAATGTTAATGTATTTCTGCCAAATTGTGTGTGTGTGCTTGACTAGGCGGCGGACCAGGATATTAGTGTGGGCAGACCTGATTAATGGGCGTGGTCAGGCAGGAGGGGATCGCAAAGAATTCCCAGCTTGCTAGTTCAACAGTTGAGCAGAACCTTAAGGCTTTGCTTGTAATCTATTGTGTGCGAAAAAGTCGTTGCCAAAAATTTTAGTGTATGAAGGCCAAAGTAAGTGTGAGTGATTGACTAGGTAGCGGACCTAGATATTAGAGTGGGTGGAAGGAATAAATGGGCGTGGTCAACAAGCCGAGCTTCACAAAGACTACGCAGCTTAGATGACCATGTGTGTGTGCGTTTGTGTGTGCTTTTAATCAATTGTTACTCAACAGTTCAGCTCTAACTCAACCGTTGTGCCTATTTCAAAGACATTGCAATTGGTCGTGTGGCATGCCAAAAATTGTAACGTATGTCTACCAAATTGTGTGTGCCTATTTGACCAGGTGTCGGACCGAGATATTAGCTTAAGGGGATCTGTTCAGAGGTCGAGGTCTGTCAGGAGAGTTTCATAAAGATTGCCTTAGTTACGTGTGTTAGTTAGAGTTTGTGTGTGCTTTAGAAATTTCTCACAGTATAGATCACTATTATAAACTGTCCAAGTTGTTAAGATAAATCGTTCATTACTTTATTACATTGAATGGAATTTAATTTCATATATACTTTTCTATAGTATTAAAGTCACAATGTTCGTTTACTATTTCACCAGTAAATCCGTTCTTTCAAAAATGTTGTTATGCATTGAAACAGCTCAAAATGGTTTTAGAATGCCCAAAAATAATAACAGGAAAAATAATCTTAATGTTGCAATTTGCAATTTTTGTAAACAAAAATTAAAAAAAAAAACAGCAAAAACAAATGAGATAATATCAATAAAAATTAAATTTGAAACAATTTGTTTGTATAGAAGCTAAAATTAACTTCAATTTGTTGGTATTACCATGTATCTCAAATATATATATACAATCGCTTGACTAAATTGAAATGATTTATGCGAAAATAATAAATTTTGGTACTACGTATGAAACTCATGGAACTTTCATTAATTTGACCATAGCTGCTTGAAATGTAAGTTATTTTGATGTTTACCAAATATTTCATGGCTTAATATTCATTTACAGGCAGATACAAGGCACAATAGTTGCTCTGTGTTTTAATATTTGACTGATCAAGAATGATATATATATTTACAGCTCGTCATGTTGTGCGTTCATATCGCTATAATATGCAATTATATCATTTCTATAATGTGCAAACTCGAAAATTCCGAAAATTTCGCAAACAATCAAAAGTAACCTGTTAAGTACTCTATGCAAAATTCGTACGTTTTTTAAATCGGCGACTTTTACAATATTTAGCAAGGATACTATAGTGTGCAGTAAAATGCATGTTCTAAAATTAAACTTAGCCAATGCAATAATTTTTTTTTTTCGGTCAAAAGCAACTAATTTTTGTCATCGAAATCATACAAAGAAATATTGTTTAGTATACGAATACGTAATAATTATGTATGGCATGGTATGAAAAGGTGTTAAATGCGTTAAAGTAGCATTGGCAATTCAGCCCTAGGTGTTTTTTTGTTTTTGCTATTCTTGTTTATGTTTTGCAAAGTTGGCTTAATGTGTGTGTGTGTGTGTGTTTGTTATTTTTGTTTGCATAAGAAGCACCTCACGATTTACCATCAATAAACTCACCTTGTCAGGAACAGATATATCTGTAGAACGTAAAGACTCTTCAGTTATTGGCGGCTCATTGGGCGGTAAGCGTTGTTCCTGCACGCTAGCCAAACTATTTGAAAACAGAACCAAATAAATTAGTATCTGGATTAATCAGAAGTTAGATCACAAACCGTTTAAGTGTCACCAAAGTGCCTGTCAGCTTTTTGCATCGACGTAATGCCGACTCCAAGCGGTCCGGCTCTTCTTTTAGGAACTTTTCTTCTCGCACCACTTTTTCCATTTCGTTGGATAATATGCAACGTAACCCATTAGACAGAGTTGGAAACTTTAGTTTAAGTTCAGCAACAGTTTTGCTACAATGAAAGTATATATATGTATGTATAGCAACTGATAAACAATCAAAATATGCAAACCTTGCGCGACTTAGAACTAATGCCATGTCCTCCACAGCAGTCATATTAACACGTGTCCGTCGATTAATAACTTCACCACGTAAATTCTCCACAGAGGCTTCCAAATCGCTGAGATCCTTTTCAAGTCGTATGACCTCCTGCTTGTACAATTCCTCCTCCCTCGATATGCGCGTGGTATCCTGATCGCCTTGACCCCAAAAGCTTCCGCTGCTCGCCAAGAGGGTGGCTCGAATGCGCATAAATGTGCTCTTTATATCCTCGCGTACAGCCACTGATTGGGCTTGCGATAATCGTCTCAAGGTGCGCACTTCCATCCGCAAGTCCTTCGCTTTCTTTTGCAGGCCACGCAAATGGTTGTACACCTCAGGCGCCAGTGCAATATCCGCCCGGTAGCTTGGGTGGGATGTCTGAGCCAGCACAATTGGTTTGGGTGGTGGAGGGGGCTTTAGGCGATCGCGTTCTATATGTGAACAATTATGTAATTAGACATTTGACAAAAATCTAAGTTAATACAAAAAACGACAATAAAAATAAAAGTAGTATAAACATATGTACAGTTATAATAATAATTGCGTGATTATCTATCAATGCATGCGTGATTTTAATAGTCCTGAATGTATGATATTATTTCACCTAATTTCACCTTATAAGGGCTAAGATTAGGAATCTTACCTTGAGACGAGGTGCGTGGCAAGGTAGACGACTTGATTGCCGGCTTGGTTGGCTTCGTTTCAGCTTTTGAATCCAGTGTGGTAGAAATATTCATTTAAACAGGGATGAGTGTTAATATTGTAATAGTATTGTGAGAAGTTAAAGCTACTCAAAGGGCATCAAGTCTAAGAGAATTACACATCATTAAGAACATTTAATTCCATTTAATTTCGAATTAAATTCCTCTGTGATTAGTGTGCAAAATTTCAAACATAAAAATCAAATAAATAAATATGTAATTCAGGTATAATTTCTATTTACCGGCATGTAAAGGATTGTGAGACTTGGGAATTCCCTGTATATCGTCGCTAAACGAAACTGATTTCTCAAACGACACGGATTTCTCTGAAAAAACAGCATGAGCAAGTCTTGGGACATTGATAAGCGCACGAAAGGTTCCGAACACTTACGACATGAGTTCTTGCCCAACTTTGGCGCCTTTTCCCTAACGTACAGCTCGTCAGCGGAACCGTTGGCTAAATGTGAGAGTATGAAATGGAGATAAGAACAGAACTTGTTCAGTTTTCAGTTTGTCACATTTAGTTGGCACACACACACACACACACACACACACACACAGCTGCATGCAGACAGATATTATACATAATATATGACTGGCATGTACTAGCAACAGCAGTATTAGACTACACAAAGACGGTTGGGGGTTTAGGTGCTATACTTGTATGTATGTAGATTAAAGATTATGTTAAGCAGTGGTAGGCAACAAATAAGATATTATATGTATTTGGATAAGCTGTATATGGTTAATATGTATTGCTCTGTGTTGCGAGAAAAACAAACAAGCATATATGTTCACACATAAAAGAATCGCAAGTGTGCCTTGCGGAAACATACCTTGTATTTGTGATGGAACAACTAGATAGTTGGAGTCTAATTGAGGCACAGCCATTGGAGCGATTTGGGGATTTTGATTGACTAAAGCCTTCTGGACCAGTCCAGTCAAGTTGGCCAATTGCCGCTCCATATGCTCGACACGTATGCGATGTAAATCTTCAGGTCTAAAAAATATAATAACATAATTAGTCGCCGCTATGTCACAATATGCTACACTTTTAATTGATGCGGATTGTGACAAGTTTACTCTCTGTAGTAGTCAACATTTCCGCTGCTGTCAAGATCTAAATGAGCAGTCATGCTCAAATATGGATGCATGCGTTGAAAGTTGAAATACTTAGCTCATGCAACCGTTACAAAAAAACAAACATAAATTGCTCTAGTGAACGTGAAACAATGGCATCTAAGATTTGTTCATTCTTTTGCCACAGTTGCATCTCGACTGCCTGGTGACGCGGTAGAATATTGGAAGAGCCTTAGCCATGGCTTATTGTAGTCGTAAGTGCACTTTGCTTTGTTTTTTTTTTCCTTTACTTTCCAATTAACACATGGGCTGGCCGCAAGTTCGATCATAGTGCTGTCACACTCTAATCCATGTTTGTGTTTCATTCAGTTACTGGTTCGCCGCAACGCTTTGCAAATTGCTTATCAAATTTCCCACTACAGGATCTACTGATCCTTAAAAAGTCTGTGCAATTAATGAGGAGTGCTGAGGAAGATGAGTTGTCTCCTGATGATTCTGGTAGCTGCAACGATACTCCAAATGCTCCACAACGAATGGCTTTAATGGCTGCTGAACGGTAAATATAAATCGTATTCATTCACCAGATGTAAGACATTAAGTTTATTTTCTCTTGCTCTTGCATGTAATTGGCAGTGGTGATCACAGTGGGCCGTCACAGCCCTGGCAGCAATCAGGTGGTCATATGTCCTCTTGGACGGAAGAGAAACCATCAAAGTTGCAGACATTGTTTCAAATAAGCATCACTGCACTCGCTTTTCTATCGTTTGGCGGCTATTTGCTGTGTCTCATTGTTCAGGCTATCAAGAGCAAAGGCACGACCTATTTCCATCCTGTGGCCACAGCAACAACAACTTCAAGCAATGGTAATGTGAAGCATATTAAGATTTATAGGCGTAGTAAACGAAGTCCTGGTGCAGCAAACGATGTTTCCAATTTACTCTTGCCAGACTATGCTTCCTATATGAAATCTATACGTGAACGAAGATCGCGCTATGCTCACCTGGTTGGATCGTAAATCTGATTACCACGATGGGGCAGACGATTGGGGCCAACTTTAATGCCATACAGAGAGTATTGGTCTTCCGCGAGCGCCGCCTCGCTACATTCGTAAAAGATTAAGATAAAAATCATATGAGAAATGTTGATCTATTCAAATAACATCACGCATACCTCTGTTCTTCGTCGATTATGGGCGCCACGACAGTCCCGCGAGTTCCATATTGGCTGTAGTAGGGTTCCTCATAGTTGCCGCGTGTGCTTCTCTCCGGAGAGCTGGTATAACCATCTATAAAACAGATTTGAATCGTGGAATATGTGGTTCTTTGCAGTTGTCTAAGTTATGTTAGCAAAGCAATTACTTATTTAAAATTGAAAGAACTTCAAATAAATGTTAAAATTAATTATTACGCACCCATTGACACTTTATTGCGTTCTGAGGCATACATTCCTCTGGGTAACGTCTGCGATGAGCCAACATAATACGGGGCTGGTTGTTTGCCGATCTGAAAGACACATAATTAGAATTACGTAAAATATAGTATATTAATTAGTTCTAATACGATCGAAGGCTTATTTGCGAATATATTTGAGATATTATGTAAATCATAGTCGGCTATAAATATCTCATAATTATAAGAACAATAAACAAATATGTTCACAGTGCCAATCAATGAGTTGGCGAAATTTTTAATAGGTTTCACTTTAATTCAAATTCAACTGTTTCGGGTTAATTGTCCGTGGTTAGTTATGCGCAGCTCTTGCTGGGATTTCCAGGGCCGAGGCCAAAAAAGAAATAACAACAACAACAGACAGTCAGTCAGTCTGATAGAAATTAATGAATGTTGTAACAAAATACACACCCAGTTAATTAACCTCTTTGCCAATTATTGACGCGTCATACGGTCGATCAAGAGCTGTCATTGTTTTATATAAAAGCTTTCTCTTTCACAGATATTATTTTTATCTACATACACACAAGTACTAAGTACTATATGCTCTAATCTTTGGGTACCTTTTTTAGATAAGATCGTAGATTCTTACATTTTACTCACTATTAAGACACTCAGAGCTAAGATATAAGCAACTTCGGGGAATCGTTTTACAATTACACTTAAGGCTTAACTTATCGGATCTGGATGGATGGCAATTTCGAACACACAGAGTACTCCAATTCCTATTGATCTCTATTACGTATGTAGATTGGTGACTGGTGGTGAAAGAGGAAGCTATGACAATATTTTACCGGTCACAGTTTTAGGATGTGCATATATATATATATATGCACATAAGTTTATCATAGTGCGAGCGGTTTGTACGCTCAACTCAAACAACAACAACACCAACAAAGCAAAAAGCTCAGCTTTACAACACACATCAACAACAACAACGCAGCAGCGGCAGTAGTAGCAAAAACAAAAAGAAAACCTCAACCAGTTTCAATTTCAATACAATTTTACAATTTGTTACAACTGAGCGAGACGTACTTGTCCAACGATCGGGCAGTGTTAAACTGCTGTGAGCCCGGTGTGTGCGGTTGTGTTGTGTTTTCTGTTTTTGTTTTTGCTTTTTCTTATGGTTTTTATTATTTTGTTTTTCTTTTTGGCTTCGCTCAGCTCAACGCTGGCGCATGCGTAAACGTAGACGAATAGTAAAGTGCGAGACTGCGCCGCAAACGGACGTGGAAACGCTTTGATTTAAATCCAATCCAATCCAATAGCGCGCCATCACTCTATTGGTCGTCGGCATGCATAATCGAGCACGGATTAGCGTTGGACAAGCTGCTTTGCTGCTTATCATACTCCTCAATGGACGCATCTCTTTCGCTTGGAAGCCCATTGCCTCCAGTGGCAGCCCGATTACAACGTACAGCCTCAAGCAATCGCATCCGGGAGAGGCCAGCAGCAGCCACGAGCTGGCCACCAGCTACTCCCAGTTTGGAGCTGATAAGGACGAAAATGATTTAGTGAGTCTGCCTCACGCCGCTGCTGTGACTGCAGCTGAAGCTGGCGTTGGCGTTGGCGTGCTCACTCATCCTATAACGCTAAGCGATGATCAGGAGAACCATTACGAGTCGTACATTCTGAAAGACGATGTGATCAAGGAGTCGACGCTCAGTTTTCCGCGCTCTCCCCTCTACGCTGCTGCTGCTGCTGCCGATCAGTGCAGTGTTAAGAAATTTGCATTCAATCAAGACGGCGTCGTCGAGTACAACAACGAGTTGCCCGAGCTGGAACAGTTTACGCTTTGCTTCTGGATGCGATTCACAAATCATAGCGGCGATCACGTTATGTTTACTTATGAAGGTGAGTGTATACTCAGCTCTAATGGGGAGATAGTTCTGGCTTATCAGCTATATCGGGCATAAATTTCGATATTATTATGAGAGGAGCATTAATTTGAGAGTCTGATCATTTGGATGCCACTTTCTTTATCAACACAATGGCCATTGACCTTTTATGTAAGCAGACGTCAATTGTTACGCTGCAGACAATTAAGTGAGACCTTCACGGTTAGACCTATGGGCCAAACGAATTTCGTGGGCAACACTTTGTCCGTTCCCAGAAAGTGAAAGGAATACAACTTCCTGATGGCGATTGTTGGGCAAACAGCTGATCATCTTGTTGAATTTAAATTGACAGATGACTGCGTATAATAAAGTTTTTGACGGTCAGTCAGCACGACGACTTGAGGCAGCGGTGCCCCGTTATGCCGTACAAGACAAAGCAACGCAACGGGCCAGAGCTCACCAGAGACAGAGCTAACATAAATGGTCAATTATGTATTATACTAAGTATTATATGTGTATGTATATACATATTTCTTTCTTTCATCTTCACAATTTTCAACTGCCCCACAACGACATCGTCGATTGTGACCACATTACATAAGCGCTAAATTTACCAGTTTGCAGTAAGCTGCTGCTGCTGCTGTTGACTACTCCGTCTGCGATTGCTACCGCTTTTGTTATTTTTAGTATTTGAGATTATTTTAAATATGCAATTCAAGCTGCGTATAAAGCTTCCGGAACCTGACAGATGCTGTCACTGTCGTGACCCGAGGCAACGCCTGGCATTAAGTCTGCAACACTAACATACATAGTTGTTTGCGACTAACCGAACCACAAATTCGACACAGAAAAGCTGAGCTCAGATGAACAGGTGGAAAGGCATGCTCCTAGTTTTGCATAAGAGTTATGCTAACAGGATTTGGCAGTGTTAGATGATCTGCTCTCTTAATTTTCATCCGTTGTTGATACGATTAAATCATCGCGTCCCCAAGCGACAGATAATGTGCGAATGTTGATGATGGCGTAGACATTAAAATGAAGCTTAATGATTGTTTGCTGTTGCATTATGTGGTATGAGTAGAGTAGAGTAGAGTAGAGTAGAGCATAGCACGAGCATTATCAATGGCTCAACTATTAATTGGCAATTGCAGCAGCGGTGGCAGCCTCGGCGGCAGCATCACGCAACTTGCTTTGATTTCATAATCTGAACGACATATATTAACTGTTTAACTGTGTAACTTCTGTGACAGCTGGAAAGGAACAGCGTGAGATACAAATCTGGGTCGCGAATGCGCAAAATTCCAGTTTCCTATCGATGGCTATAAAAGGTCAGCAAATGTACAGGTATGTTTCATTCCGAATTCAATTGCAATTGCAATTGCAATCAAATCGAATTGCACACCTTCCCTTTTCTATACATTTAATGAACATGGTTGATGATGTGTTGTCTTTCGTTCTCCCTCTACCTTCCTCTTCCTCCCTCCACCACTGTTTTTGGCACAGATTAAACTACCCACTGAAAATGCGGCAATGGCATCACATGTGCAGCTCGTGGAATGGAAAGACCGGCGAGTGGCAAGTCTGGCTTAAGGCAGAACGTATTGGGCGTGGCTTCCACAATTCAGTGAGTAACCGTAGCTTACTACCGAGATGAAGCTCAGTTCAGCTAAGCTGTAGTGTCTAATTACGCGTTTCTCGAGCCGATTGTGAGCTGAGCTGAGCTGAGCAGCGGAAACAGCAACCTCTTAACGACAGCTCGAAAAAACGACTTCAACAGTTCGAAGAAACTGGTTGAGGGAACAAAACTGCGGTATTAAATTGGTCGGTCGGCGACCGAGCGAGCTGAGCGCGTTATGCCATCGTCAGGAGATATTAAGTATCATTTCATCACACACAGTCACAGTCGGCGTGTTAGCCAATTAAACGAGTATGGCATACATATGCATCACCAAATGATTCAAATAATATCCTTAATCAGATTGCAGACTCGTTCACTTCGAATGCATTCGTAAACATTTACAAGTTACATTAATTTCTTTTACTTTTTATTGCTCCCTCTTTTGCAAACTTCCGATCGAGTTACGTTCGGAAAGATTTCGCAATCGCATCTCTTTAATTGCCCCCCTGTTCGCCTATTGCAGTTAGTGGGCCATAAAATACCGGCTAAAGGAAAATTGCGATCAGGTGGAAGCTCAATTACCGGCGAAGTAAGCCACGGCCTCCACTTCGAGGTGACCCTCGTGCAAATCTATCGCGTGGCTTTGAGTGCGGGAAAGGCACATCGAGATCACAAGCACCACCACGTTCATCACTTCGACCATGAGGGTCAGGAGGTGTCTAGCACAGCGCGTGCGCCGCCTATGGTAAGTGCAGCACTTAATATGATAATGCTCACACATTAGCATTACCATTAACATCAAGTAAACATAATACTATTTACTACTAATACTAATTTATGTGATAGATTAATCGACCTCAGCCCATGCACATGCTGCTCGCCAGCGGGCAGATTCCGACAAGAGTGCGCATCAATCTGGCCAACTCAGCGTCACCATCTCCAATGCCAGCTGGCGGTCAGCCGCAACAGTCGCCACCATCGGCTATCACAGTGAATACCAATTTTGTGAATGGTCAAATAAATGCTGGCTCTCGATTGGTGGCTCAGCAGCTGCTAAATCTATCGCCCATACCTCAGAATCGCCCTGTCGGAGTCGGAGTATCGACACCAGCTTACGATGCTGGACGCTTCCAAATGCTGAGCAACTCAGCGAATGTTCAGTTCATCGATGAGACAGAGACGCACATACAATTCAAGCGCAATTCTAACACTGATCCCAAGGCGGCAACTGCTATGCAACAGCAGCAACAACAAAATGCGGGAAACGTTGGTAAAAAGTTGCAAAAACGGGGAATAGTTCTCCTTGATGACGGCTCATTAGTGGACGACGGACTTGATGCTGGCGATGACAGCGAGATTTACAATAAGTACAGTGGTCTAGCCGACTTTGGAGGGCAGCAGTTCAAACAGGATCTGTCGCTGCGAATGACCCTTGAGGAGGAGATCAGTTCGCATGACCGAGAACCAGCCGAGGAGGAAGTCAAAGCAGTTATGGCCATATGCAGCAACTGCGACCCAGAACCCTTCAAGGGAGCTATTGTATTCGCATGGAAGGATGTGATCGAGCAAATGAACAACTCTCTGAAGGGCCTCAGTGTTGGCTCCTGTGGAAACTTTTAACTGCAAATGCTCGAACATCTGCACAGCTACAACACACGCCTACTAATGTACATATAAATGTATGTGATGTATGTAATTGTACATTCGTATACATGCTTCTTTTTTTTCTTTTTTTTGTGTTGATTGTAAATGTACTTGAGAATATGAGTATTGCGAGGAATGAATGTCTTGGTGGGTACTAAAAGTAAATTTGTAAGTATCGCAACACACGCACGCACACACACTCACTCACACGCACACACACACACACACACACACTAAATGTAACACACATACACTCACTCGTATTTATACATATGCATAAATGTACATATTTATCAATATAAATAAACAAATAATTAAATGAACTCACCTTCGATTTGTGAATGTGCTGATGCTTAAAATCGGAATCGAACTCCGGCTCGCTGAAATAACTTTGATCCTGATCCCAATTCGATGGTGCCTGCGGCAATGGCTGCGGTATGCCAGGGCCACCGGGTAATATCTGAGGCGGAGCCGCCACCTCGGTGGACTCGAAGAGCCGCAACACAGAGCGATCGCGTATTTCACGCAGATGCGAGCGCACATCCTCTAGCTCGTAGAACATGTCTTTGCTAGCATCGTGAATGTAGATCTTAACGTTCGGCCCCTCCAGATACGACATGGTCAATTGACGTGGAAACGAGCGCACGAACAACGCTCGCACAGTGTCTATCGATGTGATCTCATTTGGGAGTAGCGCTCGCTTCGTTTCCGACCGATACTGCAGGAACACGAGCCCAAGCGGCCGCTCCAGCGTTTTCGACGGCGTGCGCACAACTGGCAACGAGGAGCGCTGTTTGCCGCCACGACGAAATCCAGTGCTTGCTGTTTCCACCTCGGACATAATGCCGGGATCATCATCGAACAGCGGTCCCTGATTGACGGGCGCATAGCCGCGCATTGGCTGATTTTTCTTATTCTTTTGCGCTCGGGTGCTCATCTGCAAAGAGAATGGTGAGCAACTGTGTATGATGATGCTGCTACAATACTTGTATGACGCTTACCTCTAGGTCCATGGCGCGTTGCTGCTGCGTCATTTGGTGTGCGTGCGGATGCTGCGAGTTGCCGTAGACCAGAATGTCGCCTCCAAGCGTGTGCCGTCGTGGATCATCGCGTCGCATCGCACGCCTGCGTTCGTCGCCACCTTCAATTAAAACGATTAATCAACTGTGTAATTAATGATAATTATGCCCTGCGCATGGGCTCTTTACGTACTTTGCTCGCTGGGCGGCAGGCGACCCGGTTTATTTTCATTTTGCCAGTCTTCTTCTGGAAGCAAAGTGCAGAAAAAAGGAGCGCGTCAGTGATTGAATGCATTTGCATAAGGCGATAACAACAACTATCGATATTATATCGATATTTGCAACACCATTCAAAGCAGTGCGAAAACTTTATTATGGCAAATATACACGCACACAAATTCGCGTACGTATGTATGTTTGTATGTATGTGTTTGTCTGTTTTCGTTTATTCAAATATTCTCTTTGGAATATTTTTGAAGTATGTATTGCATATTGCGATTCCATTGCTTTTACAAGAGTATGTATGTACATGTACAGATACATATGTACATATGTATGTATGTTTGTACATATGAATGCGTGTTCTTACCTCCTTCTCGTCCTTTGCGCTTCTTCTTTGACGATGAGCTGCTGCTTCCACTGCCGCTTTGATTTGTCGATGCACTTTTATCTTTGCTCTTCCAACGAATCAACATTTTGATGAATTACAATTTATGTGCGCCGTTGTTAATTATTTTACAATTGTTCTATTTAAATTTTTATATTTTGCGCCTCAAAATTCTTAAGCACAAACTTTATGCGCTGCAAAAGACGACATAATTCTAATATTGTATGCCAATGTCCTACGTATGCATGTAAATACACTGCATGTATGTATTATGTATGTGTATGTCTGTAAATGCTATGCATGCATTTCCTACGTACATAAATATATGTATGTATTTCAGTTTCATGTAGTATGCTTATAATCGGGTATATGTATGTATATGTAGCTGTTATGTATGTATGTACATGTGTAGCTCAGTTTTGGTCTGTATATATTTAAATGTACGTTTGGCCACATAAATACGACATACATATATACATATGTATGTATGTATGTATGTACAAGCTTAGGTATGTATGCTAAAAATGTACTAAATGTAATATGCGTATCCAAAGTTCAATTAACTTTGCTTTGTACCAACTATAAAAACAACATCCATACATATACATGGGAATGCATTCATCATTTCATTCGCTGTCTATAATCTTTTTGCACTTGTTTACATTTTGTGCCGGTAAAAATATTTGTATGTTCACATGTGAATAGATGTTCATAATTGGATTCATAGAGAAGTGTATGACTACTTGCATACACACATACATACATATGCATGTGTCCCCTCTTTCTATATATTTATGTACTTATGCATAAACAAGCTTAAACATACATATGTAGATAAAGAAGCTAACAGGCAGGCGATAATATATGTATGTATATATGTACATATCATATATATATGTGGATGTACATATAGATATGCAAGTGCATATACGAGTATAAGAATTGTCCTAAAAGATATGGGTGTGGTGAAAAGTATTTTCAGCAAGCATCGATAACCGCCGAATCAGTACGAACGCTCTTATTACTTCGGGACCAGTACACACACACATACACACACACATACACATGCATAGGCGTACATATGTAAACATACTCGTACATCCTATGTATCTTGTTTGGAGCACAAGCACATACACACAGAAATATCTAGCTACATTGTGTGCGAATGAATGCAATTGGAAGTTAATTGTATGTCAAGATCTGAATTGTATTGCACAATAATTGACATTGTTTATCCCCTTCCCCCACCCACACCCATCCACTCGGGGAGCCTTATAGCCTGAAGCTGAATATGCACATATTTGTAGTCGTGAAAATTCAACTATGTGCATACCTATAGTACATACATGAGCCAAGATGTACATATGGGGCTGAATCCATTTGGGAAATAACTATTCGCACATCTGCATACTTTATATTCACATATATTACTATCAATAAAGTTTGAGCTAGTCCATTGAAATCAGTGATTTGAGACACTTCCCAGCATAAGCTATAGATTGATTGAATGTACGGAGTTTCAAGTAGATATGTTCAGGAGCAGAGTTTGAATAAATTATAAATATATTGTGCGACTACCATGACCGGTCTGTTACGTTTACTATATAACAATTATAAACTTGACGGTAAGCTACTAAAATTACACGATGTTTTCTTTTAACTCATCTCGCGCTACTCGTAACCGTGTTAATTGACCGCGTTCAAACCCCGTTCGATACGTTTTAACACTCAAAAGTAAAATTATTTCTGGTATATCAGAAAGCGTTTCCGCCCTAAAAGGTACCATGGGATACTCCTCAAAGCGCATGCGTGGGCAATAGCATCTCTGCTGCTTTTTTGGCCAAGTTGAGAACAGAGTTATATGTTTTCATATTGTAATTGTTATCGACAAGCGAAATATTTATAATCCAGAGGCATCGGAAAAAAAACTAAGGCAATAAATATGGTTTCGAAATTACTTGATGTCCCTTATTAACTCTTTATCAACTTAAGTTCCTTTTAAATGTCCTACCTACTATCGATAAAAGATCACAGATGATGTCTTGAAAGTAAAATAACTTCTAAGTTACCTTCCGATATGCTAGAAAATATTATACTTGCAATATGGGTCTTAAGGGATTTCACATTTCACATTTGGAGCTCTTAAATTCCATAAAGATTGTTTTAAACAAGGTAGTGCGATAGTATCTGTCCGTTTTGAAATATAAATGGAATGCACTTACCATATTACCATGTTAACAGAGATATCTGAAATGGAGGAAAAAGGGATTTTAAAAACTTAAATTCTGAATTCTAAACTCAAAAACCCAGACTTATAATCTATCCGAATGTTAAGCATCCTTTATCTATGCTGTATTAAAGGATAAATACATACATACAAGACAAGATAAATACAAAATTGAATATTGAATTTAAAACTGCTAATAAGTTCGCAAAGATAAAACGACGTAAGCCAAACAGATTTATGTATCTATTCGAATACACTTTAATTTATTTTGATATTAACACAATCATTTGCATTTATGCAGGTTTGCTATTACCATTACTAAATAGACAACAATGTGTAATTAATTCCAATTGATGTGTATGTACATATGTACAAAAAATGCCCAAACAATCGAAAGCTTTTCAGATACCGATTTATAAATTGTGTGTATAGAAGAAGAATACATGTACATACGTATATATAGTCGTATACATATATATCGGCCGACAATAAGTTAGTATAGCTTTCATGTTATGTATGTTGTCTCGTTCTGCTTAAATATATTTGCATTTTGTATTTTGATTTTCATTTTGTAATTTTCATAGTTTTCATTATTTGAAATGTTGTATTAGTTGCGCTAACTTTGTACGTTATGCATTATCATTACAGACTTAAAATATGAGAGGTGAAACCATCGAATGGAAATCTACACACGAGAGAAATACAGACTGCATACTGCAGACTGAAGCACGCACGACGTGACGAAATTAAAATACAGATGAACTACAAATCTATTTACTTTGTATATATTTGCACTATAAAAAAGTCTGGACCTCTACATTGTTGTTGTTGTTGTTGTTATGTTGGCATGCATTCAACAATGCTTTATGTACTGTATGTATTAGTCCGTGTTTGGGTCGGGGAATGATGCGTCTTCGTAGATCGTTCCATGAACCTTAACCTAGTTTGCGGCGTCTTGTAGATGGCACCAAGGTGGGCGACGTAGCCGCCAGTGCCATCACAGGTAGAGCCACAGGTGTGCCGTGGCCCGGATACTGTAGGTGCTGTACCACAGAGAGTTGTGGTTGCTGCTGCTTCAAGAGCTTGGCCGCAGCGTGTGCTTCGGCTGCGGCTACCACAGGATGTAAAAGATCAGAGCTTCTTCCGCTGCTGCCGCCGCCGCCGCCCCCGCCATCGCCACTACCATTGTTACCGCCACTTTCACAGTCGTCGTCATCTGAGATCAGTGATATGCTTAGGTCACTAGATAGCTTTAGCGAAATGGGCGCGGGAGGCGATGGCACCACCATTGGGGCGACCTTCGCGCGCATCGCTGGCGACAACTTTTGCAGTTGCTCTGGCAGAATGTCGTGTGTATACTCCGGCACGCCGCTGGACGCGAGTCCTTCACGCAGTTTGCTTAGCGACAGCTCGTAGATGCGATTCGCAATGACCGTGTGCACGGTTGTTTCATCCGGCAGCGTGGCCGTCACATCGCTGGCCACATCGACATTCAAGTATCCATCGAAGCTGTTTGGCAATGTGGTTGTTGGAGCGTTGCAATTCTGAGAGTGAGCGTGTGCCTGAGCCTGGGCTTGGGCGTGAGCGTGAGAGTTGCCAGTGTGGAACGACGAGTCGCGAGGCTGTCGACGTCTTTGCCTAGCTTGGCAGTTGGCAATTGTAGAATTTCGTGGCACCAAGGACACAGTTACTTCCTCAATAGTATCGTTAAATGTCAGCGGTGCCAGCGGCGGTGGTGAGCGCATTATGTGACGCCTGCTGAAATCATTTCTGCCATCTTCGTCGTCACTGGTCAGCACTATACTGTCGGAAAAGGTTGCTGTTGTTGTTGACGTCACGTCTCCGTACCGTTTGCTCGTATTGCCAGCTTTTTTGCGACCACTGATCGCTCTGGTGGAGCTGGCTGGCATCAGCAGCATGGTTGAGGTCGAGGTCGAGCTGTGCGCCGGCGCCAACTCAACGGGTACAAGTGTGATATTCGGAACCGTGGATAGTTGCAAGCTAGCAGTACCACCAACACCAACACCAACACCGACAGCGACACCGGCAGCTCTGTGGTGGTGGAGCAAGAGGCCGCTGGCCATAGCATATCCGGGAGCCGCCGCTTCAACGACCACTGGCTGAGTCTGCTCTTCGTCTTCGTCATCGTCCGATAGCAGATCGATGGTAATGTCAGCAGGTAGTGTAGCGGCTACATGACGTCGCGATAACATCAGATGACAACGTCGCTGCTTGCCACGTTCAGTCTTAGAGGCCGGCGTGTGCGTGTGCGTATGCGTATGCATGTGTGTGTGGGTGTGTGAATGCGTATGAGAACGCATATTGGACATATAGAGTTTTTGGCGTTCACGCAGACGCTCCATCCATTTGCAGAGGCGGCGCTTGAGGCGCCGATTGTCGAACAAATTGGACGATATATAAAATGGTTCGGAATGTTTGGTATTCATTGCTGGAAACGTACAGATCAGATCTCTTTGTCAGGGTGAACACACACAGACTCGACGCTCTACTTACTGCTGATGATTTGATTTGATTCGCGATCGTAGATGTGTTGTGACTTAGTTGAAAGCCTTAAGCATCTCCGTCATATGTGGAGACTGCCGCTGAAACCGTGCAACCACCAGCCAGCAGCCAGCAGGCACTGCCACTAGCCACCAACCACTACCAAGTACAGTTTGTTATTGCGGCTGTTGCAACTTGCATAATTGTGTCAACTCCACAGTGTTCTCAATTCTGTTCAGATGGTGCAGACGGATTGCTCTTGATTTAAATCCATTTTGCGCAGCTTTACGAAGCAAATTTTAGTTATTCGCGTATTGTACTTGATGTTTGCATTCAGTTTACGCTCTGTTTTGTTTTTGTTGTAACTTTTCGTGCTGTTTATTTTGGTGTAGGGATGTAAAAAAGTGCATCAATCAGTGTGACCGGACCTCAACTTGGGAATTGACTTTATTTACTTTTCTAATATACCAAATATACCACATGCACGATTGCTACACTTTATTTGGGGTACTTTTGAAAACTTTCTCACTGGTCAGTTGAAGCTAATTTGAAAATGTTTATTTTTCACATATTTGTTAATGTCCTATAAACGTGTTGTAATTGATTAGGGAAAATAATACCAAGAAAGTATATCGTTTACTACAAAAGGTCGATGTTATCGATATATCGTGTGCGCATACGACGTGACTATTCCATGCATTTGGGTTGTTGTCTCGGCTAACATATGTGACTCATCAAAGCCGGTAAATTGAATATTCTTAATATGCAGATTGGTTTCAATCATAAATGAAAGTAAATGTATCTAATGAACAGTTTCCTTTTACCCTTAGAATGAAATTGATTTCATCCCATGTGGACAGCAATTTTTGAACAATTCAACACAATACATTTAGAAAGTGCGCATTTGTAAAGATGTTTTATAGTTGCAAGTCAGTTTTAACTTAAAACTTAAAGGTCATCTAATCTCGTAGTGTCATTCATCAGAGATTCAAATGCTTACTGATTTGTCAGTTATTTTGCAAGACGAATGCTGCCGAGAGGCAAACCGAAGACAAATCGGGAAAACAGCGACTATGAACAAAGAAAATCTAACGACTCGACAGCCAGTACGAACAAAAGTTAATAATAAAAAAAATTGAGTAAGAATTGGCGCCACCCACAAAAGTTGAGTAGTCTCAAAAAATAAGCACATGCGCTCTTGTTTTGAGTGCGTTTGCATAAGCTTTCACTCCAGCTACTTGAAAGCTTTCACTCATTTGTATTCCAACAAGTATTCGGCTTCAGTTACGTTGTCACTTAGTTCGCCGGTTGGATGCGGACACGATCGGATATGTATGGGATCCGCGAAGATGGTGAATGGTTTATAACCATTATAAAATGGTCTTGAGAATTTAAATTTAACGTTCCGTTAATAAAGAACTAAATCATTGGCAATGTACTAACAAAACCAAAAAAATAATTGCAACCATAATTTTGAAAATAGCAAAATGAAATTAAAAAATTGAACTATTATACAAATTACATTTAATTTAGATTACGCAAGAGAGACTGTATCTACTCATATTTTCTATGCCTTCCTTAAGGATATACTAATGAATCTTTTACCAATTATGTCTATGTCAAGGTAACTAGTTTACTAGGACCAGGATTTAGTTGGATTTTGAACTGGATAAGAGTGTCCAATCAAAGAAGACAAAATACTGAGCGATCTTACATAATATAAAAATACCAATAAACATTGAGACATATGTACATACATTCATACATCGATATAATTATTTAATATGAACACACAAACATATATACATGCTGGTATTCATTAATCCTATAAACATACCATAACACCCAAGTACAAATTTTGATGTAATTATGTAAAAGGAATATACGAGTATGTACGAACATACATACACGCAAACATACATACCTATGTAAATATATTTATACAGACCTATAATACAAATGAATACATAAAACTTGCATTACTTATGTGATGTATGCATATACAATATACTTTAATTTACGCATAACATAAATAAGTATATTCATGCGTGCATGTACATAAGTGGATTTTGTTACCTCTAATACAAGTACTTATGAAAGTGAAGTACATAATCATGAGACTGTATTGTCTTGAATGACTTCAAATCTATACATAGTCTAGTATCAATGTATATTTTATTGCATTTGAAATTGATCGAGGAAGCTATAAAATTCGAAAGCATCAATGATCAATAATCAGCTAAATGGGAAGCAAGTACTTGGGAGAGCAATAAATTTACCAGTTTATTTTTCGTGCGTATTTCATTAATACGAACAAAGGCTAGGTGGGCTGCAATGGATCGAAAAAAAGAGCTAAGCTAATGTCTACTTTAAATATTGTGGGTGAATGACTCAACCTACTAAGTGAAATGATAGCGTTCCTAGTAAAAATGAAGAAAAAGAAGAAGTAAACGGCGGCACAAAGGCTGTGGAAAAGTGAGGAAAACAGCGTAAAGACAATAGACAGGAACCACAACAAAAATTATAGACTCAACTTGGTTTGACTTGCCTTTTGGCCGCCCACAGTTTTCAGTCGCTTCCTCGCTCCCTCACTCCTTCGATATCCCTTACCAAATGCGCTTTGCCCGCTTAAATTCACGAAGTGCGGGAAAAATAAACCATTTGCCGCATTTAGGCGTACGCAGACCACGACTCCGGCAACGGCAACTGCTACGGCTCTGACTGCGACTGCAACACGGTCTGTGACTCTGACTCTGGCTCCGACCCCGACCTGCACTTCTCTGCCTTTATTCCTCTGGCTGCCAGCCCCTCCTCTTGCCTTGTCTTCTCCCTGAGCCTGGCAATGGTTTCCTGCGTTGCGGCGGCTTGGAGCTTGGGCTTGGGCTTGGGCCGCCTGTGCATTAAAATGAATTTCTTTTGTATGCGTTTTGCTTCAAAACTGTGGGAGTCGAGTTGGAGTCGATTTGAATGAATGCACGTCCTTGTGCCCTGTGCTGGCAGCAAAGCAAAGAAGAGCGCAGAAGAGCAGAGGAGCTCAGGCCAAGGCTCGGTGACTGCAAGTTTCAGGCTTTGGCTTCTACACTGACTCTGACTCCGACTCCAACCCGAACCTCAACTTCAACTCCAACTGCGACTATGACTCCGATTCCGACACCTACCTATCCGGTGCTCATCGTCATCGTCCTCATCATCAACGGTGAAACGGTGAAATGCTGGCACATCGATATTGCCTTCGTCCTTGCCACCCACAGCACCACTCGAGAATCCAATCCGCGCCACACCGCTTCACCGCTTCACCACTTCACCACTTCATCTGCTCTGCTTCTTGACTTAGGTGACGTTAGAAGAGCTGGCGCTTTGGTTGGCGGGGCGTCTTTTAAGTGTTTGCATTTTTCAGGTGTTGAATTTTCATTGTACTTGTCTTTGCTGTTGCCGCACTTGTTTTGCTTTGCTTTGGTTTCTTTTCTTTTCTTTTCTTTTCTGCTCCTTTCTTGTGATTCTTTTGCTTTTTATGCTTTTTTGTGTTTTTGGCATTACGCCAAATGTGCAAAGCCAACAAAATACCAAAAGATTGCACATTGCACCTGTCTTTTGGACGGCATTTTGGTTTACGGCTTCAGTCTGTTCAGCTTTTGTGTACGTGCCCGGGTACGTGTGTGTGTGTGTGTATCTGTGTGAGTGTTGTGTTTGCGGGTGTGCGGGTGTGTGTGTGTGTGTGTGTGGGTGTCTGTGCTTTAGGGTAATTCTCTGACATATCCTTGTTGCTGTTATAGTTGTTGCTGCTTTTATGGATGCTTCTGGTTAAAGCAGCCGCTGCCGCTGCCGCTGCCAAAAGCGGCCTGGTTATTGGAAAAACTTCTTATACCCTGCTCGCGCATTGCAAATTAGGCGGGTATAACAACACTCATATCTAAGGGCGAAGGGTATCTCTCTAGTCCACATCAATTAACGCTTTTGCCCATTACGGCAGATGATAGTCCAACTGGGCGTTCGGATTACGTTGCCGTTTAACTTTGAGTACTATTTTAGGTGCTACTCGTATTGTGGCATCAGAGTTTGCCGATGCCTCACTTGGGACGTGTGTTTGACCCTCCGAATGTGTAGCAAACTAACCTGTGAAGCTGCAGCCATGGTTGAACTTCATGTTTTCCTCTCTCCCCCCTCCTTCCGCTATGGAAACCAACTTGATTCGCGGAATTCGCATTTTCGCAAATCATCGTATTGTCTGTACATTTCTTGTTGGCACGTTAACAAGCAAAATACTTAAAGGTGCTTCTTATCACATTCTTGTTGCCAAGTTGATGCAATTATTAAATAGAACATTATCGAATCAGAAAGACAAGCGCTGTTCTAACATATGAAAGTGCGAACGCTGAGCTCAGATTTATGAGTGTCATCTAGCATCTGGTCGTGGTCAAATGGGGCAGATAAATGGCAGATGTGGACACGATTGACTCCAAATGAAAAGGCCGTGAGAGAGCGGAGTCGGAGTCGGAGTCACGCGCACTTGCACCTGCACCAAAATCTGCTACAAGCGGCAGGCAGGCAAGGCAAGCGGGCAAGCGGGCAAGCGGGCAAGCGGGCATGTGGGCAGGTTGGCAGGGAAAAGGCGGGAGGCGGGAGGCGGGAGGCTGCAGGCAGCAGGCAGCAAGTGCCCAGCAATGGTAAGTAGAAATTTGCGTCAATAGGATTGTTAAAGAGGCTTAAGTTAAATGGGAAAACTTCCGATTCAATGAACCGCAAATTGCATGCGAAATGCCAAAACGAAAATGTCGCCGACCAACTACCTCAGTAGCCATCTCTGTGTGTGTGTGTGTGAGTGTGTGTATGTGCATACATACTTTTATAGTATATGGATGTGTGTGTACACGTGAGTATGCACAACAACAAGGACTGGACTGAAAACGAAACCGATCCCTACGCTTACAATGCAAACTGAAATCAATACACAGCGTAGTACGAATGGCTCAATAATTCAGGTACTTCTAAGATAAGACTACTTGAATATTCCCACACACACACACACACACACACACAAACGCACACGGACACACAACATTTAATGTACTTATTTGGGAAAAAATAAATATACATAACATATATGTATGTATATATGTATATATTTATGTAAACAATTTGGTCATACTTTGAGTGCATACAAGTATAACTGAGCATAAAAGGACTCACACACTCATCAATGATTGACAATTAATTCACATTGATATTGCAGCACCTGACAAGCCAGTGGTTACTCTTCATAACCGGTATACGATGCGTTTAGAGTAACTTGATTATTTCAATTTTGCCATTTGGCTGACGCTTGTCGGAATTTGTGGACCATGTGGACAACGTCTCGCATGAGTTTGACAGCAAAGCTTTGCGCTTGTCGTTCTATCCATTTATGAATTGAGTTCATAGTCAGGAGTAACATTATTTCAAGGTGCAGAGTCGTTCGGTTGAAGCAATCATTTAAGTTCAAGTGTTTTTCACAGGGTATTTGGTTAACGCTCACTCTAACATCGATGCTGGGGTCCACAACTTGTAGCGAAGCAACTCAACTCAACTCTGCCCAATCCTAAATATCAATTTCATTTCCCTCAACAAGTCATCATGTGAGGGGCGTGTATATGTGTGTGTGTGTGTGTGTGTGTGTGTGTGTGTCAAATGAAAGGGGGAAGGGCTAAGAATTTCAAAAGGAAATCCAATTTCGCGTATTTTCTTAACTTAATCCTTTTTGGCAAGTAATCGACGTATAAGAGAAAACACGTATACGAACTGTGAACACACACACATACTTATTATGAATTGGCATTAGTGTCTTCAGATAGATGTTGTTCACTTTAAATGCACACAGGAAGAAAAAACGTGCTAAAATCAAGAATAAAATCTTGAATCAAGATTGTTTGTATTTTCAAATTGAACCAAGAAGGTTTATTCTTACATCTAGATTGAAAATCTACAAAAAATTTAGATTGCCCAATCTGGAAATTCAAGATTATAATGTTTCAAGAATTGAAAAGTCTACAAATTTAATGAAGATTGCAAAAACTTAAATTAAGATTAAACTTTATATCTTTTAAATCTGGAATAAAACATTCTTCAATCAAGATTTTAATTTTAACGTAAGATGTTTTTAATCTTAAAATAAAAATGTAGTATCAACATCTGGATCTAATATATATCAACCAACAAATTTCAAGATCAAGATTTTTTTTCAAATCTCTGTGAATTTGCTCTCCTTTGACTTTTATTTTGGCAGCAATGATGAATGCATAAAGTCTGACTCTGTATTATATATTAATACTACTTGACTACCAAATACTTGTAATGAATTTTATTTCAATTCGCACATAGCGAATTATGCACTGTAGGAAAGAGAGACCTCTGAACACAAGAACAACAAATAAAACAGAAGCGAAGCGTTGAATATCAGAAACTAAAAGGCCTTCTTACTCTCGGCTCTGTCATCTGGCAGCCAGACGGCATTTCAAGTGCAGGACGCGGATAAGACACTCAGAAGGCAAGTATGAATTTGCTCCTCGTGTTCGTATTCCTATTCGTCTTCACAGAACTGTGGAACACAGCAGATATTTGCATTCACGGGATACAATTGAAGGACAAATGTATACAAATGTTTCTTTTTTTTTGTTTTGTTGTGTTTTCAACGTATTTGCGGCTAATTCGAGTTCTATCATTCGAATTTGATTCAAGGACCGCATTTGCGAGCCCTCGAAAACAATTAACGACTCTACTCTCTTTACCCACTGTGAGTGACGACCAATATGTGTGTGTGTGTGTGTGTGTGTGGATATCCTGTGCCTGTGTGGGTGTGCGTTGTTGTGTGCTTGTGTATTTGTTTATTATCCTTGGTAATGCATGCAAAGATGCTGCAAAGTAGCTTAATACTTTATGCACGCAATGAAAAGACTTTTTACGATCGCATTATACTTGTAGGTACTTATATTTTTCGTAGATATTTCACTCCTCTATTCGATACACACAAGCAGCAAGCATAAGCGCATATATGCTTATAGATATAGATACTACCCGTTGCATTATAGTATGTTGGAGTGCCATAAAGTATGTTCGGATGGGTTTGGTTTGTCACAGTACAGCACAGCACAGCACTTGTAACCATATCGCATTTTACACAAGGGTGCATGTTAAATGTGCGACACCATTGCGTATAAGTGATACGAATACGAATACGAGCTGGAGAACGAGAACGAGAACAAGAACGAGTACGAGTACGAACGATGGGCGGAACGAACGACGAGTGGCTGAGACTGTGCATAAACTATGCAATAAATAAGTTTATTATCGCGCCGTAGACGCTTCTAGTCCCTTAATACTACTGTGCGATTGTCGCCTTTGGGTTTCGCCATTCGCCATTCGCCATTCGTCCCCTGTCCTCAGTCCTCTGAAACTTTTCCTCCTCTATTATCTCTGCTTTGTTTTCACAATTTTGACAATTTTGATGTTTTCTATTTTTAGTTGTCACAAATATTTATTAAATACATATTAACTTTAATATTTGCATATCATGTATTTGCCATCTGTGCCACACTTTTCATAGTATGTTAGCAAGTAAAGGCGAATTTATGTTAGGTACGCCGCAAATTAGCGACAACAAATTACTACGCAAATTGCTCGTTTCGGGTCGTTACAGATTTTTGAAAGTTTTAAATTAAATAGATTTTGGCGCAGCCAATGTAAAACGCTCCTTAAAACATAAAAAAAGAGAGCGAGCGCACAAAGCATTTGGTTTTCAGTTAGTTTGCTTCTTATTCTACAGTCGTAATTATTTTGCTGCTGCTCCTAATTAATACAAATGGTTTGATACACAATAAAGATTTTTCAACTTGGCTCGTTACTGGAGTTGGCCTCGTTGGCGGCCTGGCTGCGTTGCCAGTGCGGTGGATGGATGGGGGAGAGGGGGAGGGTGAGGGTTGAGGGGATTGTTGTTAGTGTCCTTGTTGTCCTCGCTACTTGCTGTTGAAGAAAAAAGTTTTTCCATTTTGAAAAGTTTGTGTTTTGTGGCGTTTCTGGTGCAGTTGCACTGATATACTTGTACTAATACACACACACACACACACACACACACATACGCGAGTATACACGCACGTACGCAGACACACATATACACCCATACACATACACACACACACACACACACGCCCTAATATCACCGCCTCTTGGTCTGGCCGTTATCTCTTTTGTTTTTGCACATTGCCTTTTTACTTTTCGACGTGAACGTCGACGTCGCTGCCGTCGTCGTCGTCGTCAACAGTGCCGTCTTCATCAACGTGCATTGTTTTTGTGTAATTTTGCAATAAACAGCAAAACAATTTAAAAGACGAGCTAGCAAACGTCGACAAAGCAAAAGGATGTAACGTTTTGCCAAGTGGACCGACACCGAGCTCCTCTTACCACCACCCTCCCCTCCCTCTTCGCCGTCGTCAATTCCTTCCCTTAACCATGCCCACTGCGGTGCCAACTGTTTCCAAACACCCCTCTCGACCCTCCCAAGCGACCAACCGCGCACAATGCTGGCCAATGTAAAAATAAAACTCAAACAAACCAGAGAAATGTCTGAAATGTTTGACTATCAGATATCCAGGAACTCATATTGAGTTAAATTAAGATATATTTAATAAACATAGATTATTCCATATTATATAGTAATTTACTTGCAAGTCAAATGTTCATTATTTTATAAGAAATTGCTAAAGTTCAGCTTCTATACGTGCATGAAAGTCTCTTAAGACTTTTCCTGCCAATTAATCGACTGCTTTAAACCTGCCTCGCTATAGGGTATAGGAGTTACTCCTTCGATGGGTGCTGGGTGCTGGCTGCTTGGTACCCTTAAGAGTTCAGATTTTAAGTGCGAGAGAGACTCTGTCCATTGTCCATTTACCAATTTATATAGCAAAGTTTTTTGCTGCTGAAATACTTTTGGTCGAGTTGAGTTGAGTTGCGTCGAGTCGAGTCGAGTCGAGTTTGTTTGCTCGAAAAGTAAAAATGTTATGCCTCCATTTAATATGTGGCCTCACAGCCCAGAGGCTGGCTGGCCAGGAGCTGCTCTGCTTCTTGGTTACTCGAAGCTGGATGCTAAGTGCAGGCCCAGTTAATTTGTTATTTGTTATTGTTAGCGTTGCCTGCCTGGCCCTGAACTGAACTGAACTGAACTGAAAACTTAGTTGTGTGCTGCTTATTGGTCTTTTTGTTTTGAACTAATTGAAATATATTTATCAAGTTTGCCTTCAATTTGCATATAATTTTATATCTAAATGTGTTTTCGTACAAGAGAAAGTTAATTATGTAAATATCCCTCTACATACAAGTATAGCATTGAATTGCATAGCATAGCAAGTATGTAGACTGTCGGCACTTGGGCTATATATAAACTCGGTTTAATAATGAACATCGCACACACACACACACACACAGATATATATTTATTCAGTCGTATTCGCATACTTTGTGTGGGCCACGTTACGTAATTACCGCAGCAGTTCTCTCTCCCTCTCTCTCTCACTCTCTCTGTGGAAATGAAGTTCTGCCGCGGTTTGAGCAAAGTGGCAGCAGCTAAACATCTAAACAGCTAAGCAGCTAACCAGCTAAGAAGCTAAGAAGCTAAACCAAGCCAAGGAATACGGAGAAAGCAGTCAGCAGTGAGCGTTAAGCTTGCTTAATGACCACTCATTACCGTTAATTGATTTCAATTAAATCACGCCGAAAAACAGCAGCTTAGACAGTACATAAAGGCAAATGCGACTGATGTAACCACAACAACTTAAACAACAATTACAAAAATAATCAGGAAACAGCAGCAACAACAACAACAACAACAACAACAACAATTACAACCGTCTGTTAGCTTCTCGATGGCTTTTCAACGATAACAACCAGTCAGTCCCACAATAAGAGAAAAGCAGTAAGGCAAAGGAAATGGCTTGAGTTGAAACAACGCGCAAGAGCGAAAGAGAGATGAGGAGGAAGCAAGCGAGCGACGGAAATGGAGTGGAGTGGAGTGGAGTGAGATGAGCCTTAAGTGTTTGCTTTGCCACATAGAGTTGCACACAATGACACGCACCAAATGACCACGCACACAGCAACACCAACAGCAACAGCCACGCCCAACGTCAACGCCTACATCCTCGAACACGTTCAAGTTCGCGTTCACGTCCGCTGATAATAAATTAAAGCATCTTTACACAATTCCAGCTGCTTAACTTAATAAAAACGCCAACATGGAAAGTGGCTGAAAGTCCACCAATCCCTCGTCCTCCGTCCACTCCTCTGTTCCCCTGTCCAGATCCGGATCCGGATCCAAATTCAGATTCAGATTCAGTGTCCAGATCCAGCTATCAAGCTGGAAAGGAAAGGAAAGGAAAGGAAAGGAGAGGAGAGTCGGCAATCGACCATCCGATGATGCTGCTGCCGCTGTGGCAAAGATTTTTGGAATAAAGTTAATTACAGCTCATTGGATATTCGTGGGGAAAAGTTGCGCCGTCGGCAACAGCGAAGCTAAAAACACTGAAAGAGCGTTTATATGTGGTTGAGGACGGATGCCGCATCTCTCTCTCTCTCTCGCTCTCTCTCTGCTCTTTTCATCCTTTTAAGCTCTGCCCGCTGAAGCAATTAACAATAAAACAACACTTTTCTAATTGGATGAAACGTTTTGCAAGTTTTGCATCCGATATGCTTCGCTGGAAATGCGCGACGGCATCTAAATTAAATCCAGTACTTAATGGTCGACTGCTGAAGCCTTTACAACAACTCAAGCTCGAGGTTTGAGGTTTGAGGTGTGAGGTCTGAGGTGTGAGGTTTGAGGAGGATGAGAAAGTGTCTATTCCAGCGCAACTACTTGGCTTAGAATATGCTTTGAAATGAGCTAATTTCGAGGTAAGTGCGTGATTAAAAAATAACTAATAATTATTGCAAGACTCGCGACTTTCTTTAATCACACTCACTCTCAATTGCAGCCAAAGCAATTTAAGTTTGCAAACTTTAAATGTGTTTAAAAAAAAACTGAAACAAACATTTTCGACAACAACTGGTCCGATTATATATATAGATATATAGAAGATATAGAAGTACGTGCGAGTTCGCAGTCGTCTTAACAATTTATCTAAAAATAACATTATATGTTATTCCTATCGGCGGCAATGTGTTGCTGCTTTACTGCTTTTCGCAGTTGCATTTCTCCTTCTCTCTCTCTCGCTCTCTCTCTCGCTCTCTCTCTCTTTTTGGGTGTTGCCACTCGCCTTGGTGGAAGGATCATTTTGCGGAAAATGCAAAGACACATTCTTTGGCACTCTGCAGTTTTCATATTCAATAGCAGCAGCATTTTCCGACAGCGACGGCCACAACAACAACAACAACAACAACAACAACAACAACAACAACAACAACAACAACAACAACAACAACAACAACAACAATAACAACAACAGCAGCAGCGACTATGTACAAAAACAACAACAAATTAATACAAATAGTCTGCACTGGTATTGGCCATAGATTATACTTTTGTGGACAGTTTTCCACTTGTCGGCTGGCTATCCTATGCCAGTCCTATGCTAGTCATTGCCCATTGCTTAAAGGTCCATCGCCTAGGGCTTATCGCCCACCCGCTACCCGCCACCCGCCACCCTCCCACCATTCTTTACCCTCTTTTGTACTTGGATGTTTTCGTTTTTTTCTTCTTTCGTTCGTCGCAAGAAGCTTTGCGATATCTTTAGCTCGCTCCACTTTCCTATCCCACTTTGACTATCCCATGCTGCTATCAGCGCAGTCTTACGTGCCACTTGCCACTTGCCACTTGCTACTTGCCACTTGGCCAGCTTGAAGTTGCCTAATACATATAGAGAGACTGTGTACACTTTCATTACTCACTTATTTCATCGCAGAAAGCACACACAGAGAAAATAAAGTTCTAAAATCAAGATTTTGTTCTTAGTATTAAGTATTTTGGTAAAGAACATTAAAACTCATCTATATTTCACGAACATTTAATATAAGACCCAAGTTCGTATTAATAAGAAGAAAAAATCTTATAGTTTCAAGACCAAAAATATATATCGTTTTTTTTTTATCATCGATTCGATATAGCCTCAAATATTGATACAAACTTTATAGGATTTTCAATGGATTACAAAATGTTGATCATAAAAATGTAGCAGATTTTAGACTAATGTTCATAGCTTTAAGAATATGTTCCTAAAGTGCTCTTATTTTAAGAACACCATTTTGAAGACGAATTTTATTGATAGAAGTTCTTAGAACTTGTTTTTTTTCAGTGCACACACTCTCAGCTAAATATTTTCTGTAAGTATGTTCATACTTACATAGGACAAGTTGATACATATAGATATTATTTATTGGAATTTTTGGCTTTTGAATTGAATCAATAGAAAGAAACTCGACCCATTTTGGGCGACGCACATTGATAGCGAAAAGTGAAAAACTTTTAATAGAATTTCTTTACTTTATGCTCGAGTATTCGAGTATTCGAGTAGAAAGAAGAAAGAATACTTGTATCCAAAATGTTTTCAAGTTTTCATCTTGTGAAACTTCAGCAATATTCTTAATTAACTGAATAATGATACATGTGCTTGAAATCCAGCCAAGAAATCAATCTGCTCGCTCGCTTTTTGCAAATAATTACCTGTGCGTGTGTCTATTAGTTGATGTGCACTACTTCAATTACGCAATTAGCGAAAATATGCACGCATATTATATTTATCCACTCGTGCTATCTCTGGTGTGGTCTATCTGTGTGTGTGCGTGTGTTCGTGTGTGCGTGTGTGTATGTAAATTCATCCATTTAATGACAGTCCAAAATACCATTTAAACAAGAGAGAAGTATTCAATTTTCATGTTGTAACTTTTGCTTGTTTAACTACTGGCTCCAATTTATTTGTATGTCTTCTAATTTGAATTGTCGAATCTGTTGCACAATTATGTGTGCGTATGCGTGTGTGTGTGTGTGTGTGTGTGTATCTGTGTGTGTGTGCTTATGCCTATGCCTGTTGTTTTGTGTTGTGTTGTGCCATTCGTTGTGTACCATACAAATGGTAAGCCAAAATATGGCGTTATAATAATTTTCATAGCAAAATTTACACATGCATAATTAATTAGTATCAAAAATTTAATACTCACACTTTGTATCTGCTTAAATATTTACACTTCGTGCCAAATTTGTATGCAAATCGCTTTGCTACAGACTGACAATAACACACACACGCACAATGTCTTGCAATTAAAAAATGATACACTCGGCGGCACCTTCGTAGAGACAGAGCAAAAGGAAAAGCAAAAGACATTTCTTGAGTATAACAATTCGTCTCTCGTCAACAAATCGAGCCACCCGCTTGCATGAATATCGTGCAGGGTATTATCAATGGAAGGCAACAAAGTGTGCTCAATTTTGGTTTGCAAATTAAAGGACAGCGATGCCCATCTGTTGCTATTCAACTGACGAGCATTGTGCCACTGCCAGCACAGAGCAAACAAAATCGAAAACGGGTTGCTGCTGCTGCCGCTGCTGTTGCTGCTGCCCGTTGGCGGGAGCCATCGCCATCGCCATCGCCATTGCCTCTAGCTCTTTCATTCGCCATGGGTCGCCGTGCCCTCTGCGCGTCTGCCTTTGGCAAGTGGCAACTGGAGAATGGAGAATGGAGAGAGTGGAGAGTGGCAAGTGGGGCAAGGGGGAAGGCTATCGCTGTAGTTGTTGACTGGTCGGTCACTAACTGGTCGGTTGCTGGGATGGTTACTGATGGCGTTGGCGTTGGCGTTGTTGTTTTCCTCCTCGATTTTTTGTTTTTTGTTTTTTGTGTTTTGCGCCTTTACCCCAAAAACCCCTTTCACTGTTTGCATTTAACGAACAACGCCACAACGACGCTGCAGCGGTGGAAGCGGTGGCAGCGGCAGTAACAATAAGGGCAATAACAAGCGTGCTTGCCGCACATTCCGCGCCAAGGCCGGTAATGGGCTGTGGGAGTAGTAGCGAGTGGATTGTGCTGGTGTCGTGTCAGGAAGCTGAAGGTGGTAGTCAGTAGTCATGAGAGAGAGAGAGAGAGGAGTGTGTTAGTGTTAACGCGAGTGGTAGTGTTAGTGTTAGTGTTAGTGGGGCTAATAAAAGCCTCGTTACAATGAAAACAAATCAAATCGACGCCGAAGCCATCCATCAAGTCAAACCAAACCTGAGTTCAAATGAAACGCGGCTAACGAATACCAGCAACCAGCAACCAGCAAACAGGAAGTAGTTTGAATTTCCGGTGTCACTCACCCCCATCCATCCACTGGCCATCCACTGAGCTCCAGTCGCATCACATCGCATCCGCAAAAGCAATAGCAATAGCAATAGCAATAGCAATAGCAATGGCAATGGCAATAGCGATTGTACTCCACACTCTCCATGCTCCACGATTCCTCATTCGAACTGGCAAAAGAGGCAGCGGCCAGCAATCGCGTTCAAATTTTCAAATTGATTACGGGATACGATGTGGAATGGGGATCAGGATTGGGGATTGGGGAAAAGGGAAAAGGGAGCGCGGAGTCAACTCAGTTTTACTTTGAAATGCCATTAAAATGTATTTACAAACGCAAATTGATAGCGATTTTGGTCTAGGTTTCGGTTGTGATCCACGATGTGTTGAAGCTGCAGCTTAGCTGGCGATTTGGCCAGACTGCGTGCTCTGCTCTCCGAAGTCCGGAGTCCGGAGGTCGACAGCCACAGCGACTGCAAAGGAGCGAGGAGGAGAGGCGGAAGAAGATACGACACGACCATCATTTTAACCATCTACCGATTTACTTGTAACATACGTTAACGAAACAATCCGACGGCTGTAGCGGACATTGAATGCCCAGACTTGTGTGCGTGTGGAGCAAATGTAATTTACACGTTATTGTCAGAGTTAGTCTTTGATTTTTAATACGACTTTTTGCACTTGCGATTCATTTGGATGGGTCAAACTCGTATGCGATAATTGGTTCTCTCTTTGACCTCTTGTTATCTACATACAAGTTCAGCACAGGTGATAAAATAAACTCATCTTCGATATTTGGGCATTTACTACATACTCGAACTGCAGGTGACAGCTTTATGATATTGAAATTAAGAAGCCGCTTCGAGCACTTAATTGTTATTTATTATCTTCGCATAGAGGACTCGGGACTCGGGACTCGGGAGTCGGACAATTAATTCAATTGACAAAAGCAATAAGCTGAAAACACTGAGCATATGCTCACGTTTAACATTAGATTGTGGGCCGCCCATTTGATTTCATTGCCACTTGGCTGCCAATTGGCAACAAGAAGGCGTGTGGCAAGGCAAACAGAGAGCAATTTTGCGAGGAGCCACGACGACAATAAAGTTAAACTGCAATTATTTTCGAATGAACTTCATTTGAAATGCAATTTGAGGCATGTGTCTAATATATGCAAACAATTTACTAGCTCTGCTCTGGCTCACAAAAAGGGCACGTAGGCAGCCAACGAGCCAAGGACTTGAACGAGGCCAAGACAACATGCTTTTTGGCATACGGCATACGGCATACGACATACGGCATAGAGCATAGACAACACCAACAACAACAACAAGACTCACATACTACATACGATACAATGAGTACAACTGTAATAGCGACAGCGAGAACAACGACAACAACAACAACAACAACAACAACGAGAACGACAGCAGCGATGATAAATCAATATGCAAAAAGGAACAGTGACGAGCGAGTTTCGCTTGGATAACAAGAAGCAAAAAGGAGAAGAATAAACGTGGCGAAATGATAAAGAACTCGTCTCGCCAGCAATATCGTCGTACTACGCGAGTACTATGAGTGCTCTGTGTCCCACTGAAAACAGTGACAGCAAACAAAACAACTTGTGGGAATGTCCCGCTCCCCGTTCCCCGTTCCGCATGCCCCATTCCTACACCCTTCCCATTCACATTACCATTCCTATTCCTCTTCTCATTCCATTCGTTACCCAGACGTACCCAATTTGCTACAGATGAAAGCTAGTATGCGTACTACATGCAATACAAGTACACTCGACGAGTGTGTGTGTGTGTGTATGCATATAGTTAAGCAGTGCGCGCGTGCGAATTTGATGTATGTATGTATTACCCTCTCTACTCTGTGTACACAACTCCGAGTGTGTGTGTGTGTGTGTGTGTGTGTGTTTAGGTGTAGGTGTGAGCGCTGACAGTAAAAGTGAGCAATAAACATACGCGATTAAATTCATTATGAACACTTGAACAGCAGACAATGTGAATATGAAATGACAAACTGATTGTTGCTCTATGTCAAAACGTGTATGTGTTTGTATGTGAATGTGTGTGTGTGTGTGTGTGATTGGTTGTGTGGATCTCACTCTAGAATACGAGAACGAGTGTGAAGCAAAAGTCTTCAGTCCTTGTTATTGTTGCCTTTTCTAATTGTATTTGTGATTGCACGTCTGCACACACACACACACGCACATACTTGTACAAGCATGTGTGATTGTGTGTGTGTATGTGTGGTTACTAATTGGATTTCAGATATTCAATCAACAAGCTTCCGCACTGAATTTCGCCGATTTTGTTGAAGAGCACAACTTGCTAAGCACATATGGTGTCCTTGCTTGCATATCCTGCAGCTACAGAACAAAATTGTTGATCTCCAAATAATATAAAAAATATATACACGAGTATGAACATGTGTACAATAAGTATTATTCTGTGAACAGACTTATTCCTCAATTGGCTGAACCATCGAGAATGAAGTGTAGAATATACGCCCTGACTCACGCCAAGGAACTTTAGTTTTAGATTTCTAATTTCATTATTAATGTTCACAATTAAAATTGTAAGATGAAACAATAAAGTTTACTTACGGTAGTATCCAACATGATCGAAGCAAAGGGTCAAACTGCAAAAGAGTAAAAACATAAATTAATATATGTATATAATATAATATTGTATTTATTGTAATGTTAACTAATTACAGTAAGAAATGAAATGATTTATCGCAAAGAGTCCTTCTTCTAGTACAATATTTTATTTGGTTGATCAATATTGTTTTATACACTTTTTACTATGGAATAAAAGTCTCTTACAATTCCTTGTAATGAAAGATCGTATGAAATCATTTCTCAAACCAGATGTAAAAGGAATATGTGCTACTTAGAATTCGACACTATTCACATAATATTTAGTAATATCTGCATTTTACAAGTATTATTCGTCAGATACTATATTGTGCACCTTATTATGCACAATTCTATAAAGATGGCAAACTCAATCGAAAATTTATACTATATGAATATGAAAACTGGAAAAAATTCTATTTTTTTATCAATAAAAACGAACGAACTCATAAGTGTACAAATAAATGTATGTATTTAGTTCAAATTATTACTGAGCGGACCAAAAAGGTAGGCGTGGTTAGGCTGCAAAGCTTCATAAAGTTTTTCCTACTCGGAACAGTTGTACAACTGCTCCCGAACTGTTGTGCAGAGTTTCAAACTATTGTTAGCAATTTATTCTGTGTGAAAAAGTCGATGCCAAAAATGTTAATGTATGTGCCCCAAATTAAGTGTGTGTACTTGACTAGGCGGCGGACCGAGATATTAGAGTGGGCGAAAGGGATAAGTGGGCGTGGTCAAGCAGTAGAGCTTGACACAGACTGCCCAGTGTAGAAGAACATGTGTGAGTGTGTATGTGCATGTTCTTTATGAATTGCAACTCAACAGTTCAGCTTCTACTCAACTATTACTCAACAGTTGACCACTTTTTGAAGGCATTACAACTGATCGAGGGTAAAAATGGCATGCCAAAAATTTTAGTGTATGTCTGCCAAATTGTGTGTGTGTGCTTGACTAGGCGGCGGACCAAGATATTAGAGTGGGCGGACCTGCTGAGTGGGCGTGGTCAGGCAGGCGAGCTTCACAAAGATTGCCTAGCTAATCTAATCAATTGCTACTCAACAGTTCATCTATTACTCAACTATTTCTCAACAGTTCTGCACAATTTGAAGGCATTGCAAGTGATCTTCGAAGTCAAAAATTGGCTTGCCAAAAATTTTAGTGAATGTGCCCTAAATTAAGTATGTGTGCTTGACTATGCGGCGGACCGAGATATTAGAGTGGGCGAAAGGGATAAGTGGGCGTGGTCAAGCAGTAGAGCTTGGCAAAGTTTGCCGAACATAGATTCGCATGTGTGAGTGTGTATGTGCTCATTTCTAGTCAAATGTTACCTAACAGTTTCTTCAGATCAACTGCCTCTTAGCAACTGTTACTCAACAGTTGTGCAGAACTTAAAAGCGCTGTTACTGATAGCTTGCTAAGCAATTCGGTGTAAAAAGGCCTTCCCAAAAAGTAGGCCGCTCTAAAGTAACAGCACGTATGTTTGCCCGTAACAGCGGATTTCAATAGTCGATGTGTTAAGGCATTTATGTACATACATGACTAGGCAGGGACCAAGTCTGTCTGTCTCTGTCTGCTACTAGAGATAACATGATATTGCGGTTTGCGTAATTATGGGATTAACAGCGTCTGTTAAATGTCTGCTAAGATTCTGCACAATTACTCCAATGAATAAATTAAGTATACGTTATCCACGCAGTACGGTCAAATTGTCATTTTATTTCCATGCATTTTCTCAAGAGTTTGAAAGTTAAAGTAAATCAATAAAACACAACTAATGACAATAGCGTAAAATATGGTAAATGACATGCACATGGCACACAATAATGATGCCAATAGCACATTCATTCACATTCATATCATCGGGATATGCAAGGAGCACATCATGGTCAAAGCGATCAAATGGAGTCTATAAGGAGATGCATTAGTTTGGCTGCGTTTGTTAGCCGTATTGCGGGCTATCCATTCCCGATAACGGTAGACATCGGTATACACTCCGGCCGAGTCCGGCTCGCCGCAGCCAGTGCCAAAGGAAACTATGCCCACCACTTTGCCGTCGCACATTAGCGGCCCTCCCGAGTCACCTTGGCAGCTGTCGACCTCGAAATCGTTGGCATTGGACGCACAAACCATTCCCTTTTTGAAGCCAGCAATCTTGGAGCACCACGCGTTCGTATTGATAGTCACGTCACCATTCACTGCCTCATCTGGCGTGGGGCCATACTACATAGTATGGAGAAAGCAATCAGAGAGAGAGAGAGAGAGAGAGAGAGAGAGAGAGAGAGAGAGTTGCAGAGGTACGCTTCGCACTTTCTCTTTAAACCCACCTGAATCACTGTGCCCCAACCTACGACTGTGCACAACAGTCCAGCCGTTGGATCCCGATCAACTATTGGTATAATCGTGGCGAAAGTGTCGTCTAAGCGAATTGACTCCTTCAGTCGAAGAATGCCAATGTCGTTGGCAAGCGTTGAGGGAGAGTATTTGGGGTGCGGCCTCACTTTATCCACATTTAGTTCTTGCGTGTTTCCCGTTTTGACCAAGCGACGCGGAGTGCCAGCCACGATCTTTACTCGACTGGGTCGCAGTTTGGCCCCACTGTAAACGTAAGGAGCTGCTTAGGTTCAATCATATTTGAAATAATATAAAAGCATGAGTTTGCTAGCTCAAGTCAAATAACAGATTGTCCTGTCTTGTTCCTTACAATGCCAGAATAATTGATTTAGACACCTCTTTTGATAAGAAGAATTCTATTGAGAGGAGATCAAATTTGAAATTTATGGCATAAAATTGTGTAAGATCTAACTTTCAATCGCCTTGCTATTCAACATTCTTCTAAGAAGAATAAGAAGAATAAAATGTAATGCAGCTCTACTCAACCTTAATGCCAAAGACCTCAACTAACTATACACAAATATTATGTTGTTTTTACTCGTAAAACATACTTGATGAATAGACAATGTGCCGCAGTCAGAATAGACCTCGTCGATATTATTGCGCCACCGCAGAAGTGATTGTCTCCGAAATATTTTCGCTCTTTGTGCGATCGAATCGAAACAACGTATTTAACGAGAAGATTCTTTTCCGGGCGATATCCGCCGGTTACCAGAAAACGAAAATCGTCATCATCATTGATGTCGTTCAAACTCGAATTGGAATATTCTCTGGGTTGTAGGCGATGTTTCTTGTGTTTCAGCCGATGCTGGATAGAATCACTTTGAAACTGTAGTTCATCTACGATCGTCATCTCATTGGCACTGTCTTCATTATTCGCAAAACGCTTTTGTCGCAGATTCCTCGAGATAGTATCGATCGGATCGCGCTTGTGGGATTTCGTGCAATTCCAGTGCAAATCATCGCAAGAAGCTGCATTCTCCGCGCAATAATGTATTAGTAAGATAGTGAAAACAATGAATTTTGAGGTATACATTTTGTGAATTTTCTTTTTGACAGTCAGCCTGAAGCAATAATGATTTCGATTTCTGGCAAATAAAAGGGATTTGTTCAGAGACAAGTGAAGAGACAACACTGAGCCATAGGCGTAACGAAAACTTGCTCACGCTGTTGTTGCTCGCATTTTCACTCGCCAAGTTTTACGTGGGTTTCCCTCACTACAACATAATACATACTGCTGTAAAGAAAATATGTGGGACCGAGTCAGGGTCTTGGTCCGGGTCCGGGTCCGGGACCGAAACCAAGGCAAAGTAAAAGCATTCTCGTATTCTCGCGACAGCGTTTGAAAAGACTTATGAGTATGAATGCGCCCTCTGCGTATGAGCTGTTGTCGTTATCATTAATTTGCAGCTTGCTTTCGTAATAATTTACAAAGGATTTTCTTCACTTTTTCTTGTTAGTTTCTGGGCGTCTTTTTTGCCAAGTTTATAAGTTGAGTTGTCATTATGTCCTCTTAGAAAGACAAATTTGTGTATGGGCACTTTTTGCACTTTTTGCACAGTCAAACGCACACTTAAATGAAAATGAAAATAAAAATAAAAAATTGTGCGCATATTTCACATGGGCCGCTTATCTTAACAATTTGTATTTGTCTGCTAGATGTTTTGCCCCGTTTAAAGTGTGTGTACTTCCCTCTCCGACTACTCAATTTTTCTAATGTAAATAAATTCTATGAACTGTTGTGTTCACTTTATAGTGACGAACACAAACGTACGTGTGTCTGTTAATAAACTTCGAGTTAATTTCTATAATTTGTTTATATGATTTGTGTGAATATTAAGCATGAGAACAATCCCAATCCCAATCGCAATCGCATTCGCAATCGCCAAATTGCCACAGACACTCTTACACATGTTGAGTTTCCCGCAAATATGCGTGTCATAAACATCATCGGTTGGAAATTGTAAACAATTAAGGTTTCGCTCTGATCTATCGGATTGAATGACTGCTTGCACCTGGTTGCCCTAAGATAGCAGATGCCAGGTGGCAGATAGCAGACGTCACAACACAACACAACACTCGATGGTCGACGCTCTACGCTCGACACTGGACATCAGACATACATATTACTTATGGAGAATAGACGATGTCAAGGCATTGATTATTGTTGCCTTTTGCAGTTTTAACTAAAATGCATTTACTGACAACAACAACAACAACAACAAGTGAAGGAAGAAGTGAAGGAAGCCCAGTCGAGTTGGATTGCCAATACTCGTAGACAACAGCTGTCGGAACGTTGGCGCCTTGTGAATTTGCCAGACACGCAGAAAGAAGCAACGACGTTGCACATAGAAGAGATGGAGAGAGGAGAAGAGAGGAGAGAGGAGCGATGTAGGCAGTGTGTCAGGCCAATGTTGCCATTGCCAATGTCGAAGTCGGTGTCATTGTTTGCATACATTGATTGAATTTGTTCACGCCATTAAATTTGCAAATTGCTATCAGCAACTTTGCATAAACTGTAGTGCAAAATTTTACAACACAACTCGGACCTGGGTGTCCGGCATTGTTAATGCTTATGACGGAACCAACAGCATTTACTTCACTGCTCTGGCCAAAGTGTTGGTCTTAAGCAAGTACCAGCCGGAGTTGGAGTTGAAGTTGAAGTTGGAATTGGAGTTGGAGTTGGAGGCGAGAGTCCAACTCACAGTCCAAGTGAGAGCCTTTCTATGCAGGCATGGCTTTGTCTGCTTTGCCAGCCACGTCCAGGTGCAGTCAATAAACAAAAGCAGCCATGAACTTAAGCTGCACACAGTTGCAGTCGCAGTCGCCGTCGCAGTCGCAGTCGCACACAATATCGTATGTGGGCGGCATCCTTGTGTACAAGTCATTAACTATTCATACAACATGCTGCCTCAATAGGCAGCAGATACTGCTTCTATCTAGCTCAGCAGAAGGTCGCTCCTCCACCATATGATGACACTTTTGATTTCTGTTCAGTCCTGTTCGGTTCCCTTCTGCTCTCTTCTATTCTATTTTGACTGCTTAACAGGCATGGGCAGAAACAGGGGCAGAAGCAGAGGCAGAGGCAGACAACTTGCTGGCCGTCGGCTAATTGCCCACAGTCTATGCAAGGCAACCGTACGCCGGAAATTTATTTAACGACCAGTTGAAGCTATCAAAGCACAATAAGCATAATGCCAAGCCGACCTTTGTCTGATTCGTATTTAACAGGCATAAACAGTGCTTAAGCTTTCACAGCTTTTTGCACATAAGCTGCAAATGGGAAGCATGAAAAACGATTAAAAGAACCCAGAAAAAATTTAAATTATGTGCCCCGTGGCAGATTGTGCTCCTGCTACTTCCCCGCGCCCCCCTCTGCCCACCTTTGACTAAATCCATTGATAATCATTACGTTATACGCGATGATTACTCTTAGACCTTAATTATAGCAGACTTGGTTTGTGCTTCGACAGCTAAGTTAATAATAATATTAAAATTATGTTAAACGGATACGGAGATTTCTAGAGTCTAGATATTTCGCTCATTCGTTTGTTTGCAAATAGACCATGGTCAACAGATCGAACAAAAGGCGGAAAATGATTATTAAAATCCTTGCGTTATTGAACTCTTGCTACTTTTAACGTATAAACTGTATATATCGATTATATTCGCTTGGCAGCGCAGGTGTATTATTATGAGTGTGTGAAAGTTATTATAAAAGTTATGCAGACATTGAAATCCATCCAAATTTATATCTGCAGAAATTGAAGCTTTAATTTCGACTTCAATGCACATCAAAATTGAATATTACTTTAATGTGCATTCTGACGATGAATGATCTATAGTACGAGTAATTTTGACACTAATTAGGCATGTATTCGATTACAATTGCATTTGCAGTTTGGTTTTTATAAACACGCAAATCACATTTTCTTGTTAATTCAATCATAAATGTAACACAACATTTTTAATGTTGAGTGGCATAATTTGTTTGGATTTTCTGGAATTCGATATAAGTTCGTTAATATGACGACAACCTTGAGGGATTCTAATTACATTTCTGCCGTGCAACTCAGCTGCAGATGCGAGATGCAAGATGCGAGATGCTGCATCTTCATTTTTACAAGTATGGACAGATCTATTTGCTGGCACAACTTTTGCACGGCTGATTAAGTTTCACATTGCCATCGGCTACACTCGACTTGCCTCGACTCCCCAAGCTTGTGCTGTGCAATCCCACTGAAGCGAATAAATTACATTAGTTGCAGAGAGGCTTACGGATTATCTTATTAACTGTTGCCGCATCTTTTTCATCTTGTTCATCTTGTTGCTGCAAGTGCACCACACTATGACGTCACAGAGTCAGAGAATTCATAGTTACCACAATACTATATATAAGACATAAAACATTGCGATGCGATGCGATCTGCAATCCAATTAGCTGAATAAAAGGGACAATTTGTCATTTTTATACCCACTACCCATAGGGTAGGAGGGTATTATAACTTTGTGCCGTCAGGAAATGTATGTAGCAGGCGGAAGGAGCCATCTCCAACCCTAGAAAGTATATATATTCTTGATCAGCGTCGATATAGGCATGTCCGTTTGTTCGTATGTCCGTATGAACATATAATTTTTTTTCGATAGCACTTTTTATGCTTGCACGCAGATCAAGTTTGTTTGAAATACTTTTCATGCCCACTTCCACCCACGGAAATCGATAAAAATCGAACAAAAACCGTAATTTTGAATCGTATTTCGGAGTAGATAATAATAACTATACAAATATAGGTGTTGGTACATTTTTTACTATTTTCAAAATGGTCAGCGGGTATCTCACAGTCGAGCACACTCGGCTCTAGCTTACTTGCTTGGTTTCTAATTTCTAAGCTGTCATGCACATATGAAATACATTTCGACTCATTGAAGACTTTTTCATTAGAGACCTAAATTCGCAGTAAGAGTTTTTTCGAAATTATAAATACATAGATAGTTGGTAATTCTGGAGATTGGCGAGCAAGCTATGTATGTGGATTGTAAATTGTAAATTATTAAATTAAAGCAAAGTACAACTGACAGTGAAATTAATCAGTTATTTGAAATTTTTAACTTTGCACAGACTTGACAATGAAGAGTGCGACAGCTAGCAGCAAAACTCATGGTTTATACATAAGATGGAATAGAGCACGGCACGCTCATGTCCTCATGTCCTCAATTATATTGTACAAACAATTTTTGAAACTCTCACTCTGAGCAAGTTGGCAAGTTGGCAAGTTTGAACCTTATTCTCATGGTGTTAAACTTTGGTTGCTGCGGCGGCGCCCACTGTCACTGCATTAGATGCCGCAAAGTAGATTATTATAATTTCCTAAATAAACTAACTGTGCGGATTGCAGACTCCCTTTTGCCCAACCCGACGAGAGAAAAATAATATTTTACTTAATATATAAACATTGACGTAGAATTGTGCTCGTCATGTGTGTGTGTGTGTGGGAGTAGTACATACATACATATATCCATGATGTGCTTGTATTCAGAGTTGAACTCAAGTTTGTACTCAGTTGGATTGAGGCAAATATCTGTGTGGTCGCCAGTCAAAGTGTATGTTGGTGTTAGTGACGTAGACTTTTAAAGCGGCTGGAAGCGGCAGAAAAGGGTTCTGTTCTACTCGACGCAGCGTCAATCAACTATTTCCAGCTCCAGCTCCAGTTCCAGTTCGAGTTGTGACCAACCCAGCAGCACCGCCTCCGTCTCCGCCCGCCTCGCCTGGGAGCGTAAGCATATTAGGCGGTTCCGCTATGCAAGTCTGGGGCATCACTAAAACGTGATGTTGAATCCAATGTGATGCTCAAGCGTGTGAAAATACCAAAAAGACGTGTTGCCATCAAATGGTTTCAATGTGCGGCCACTGCCGCGTCATTTTAGCCAGTTGGCCCCACCCGGGATGGCCTGACTGAGGGGTAGGGGATGGGGATGGGGATTGGGGACTGCTCTGCTCGGCTCGGCTCGACTCGGGCAAATGTGATGGCAATATGCGATGATATTGTCTTGGCTGGCGATGGCGATGGCGATGGCGCGTGTGCCGTTGGTCGTTGTGCGTATTTATGGCATAAGTTAACAGACACCGGAAGTGATACATCAAGAACACGCGCGGTCGATGCTCTGCTTGCTCTATGTGCATTTGCTTTTTACACGTTTTGAATTAACCTCAAATCAACTTATAGTTTACTTCACATTCGGGACATGCCACACTCTATGCTACACATTCATACCATATGATACATATATGTTGGTATATAGTGATGTATTTGTAGTCAAAACATTTCTCTCAAATAAGCCACGACTTTAGTATTTATTTGCAGACTGTGACGACTTTACACAAGTAATGGTATTTGAGAGTATTAGAAAGTAGATTACGTAACATTTGTTGAAGATTTTTTTCATAGCTCACTAATTGAATCACAAAGCTTTGGGTGAATGCTTTTTGCTATACTAGTAATTAAAATATGAATCTATGATATGATATACAGTTTGCTTATCACATATGCATAGGCAAACATATGCTGTGCGTATTAACTTATTAGTTTTGCAAATGAGCCTTGAACAAGTAAAACTGCTGTACACGATGATACAAGTCAATGCTGACTGCTGACTCATGGAATCAGGGTCAAATGTTTTCAGCATCGTTGCGCAAAAGTTTATGATCCCTTGGTCAATTAAATCTCATGGCTGCTTGGCTGCAAAAATACGAGTACAACAACAACGACAACAACAACAACAGCAGCGGCAGCGGCAAAAAAGAAGCCCGCAAAGCCCACAAATTTTCACACACCCATATGTCCATATGAAATGAACGGACATGGACACGGTTGAACTGGATTTGTGAGCCTATTCGAGATTGAGGAATGGGTAACTTGATGTTGTTATTGTTGCTGCTGTTGTTGCTCTGGCTCTGGCTGTGGTTGATGTTCTTATTGTTGTTGTTGTTGTTGTTACATCGCTTAGCATTTCGGAGAGGGAGGGGGGAGGTGGCGAATCTTGTCAATGGCAGGCGACACTGTAACAAAATCAGCGCCTAATGTGGAACTGTCCACAAAGGTCGCTGGTACGTGTCTCTGGATCTGTCGTTGGGTTTGTCTGTGTCTCTGTCAGGTTTGTGCGTGGTTGAATTTATGCGTGCGTGCGTGTGTGTGTGTGTGTGCGTGTGTGTGTGTGTGCGTTGAATGTGACTGTGGGTGTGGGTGTGTGTGTGTTTTGGTCGTTTGTGGGGCAATATACCATTGCAGCAGAAATGCTTAACTTTGAGGTCGGTCTCCCCCTCTTCTTCTTCTTCTTCTTTTGCCCTTTATATTTTGCCACTGGTCCGACACAGACGTTCGCAAAGGCAAAATAAATTACCACTCCTGTTGTTTGTTTTGTTATTGTTATTGTTGCTGTTGCTGTTGTGCTTTATGCTGGGGGAGAGTATGTATGTGTGTGTGTGTGTGTATGTGTGTCCCCTGGTCATCGTCGTCAACAAACATTTTGACACTTGCTTTAAAACCATAAATGTCAGTCAGTGTTGAGGCTTAGCCAAGTTTAAATACCTTTGGACAGATTAAAAGTGTCGTTAACCAAAATGTTTGCAGCTTCGACTCTACTCTTTTATGCATGTCGCTCTCTCTCTCCCTCTCTTTCTCTCTCTCTCTCTCTCTCTCTGTGTGTGCAAAACTATCGCATCGCGTAATTTGGAGAAGAGGTCGTTGTCCTCGCCAATACCCTTTATGCTCTCAGGAAGATTTTATGCTTAGCTTTGATACGTTCGTTACGTGTATTGCATTTGTGTTTAGCTTTAGCATTAGTTTAGTTTATAGAGAATATGCCACAGAAGCAGAAGCATAGAAAAGAGCACAAATACATCTGCATATTTTTTGCCTGCTTTGAATAATTACCATGCATTAAACCCGAGGGTCACTTTTAATTACTTTCGGGAAGGTCAACTTGAATAAGTGTCAATGTGTGTGTGTGTGTGTGTGTGTGTGTGTGTGTGGTGTTTGTTTGTTTGCTACTCGCCTCGGACTTGGACTTGGACTTGGACTTGGATGTTAGTCGTCTGTCTGTTTGTTGGTCAGTTGTCAGTTTGGGGTCCTATTTAACTTGTGTACGTTGATGTTTGAGCTTAAGTTTAAGTTTGAGTTTGCATTATTGATCGCTCCAATTGGCTACACGTTGTTGCTTCTTCTTGTTTCTAATGGGTCGGAAATTATAGCAAAAACTTTTCACATTTGTTGGCCATTTTGTGGCTGGCCAGTTGCAAGTTTCACCTTCCAGCTGGCTTTCTAATTCAGCCACTGCCAGTGTTGTTTTAATATTTGCATGCCAAGGCTCTTACGCTGGTGAAATTAAACATTAACTCTCTAATTTCCAACAGGCTGTAAGCCGATAAGTATGCTACACTTTTTTTTTCAAATACTTCCTTCCCAAGAGAAGGAGATCAGTGATTTTGAAATTGACTTTTCAACGTGCGACTGTGAGTGAGAGTGGGAAACCGGCAAAGGACACACTTTGAGCGTTGTCCTTAACTATCCTGCGAATTGAAGTTTACCTAAATGCACCACATACTACAACTTTCGATATCCGTTCTTGTCTCGCCCAAGTACTCGTTAGTCCTCCCACTACACTCCGTCCTTCGTCCTTCGTCCTTCGTCCTCCGTCCTCCGTCCTCTACTCTGGCTGCTGTTCGTGTGCTGATTGAGTGTAAACTTCCGGCGCGTGTCCGCTCTAAAATTGGCTCAAACAGTGCGCGTTTCAGCGTTTAATGCTCTCGGCGTGGGATGCGTGCATGTATTTGGTTATTTTGCGTGTTTTTGGCTCGGGTCGGGTGTTTTTGGTTGTTTGGTTGTTTGGTTGTTTGGTTGTTTGGGTATATAAGAGTGTCATTAGCTGCAAAAAAGTCTACGCACAATGCGTGAATAATTGGCTACGGCAGGCAGACAGCAGACAGCAGACGGCAGACGGCGATAATTTAAATTGTGAATGCCACTAAACTTGCCCCATGCCCCCAAAATGCTTCATCACAAATCCTCTCGCTGCTCTGTTGGGTCACACCCTTTAGTATGTAGATATATGTATGTATATATACGTGTGTGTGTGTGTGTGTATTTATATGTGCAATGACAGTCTAAACGATAGATTTGCCCGAGAGCGGCGACGCGACAATTTTGGCATCACCGTGGCAAGGCTTTTGCTTTGGCTTTTTGTCATTGCAAAGATTTATTTGATGGCATATTGTTGGCAGGCTGGCAGGCAGGCAGGCAGCGTTGTTATTATAACTTAATAAGCGGCTAATTGTTGTTAATCAATTGTTTAACAGTTTACAGCTTGTTATTGCCATCACTTGTTTTTGTTGACGTGAATTATTTGCATTTTTGCACATCCATTTTATTGGCTGATAGCACACATACTACGTGCTATTGTATTCCGTCTGTTGTCTCTTGTCTGCAATCCACAGTCCACAGTCCGATGTCCGCTGTCCGCTGTCCGTTGTCTGTTTTCTGTTGTTACTGTTTTTGTTTCACAGTGCATTTGTTATTTTTGTGGGCTCATTTTAATTGCAATTGTTATATGCAGCCGTTGTATTTGCATTTGCTTATATTTGTGTATTGTACTCGCCTGCAATTCACTGATGCAACGTTTTTTCTCTTCTCCTCGCTTCTGGATGGTTGGCTGACTGACTGACTACTAGATTGACTGACTGACTGACTGACTGTCAGGCTAATTGGTTGGCTGCCTCGTGGCTGATGATCTTTCCGACTGCTTGCATATTTGGTGGTTATTATAACGCCCAAAAGTGTGCTATGGCCGCATTAAAATTAACGACCTAACAGGCCTAACAGTTGCTGTTGCTGTTGGTGTTGCTGTTGCTGTTTGCTGACTACAATTACTCGTATTCTCCTGTTTTATTGTCCGTTATAATTAAATCATTTCATTTTGTGCATTTAACAATTGCATGTCACCAGCATCGCATCGCATTGCATCGCATCGCATCGCATATGCAGTACGTAAATAAAATAATGATTATTATGTTCTTTGTTGTATTCCTGTGTTGGCTGCATAGTCCACAGTATTCGACTTTCACTATCAGGCTTTCCAGGATTAACTGCATTTTTGCCTGCGCTTCCATAGATAGACGTGCGAGAATTCGCTATATATAATGCTTCCACCCGATATGCATAATTCACAACACGACCATACATGCATAACATACATACATACGTATATATGTATGCCAATACCTATTACATATGTAAGTAAGTACGCAAATAATTATTTATTAAATGACTCATAAATGTTAATACACGGTGCGATGTTGACGAGAAAATACAATACGAGACTGTCCAATGTTATGCTACAAAATAAGAGGTTAACACGACAAGGAGAAGGATGAAGAGGTGGGGGAGGAGGAGGAGTTTAATGATCGAAGCTCACTCTAGCTAGCTAGAGCTCCCTAGAGCTGTTGAATTTTAAAATATTCTTAATTACCTCTCCAGATTAAATTGTAAATGCAACTTTCTTGCGCATTTAAATTTCGATCCCAAGTGTAAATCAAGGTTCACGTTAGTCAGCCACATGGCTCCATGCTACAGCTGGAACAACCCGAGTTCTGTCTCCTGACAAGAGGGAGAAAGAGAGAGAGAGCGAGAGAGAGAAATGGCAACGGGACAACGGGAGAGACAATAGCCAAATTGGCGCTTCCAACGCTACCAACAAGAAAATTATCCTTAACTTTGGTTTGCCCTCCACAAGACGAATGAGCAAAGCTAAAAATGTTAAGTGGGCTTTGATCTGGCAGCAGGTAAGGTTCTCTGTCTTTCTTCCTCTCTCTCTCTCTCTCTCTCTGCTACTGTCTCTGTCCTTATCTCCATGGCTAAGACTATGGCTAAGGCTATGCTTGATTTTGATGGCTGGCCCTGACTCCAGCAACTCGACGTTTTCTTAATTTTCGTACGAAAAATTTGCACGTACTTAGAGCAAACGGCAAAGTTTTAGCTATTTTGTGGGCAACAAGCTGCTTGTTGCCCTCACATTACCCCAGCTTAGATACTAATGAAATTACGGTGCAGCTTAGGCCCAGGTAAGATTGGGTACGTTGTAGGACAACTCATACCCGAAGCGGCGAAGCTGTTTGTGCGGTGCTGTTATCTTGAGCGATAACAATCCATCTTTTGTCTAGCAGTGGAACGTGTCGTTCTCTTGTTGTAGCTGTTGCCTTTGCCTTTGCCTTTGCCTTTGCCCTTGCTACTTCTACTCCTCCTGCACTGGGTCTACACTAAAAATATTTATACGAGAATATGTACATGGGTATATAATGACGCAACGGCCGACAAGGCACAGGCCAGGGAAAAGACAAGGCAGACAAAGGCCAACAACAGCAGAGGCGGTGGCAGAGACGGTGATAGAGAGGCAGAGGCAAGGGGAGAAGCATAACCGAAACTAAGGTCTAAGTCGACATGAGTTACAGTTGCCAAATTAAACATCACCAGCATAAAATTTATGATAGCAGACATTAAGCCAAAAACTGCAAGGAGCACAAACAAATTTTGGTTCGCATTTCCAACCTTAGCTTCTTCATCGACTTTTTTCGCTCGCTGTGTAACATAAATACGTCTAGTACATATACAAATTTACACAAACACAAACACATAAACATACTCATATATATAGTAGTAGATTTTTCAACTGCGCATTTTATGTGTACACTTATTCATTTCCACAATACATATTATATTTGGAGTAATGGACCATCACTTTGGCAAAAGTATTTGGCGAAAAATAGGGTCGGACTCGTAAGTAAGTTCATGTGTAATCTTGAATAATATCTGAAGTGCGAAATGCGAGATGCGAGATGCTCGCATGCATCTTAGAGCACTAATTTTGTCACTTACTCGTTTGGCATGTCGGCCACTGGAAGCCGAAATGCTTAACGTAATTAAAACTAGTTTTATGGTTAGACTTGAGCAAGCAAACAGTGGCCTCGAAGCAAGCAAAATTTGGCACAAGGCGCATCAGTCGCAGTCGTCGTCGTCGACGTCGTCAACGTAGCCGCAGCCGAAGCCGCAGCCGTTGCCATCACAGACTGCACGTCTCGTAGAATCCTGTACGTATACTCGTAAGTAAACGAGGGCAAAGGACATTCTTGACGACGACACGACACACAGCAGTAGCAGAAGAAGCGGCAGCGCGAGAACAATGGAAATTACGAGTTTCAATTTGTAGAAAAATTTATTATATCCATTAACTAAATGGGTTTCGGAAAATCTACAGGCGGGAGTCCACAACCCATACTTTTGCCATCACAAGCACCCGCAGTCGCAGTCGCAGCCGCATTCGCACTAACACCCACAAGAGGCAAGCGAGAAGAGGCAAGAGACAAGCGGCAAGCAGCAAGAGGCAACACTACCACCCAAGGTGGTGCGTTGCGGCCTGTGTAAACACGCATCAACATCAGGAACCGGAGCAGACACAGCCTAGCCACATAGACCTTTCATGCGGCAGCGTAAAATGTCAAAATTTTTTGAATGGCGCCACTGCAGCTGTGCCATAACCAAACCGAACTGGAGGCCCTTGCCATTGTTTGTGACCCAACGTCACTGAGAGTTTGAGTTTGAGCTGGAGCCAACCACAATGCCTGTTTTGCCTTCCCCCGTCCCCCATCCCCCATTCCCCGTCTCTATCTCTATCTCTGTCGCAGACGCAGACGCAGACGTCGACGCCGACGTCAACATCAACTTGGTCATGGTCGTGGTCGTGGCCGTTGTAACAGTGTTCAAGTGAATCATCGACCGCAATATAAACTTTTATGCTTAGCTTATTTGTTTTGTCTGTTTGTTTCTGTTTGCTTTTCTGCGGTGTTTTCTTTTGCCTGATTTTGTCACAGCCTTTTTCGTATTCCTTATTCCAGCATTTGTCTTTAGATGCCCACTGTCTCCCCTCTTTCCCTCTTCCCCTTTCCCCATGGCCCCCCCCTTCGTCCTATATCACTGCTCGTCTGCTCTCAACTGGCAACTGGCAACTGGCAAATAGAATTTTGGATGAGAGCTGCTGTAGCCGACATGTTAATACGTTTTGTGGCCAACATTTTAATCAGTTATGTTGAAATGCGAGCATGCTTTTTTGCGGTGTGTGAGTCTATCAAAAGTGAGTCGACATTCAAATGGGAGCAGCAATCAAGTTAACCATCAGTTTTTTGGCTGTTGGTAACAGATTTACAGATTTATGATAGGATTTCGTTTCGAGTTAAATACTTTATTAATCACACACAATCAACGCACAATGTTTTGCATAAATATAAATATGATGTTAATGTTACTCGAGTATTTTTGCAGTTTGACTATCAATATCAATACGAGTATATCAATATAAATATGCAATATGCATTGACGATTTGTTTTGTTTTGTTTTTTTTTTCATGGTAAATTCGTTGTTGGCGTTTACCATTTTTGGCAATTTGAGTAAAGCGACAGATGGCGCAATGATGGTGTCAAGACCGGTCCCTAAAAGAACCAATCGAATGCGAAGCCAACCCAATCCAGCCCAACTCAATCGAGCAACGAGGAAGAGCATCGAGGAAGAGCAAAGCAAAGTTGAGGCATGCCCCAGTCCTACTCAATATGATGCCGCAGTCGTGCCTGACTGGGTGCATAAAGCTTTATCGATACATTTGCACAATTTAATTTAACCGCAACTTTATTACTTTTCTTTGGCTTTCGCTTTGGCTTTCGCTTTGGTGCAGTCGTGCCGTTGCCTTTTGATCTCGCCATCTCATTAATATGCGTGGCATCAGAATCAGTTTGAGTTTAGATAATTTAGACTTTATCTGTGCTAGACAAACGCCAAAGGGCAAATAGCAAATCCGGTTCAGGCAATAACAACAACATCAACATCAACAACAACAACAACAACAATATCAACAACAACAGCTGAGACTTCACTTGGCAGCGCGACAAAATCAAAACAAAGCAAAACAAAACGAATCGAATCGAATAGAATCGAAACAAAACAAAACAAAACAAAATAAAACATTGCCAGTTTATTTTAAATGAAAGCACACGTGGCTCATGGCGTAGCTGTGAGCTTTGAGTACTACAAACCACACTTGGTGCACTTGGAACACTTGAAACACTTGAAACACTTGGAATACTCGGCAAAACTCTCAGTGCTCCGAAGTGTCTGAACAGCTGTTGGAAATAAAGTTTTGCCCCCTGATTGAGGTGCCTTTTGGCTGTGCCTGCTCATCTCACAGCCGCCTTCTGACTTTGCCATTTCAATAAGGCAGTGCTTAAGATTTTCAATTTTCGTTTGTAATCAGCCGTTTGTATTTGTATTTGTATTTGTATTTGGATTTGGATTTGTATTTGCACGAATATTTGTGGTAGCTACAGCAGTGTAGTAGTATTGCACCCACCACCCACCACCATCCGAAAGCACAGGTGTGACAAAAGTCAATGCAAAGGTGAAGCTTGAAAATGCAAATGTTGCCCATACGCCACAGTGTCGTTGTTTGAATTTTAATTTTCAGCGCCAACAACTTGCGACTTGCGAGTTGCAACTGCGACGACACCAACACATACACACACACAGAGAGAGATGTTGGCGAACATCGAAGCGGCGTCATTTCGCATCTCGCATTTCGCATTTCGCATCTTGCATTCCGCACACTCTCAATCTCAAAGTCATGTTCGTCTGTCGCCTGCTCATTGCAAAATAATTTGCATAAGCTTTGCTCTTCACGCCCAGTCGCTGTGTGTGTTCTCCACTCCACTCCACTCCACTCCTCTCCACTCTACTCTACTCTACTCTACTCTATTCCTCTATCCTGTGACTGTCACAACTTTGCTTTGCATTGCTTTGCTTTACTTGTCGCCCAACAATTGAAGTGTAATTTGTAAGTTTCTTTGGGAGCGCTTCCAAGCCAGTGAGCTTCACAATTAACAAGCATAACCATGAGGAAGCAGCAGCATGAGACATTAGTTACGTTGCATTCATTTACTGAGAATGCCACTATTTGAAGACCAATTGATTTGCATTGTGAGAACTCATCGCCACAGCCATAAAAAGTCTCCCATTGGACTCCACACAATAAAGAGAGGGAGAGAGAGAGAGAGACGAAGAATTAGTAGAAATTTTGATTGATAATCTCATGCTTACCACTTTTTAATAATTATAATAATACGAGTATTTATTACAGTTCTTTCAATTCAATTGAAGCTAACCCCTCTCTGCCATCATATGGACGACACTCAATACTGTCCGACGGTCGACAAAGCAAGGGTCAATCGTGGCAAACCTCACATCCAACGGCTGTGACTTAAATATTTATTGGAATGGAGCTGGGCTGACGCTGCTAAGTGCTGCCAGATGCCAGCTGCCAGTTGCCAGTGGATGGTCGCCTCGCCGCACAATTCATGACAATCCTCTATCAGACATAATCATGACACAATTGAGAAGGCAAACAACACGTGCTGGCTACAACATGCGCTTTAAATTTTTTTCAAACTCATCCTAGATACAGATATTAGATCACAACGAGCAACAGATACGAATCCGACGTAGGACGCCAGTAAATGTCTACAAATTGCAGCAGACAGGCGACGGAGACGGCGACGGCGACGGCTTCGACAACTGATGTTGCTGTTGGTAGCGTAGCTTTCAGTGTATGAGAAGGCTGAGTGGCTGAATGGCTGAATGGCTGGGGCGGAAGACGAGCCCTCAAATGAACCTTGAAAAGTCATCATTGATATAGCGATGGGTGGGACTGTCAACCATCAGCAGCCAGCAGCCAGCAGCCAGGAGTCAGCAGTCACAAGTCACCAGTCAGAGCCCACTGTCTGTCCATCTGTCCGCTTGTCGCGTTCTAGATTGTAGGTTGTTGCTTGGCATGTGGCAAGCAGACCAATGTGTACACATCACGTACGAGATCCCACACCATGGCCACAACCCATTACGTTTTCACACACAGACGACAGACAGTTGTCTCAGTGGCAATGTTTACTTTTTGCCGTCTGTCTGTCCGTCTGTCCGTCTGTCCGTCCGTCTGTCTGTCTTTTTGGCCCTGCCGCGTGCGGCGTCTTATTGGGTTTTACCCAAAACCCATTTAATAATCTCATTTTGCCACAATAACAGAAAATATGATTTTCGTTCGCAATCACAATCTGAAGCGCCAGGGCCATGGCCAAGCGAGAGAGGTGTTCGTTCATCCTCCTGTGGGTATGTGGTCGATAGGGGAAGGAGAATCAGGCTGAGAACCAGAATGGGGACTTGCCGATTGCGATTGCGAATGGGAATGGGAATGCGGAATGGGGAATGGGGAATGCGAATGGCAATGATGATGCTCTGAGCGGTAAGTTCAACAAGTAATTGAATACGTACGTGCTGAGCATTTTCAATTATGAAAATTTTCTTGCCATTATTTATTGCGTGTTATCCTTTTTATGAATCCTATTAGTGGAATTACTTTTGGATTATACTTATTGTTGTGCATCTGTCTGTCCGTCTGTCCGTCTGTCTGTCTGTCTCTCTGTCCGTCTGCCTCTCTGTCCGTCTGCCTGTCACGCCCAATGTGCTCATGGGTCCCCTATGAACTTCTGATTTGTAAATAATTTTGTTAGTATTCCTTTAAATATGCCATAAGCTCGCTCCCCGCATATAAAGTATTATGAGTGACTGCATGTTTATTGCGTATGATTCGGCAGCATCAGAAACAGGTTAAACGAATATTCACATGCTCAATTGCCTGCGCCAACAAAGGTGTGCAAATGAATGGCTTTTGAAAAGAATATTCATTACGATTTCATGGGATGTCAGTATATTCTTTTATATTATCATATTCAAACACATTCGTTGTCATGGCCAAGTGGTCGAATGATTGATTGCTGCCAAATGGAGAGAAGATTAGCCAGGACACAGGTGTGTCAATAGACACCAAATTACCTGGCTAATTAGCATAGAATATTGTGTATGCAAATTGAGCCATTTACGCAATTGTTAATATGTGCTCAAGTTATTTTTAAATTTGTTTAGCATACTCGTACTGTGGTGGGCATAATTCATATTTATTTTACTCGCATTTGGCTCATTTTTATGAGGGATCTAATTAATTTGTTTTTAATTCAATTTCAGTTAATGCCTTGAATAAAATGAGAGTAAGTGGATCCAGTTTTGCTTCGTTTGGCTTCGACTCAGACTCTGATTCTGACTCCAACTCCAACTCCAACTCCAACTCTGGCTTTAGCTTTTACTTTTGCTACCCCCTCTGCCCCCACTCGCTCTGTGGCCCTTCATCCATCTTCTACTTTGCCCCTCGTGCTTAAACTTGTACTCCATGCATCATCTTGCGCAAAAGTCTGCGCTGTTCGCTGGCTGCTGTTGTGTTTTTGTTGGCTTTCGTTGTTGCTTTGCAGAGCATTTACTCGTAGTATAAAATGGCGCACATTTACGCTGTTTATTGGCCTTAATGCCGGCTTGCAAACGAAATTTACATTTTAAAACAGTTTGCTGTGCTTTCTACTCCTTTATCCCTCCTTTGCTCGCCATTTGTTTCAACAATTTCATTGGATTTAAGTGGAAATTCATGTGTACAAAAATTTGCGGCAGTAATTTACGGTCAATGAGCTCTGAAAAAGTTATTCATACGCAGCTGCTTCTGTTGACGTCGATATTACTCTCCGTCCGTTTGTCCCTTTGTCTTTTCTCTCTCTCTCCCTCTCTCTCTATCTTAATCCTATTTTATTTTTTTTGTGTCCAGCCGGCAGCAGCAACATATAGCCATCGGACTTACTTGCTTACACTACTGAACTTGTGACCTTCAAATGAATCGATCTTTTCTCTCATAAGCTAAAAGACGAGAGTGCAGAGTGCAGTTTCTCAGCGAGTTGCTGGCCATTGAAATACAGCAACAGCAACAGCAGAAGCAGAAGCTATTGCAGTGCTTTTAGCGGTTAAAGTACATTTTATTGATTTTCCAGCATCGCCTTTCAATGTCGAGCCTCCTGAAAATTTAATAGGTTGCCACAACACCAACATCATCACGGACGACAACGACAACGACAACGCCACCGTCACCGTCACCGCTAACACCACCACCAACAATAACAACAACAATAACAACAACAACAACAACAACAACAACAACAAGAACAGCGTCAACGCCAACGCCATCATTCTCAGCGCCTGTGGGCTGGTCTCAGCTCAAGGTAAACACATTTACCCGTGCATTCATTAATAAGACAAATATTTGCGGGACCGAAACACCGTCAAGAAGGGAGAGAGAGAGAGAGAGAGAGAGAGAGAGAGAGAGTTGGGCATTTTAAGTAAATAGAATTAACAACAAAAGCTGACAAAACCCGTTGACCGGTCATCGGACTTACAAAATGCGCACTTTAAAAACCTGGGCCGTGTTCTTAACTTTATTAGCTGTACGCAAACTGCTCCAATGTGCGAATGGATGAACAAAGGATAATAATCGTAATCGTATGAACGGACTGTTCACTCCTAGCTGGCTTAACGAGAGCTCTGTCCTTGCATTGTCCTTATTTGATACAGTCCACAAATTAATCGTAGGGTATATCACGCTTGTTTCCCATTGCAGAGATCTAAATAAAGCAACTCCACTATATGTTAAATACAGGTTGAATTTTAAATTAATTGCCAATGCGATCATTTAATGGGTGAACTCTGCAGGATCTGCATTTACGAGTGCCATTAAAGTGCCATTCACGAATCGCGGCCATGTAATGATGTTTTGATTGGGGGGGACTCGTTAAGTTAAAATCACATCTACTTTCGATCGTACCAGAGGACGATAAGATTGTGTGTGTGTGTGTGTGTGTGTGTGTGTGTGCAACGCTTTGGGTGGATTCATTCTGCAGGTGGATTTATTGTATTTGTATTGCTTCTTATTGGTCGATTGTTGTGCTGAGCAATGGACATTTGGCAGTGGCGATGTTGTGGTCAGCGCAGCTTTTGTTTCAACACAGCGTGTATTTATACATGCGATTGGATGTACATACAAACATACATACATATGTATCATATGGTATGTACGTAGTACGTACATTTTTGGCGCATCACGTAATATCAGAAGCAAGGAAAGAAGCAGCAGAAATAGCAAAGAGCAAAGTGTAACCGTAAGCCACACACATACATGCATACATATGATATGTAGGTGTATGTACATACATACATCTATATGTAAATGGCAAATGTACGGATGTACATACATATGTATGTATGTATGTACGTTTAAGTGCACACTGACTGACTGACTGACTGACTGACCAGCCGATATCCATGGTCCAGCACCATTGCGTTGTTGTTAGCTGTGAATTTTAATCCCCTTTGGTTCACCGTTATGTTGTTGTTGTTGTTGTTGTTTTACTTGCTGTTGTTGTTGTTGTTGTTTTAATGCCAAGCACAAACGATGGCAGGCAGTTTCTTTAACGGGATGCGGCTGTTGTTGCTTTTATTGCGCAGTTTGGCGCTGCCGCTGTTATCGTTGCTGTTGTTGTTGTTGTTACCGTTCTTGTTATTGTTGTTGTTGTTGTTGTTGTTGTCTTCATTCATCAGAATGGAACCTTGAATAATTAAAAGCAGTTTCTGATTACCTACCACATCGTTATACGCTCACAATCACAATCTATACACACACCAACACCACACACACACACACACACATGGAGAGAGCGAGAGAGAGAGAAAGACAGAGAAACATATACATAGATGAGTGCACGTAACGGAAGGAGGCTGCTCTTCTGTTGTGTGCGTGTCTCTAATTAAACGGCAAACAGGATTCGAGTTGAGTTGAAAGCGCAACGAAACAGGAAACGGAAGCCAGTCGCCATGCAAGCGACCAACCTACACACACACACACACAAATGCACACAGACACACACACACATAGGGGCAGACTCATGATTGCGATTGTCTGCGAGGCTAAGCAGCATTCGCCAGAGACAGAGACAGAGGCAGAGACACAGCAGAGAGGCGACCAGTGCAACAACATTCACCAGCGTGACCCCGTCAGCTACTGTTGTTGTTGTTGTTGTTGTTGTTGTTGTTGCTGGTGATGGTGATGGTGCTGTTGTTGAAGCAATTTACGCCCAGCTCATTTTGCCATCATTGAAATCCCTTCTACACATTTTTATATTCTATTTTTTTTTTGTGCCTGTTTGTTTCTATTTTCATTTCATTTTCATTTATTTTTTTTTGGTTTTTTTTGTTTTTTGTTGTTGTCTTCTCTTTATCTGCGTTTTTTTTCAGCCACCTGTCAAAGCAGTGTCATGATGCATAGAACACCCTTTCTTTGTGTCCCTTGGCTGTGTTACCCATTGTGGTTGCAGCATTGGCCGACAGACCACAAATTACGTAATTCGATGTGCACTTTCAAAAATACATACAAATTAGTGTGTTTGTTCGCTTCGTACACACACATACATAACATACATGCCTACATCATCTGCCTAAACATACTCCACACTACATATACAATTACGACAGCATCGTATTCAACCGCCAAGGGCCAACACATCATCAGCGTTCATGGTGCTGGCTTGTTGGCAACGTGCAGAGCTCTTCATGTATTAATTAAAAGAATTAGCGCAAGCAAAATGATCACTGTTCACTGGCCTATTGGATCGGCTGGGAAAGAGGCAGATAAATCATAATTTGATAATCACAGATGTGACAGCTTCAACCCCGGACACTTTTTACAATACTTTCCTACTTGATTAATATCTTCTGAACGCATCCTACACTTCATAGCTTCAAATGTATAAATGTATGAGTAAGTATGTATTATTTTATCATTTAATGAAGCTAAAGTAATTTTGTAATGTCGAGAGTGTTAAATAAATATTCTATAAGCATACTTGTTCTCGCCAAATGTTAAACAAAATGATGACTAAGGTTGAGGCTGTGATTCTGATTGTGTGACTCTAATTGTGGCTGCAGTTGTTATGCTTAGCTGGGCTTAGGTTAGCTTGACGAGTTGCTGACATCCGTGAAAAGTCGTAATTATAAAGTTTATCATTGCCGCCTCAGTTACAGTTACAGTTACAGTTACAGTTTCAGTTTGAGTTCCAGTTTCAGTTCCAATTCCAGCTACAGTTACGGCTAGTTGGTAGGATTATGCGGTAAGTTGCTATAATACCACTATAATGGGCAAGCATTGTTGGCTCTAAGCTGTTGAGTTGAAACCTCTGCTAGTTATAATAATAATACTTAACAGGTTCAAGTTCAGGCGAGACACGGAAACCAAACGGAAACGGATACGAAGGCTTTCCAAGCCAAGCAATCCTTTCACTTTTGCAACGTCGTGCAAGTTCACAAGTCGCTCTGGTTAAGTTAAGCAGCAATCGCAGCAGCAATCTCTCGATTATTGTTAAAGCACAGAGCTTTTTGCTTGATTAGCAATTTAATCGTGGCAAAAACTTCACTTGCCCTGGTCGAGGTGACAGACACAGACACACACACACACACACACACACACACATTGGCAGCTAGCTGGCGCATAAGGATTGTCGCATTCATTAGGGAAAACAGCAGGTGATACGCAGCTGGGGGTGCCACACAGCTGCACAGCTGCTGTCGCCAAATTATAATTTATAACAGCCAGTGGGCTCTTTGCAGCCAGAGTCTAGTATTTCTTGCTTTTAATTCTCTTATGGGTGGCTCTCGTTTGTGGCTCTCCTCTCTCGCTCTCGCTCTCGCTCTCGCTCTCCTATTGCCACCGGAAACGGAAGTCGCTGAAATGCGCGCTGAAAATTTCAAAATAATGAGTGCCTCGTGCCTCATTCCTTGTGGCTCTTGCTGCTGCTTCTGCTGTTGTTGCTGGCTGCGTTAAGCCGCCTTGGTCTGTGCGCTGTGCGCTCCACTTTATGGCCCATTGTTGCTGTTTGCGCAATGCGATGCAGCGTCGCGTGTGATTTTGATTAAGCGTTGCTTGTTTGCGCAAACCCAAGCAAAGCAGCAAAACAGCAAAGCAACAACAACAACAACAACAAACGCAACGCAATGCAAAGTAACCCGCGAAAAAGAAACGAAATGAAAAGTGGTAAAGCGCGCACTTGGCTCAAAGCCAGTGTCCCGTGCAAATGGCTATATATATATATATATATGTATATGTATATGAAAATTACAAACTACACAAAAGATGGTCGCCTCTATTTGCTGTACAATTGTACCATTGTACTATTGTACTACTTACTTACAGCCATAAGTAATTTCTATACTCTCGCATGTGTTATTCATACTACAACAAATATCTAGATTCACAATTCTCACCATCGCATACCCATCCACCCACACACACACACACACACACACATATACATCCGAGTATTTATGCGATGCCAGTTGAAGTCAGGGCAAATAGTTTGGTCATTGCCTTAGTATCCAATAGCTATACGCTTGACTGCGCAGAGCGCTAATCAACCCATGAAACTCCATTTTGTCAGACACAATATTCACACAGTATGCGTTACTAGTCGAATATTCATATTCATATTCGGGTGTGGGACAAATATTATTACTACAAATTGCTTAGTGAGATGAGATGCTGGCGATAATGCAATCAAGCGGAAGATAGTTGCTGCATTAATTGAAATGTCGTCAGCACATCGTTTCGTTTCATGAATTGGAATTCATGTTGTCCACATACTATACGTATACGATTGATCTACAATTTGCTAGATCGTGACTTCAATTATCACGGGCAGAAATCAGCTAAACATGATTTAAACATGCCGAAGGGTGTTGAGTGCAAGCAAATCCTTAAACAACTTTCACAATTTGCTAGCCGAGCATTTATTTAACTGTCCAATCGATTTGCTCCAATAAGAGTAATTCTTAAGCAGAAAGTATTACTCATTGATAATTGTGTAAGAGTAAAAGATTTCATAAATTAAATTAATTAATAATTGAAGTATTATAGATTTATTAATGAAAATGCGAAGCAAGCATTTTAAATCTAACAAATAATATATACCACACTGCAAGCCCTTATGCATTCTTTATTTAGAGTCGCCTCTACAATAATAAAATCACTTAAGAGAGCGCCAAGGTAAGCCGATGACTAACATCCTACGATGTCCCAATTTGCATTCGTCCATCGATTCAAACATTCGAATAACCAAGGCAAAAACAATGAGTGCGCGCCCACATTCACGCTAATACTGTTTCTATTTAAGAGAGATAATTGACCAGACAAAAGTGAAACTAAGTTTATGCTTAAAAGTCTAAGGTGAATGCAAAGAGAGACAAATTGTCGACTGAGATCCTACGATGCCTAAATTGCATTCGTCTATATACGAATCTACTCTTTGAATTACGCATTAAAGAGCACGCACGAAACAGAAACCAATGCTTAAATTCCATAACTACAATGCAAAAGAGCACGAAAACAAATTGCCAATTAGATCCCGCAATGCACTCGACTATTGTCGCGTATACTCTTCGTTCTATTCACATTTAAGAGAAACAATTAAAGTGGCGAAGCGTAAGTGTAAGTAAGTAAGCATGCTTTAATTGCTTATGCCTCATGTAAAGAGGACGCGGAGGTTTATTATTACTACTTGTATTATTATCATATATTATACTACTATTATTATTATTTTGTATTAAATGTCGAAATAATTCAAGACTTACGTAAATTTAGTTGCACTTTCCAAGTTCGATATTGTAATTTACTACTCTCTCACTTACAATCACAAAAAAAAATTTTAAAAAAAACCACACACACAAATGCATAAGATTGACTCTTATTTTTGATCATAATCACACTCTTATTACACAAAAAAGAAAAAACAAAAATGAATCCTTTAAATTCACTGTGATAAATGTGCTTTTCATCAATGCACATTAATTATTTCACATTTATAATCACCGAAACAAAATTAACAAAAAAAAGTACACACAGATGAACACAAAAAAAAAAGAAATGCAAAAAAAAGTGGGCGGCAACAAAGAAAACGCGCGAGACTTAGATTACGCGCAATTCACTAATACGAACTCTTGTGAAAAAAACACACACACATCAACAGTTTGCCCATACACGTGCATGTGTGTAGTGGGCAGCAACGAAAAAACGCGCGCTACTTAGATTGACTGCAATTCACTAATACTAACGCATTTTTAAATTTTCGGCACAGCGTGTGAGAGAGACGCTCGAAATGACACCACGCCGCGTTTTCACGTATTTCGTATTTAAAAGCCGGCCGCACACACACAAATCCATTTAATTTTTCAATACACATTGTTAATCAATGTTTTCAAGATATTCGCGATCGTTTTATTTGTTAATTTTACAATTGCGTTTTCGCGGATTAAAATGCACATACTCCGCCCGTAGTGTGTACTGTGCGTTCGTCAGTTGCCAACTGATATTCACGACACAATAATATCCTTGCTTAGCCTAAACGGAAAGGTACTTTCTCTTATGCACTATGCAAATGGACCATTGTGGCCCCAAAGGGAACAATTTGACAATCACGACGGCAATGTCCCATAATGTCGAGGGCACTTTTTAAGAATTACGCGCAAACCGAATGAGCGCTCTGCGCAGTTGCGCGAACGTCGTGTTAGTCAAATTGTTCCCTTTGGGGCCAAAATGGTCCATTTGCATAGTGCAAGTAAGGATATTTGTTAAGCAAGGATATTATTGTGTCACGAATATCAGTTGCCAACTGACGAGCGCACAGTACACACTACGGGCGGAGTATGTGCATTTTAATCCGCGAAAACGCAATTGTAAAATTAACAAATGAAACGATCGCGAATATCTTGAAAACATTGATTAATAATGTGTAATGAAAAATTAAATGGATTTGTGTGTGTGCGGCCGGCTTTTAAATAAGAAATAGATACGTGAAAACGCGGCGTGGCGTCATTTCGAGCGTCTCTCTCACACGCTGTGCCGAAAATTTAAAAATGCGTTAGTATTAGTGAATTGCAGTCAATCTAAGTCGCGCGCGTTTTTTCGTTGCTGTCTATTACACACACTACACACATGCACGTGTATGGGCAAACTGTTGATGTGTGTGTGTTTTTTTTCACAAGAGTTCGTATTAGTGAATTGCGCGTAATCTAAGTCGCGCGCGTTTTCTTTGTTGCCGCCCACTTTTTTTTGTGTTCATCTGTGTGTACTTTTTTTGTTAACTTTGTTTCGGTGATTATAAGTGTGAAATAATTAATGTGCATTGATGAAAAGCACATTTATCACAGTGAATTTAAAAAGTTCGTTTTGGTTTTTTCTTTTTTGTGTAATAAGAGTGTGATTATGATCAAAAATAAGAGTCAATCTTATGCATTTGTGTGTGTGTTTTTTTTTTAATTTTTTTTTGTGATTGTAAGTGAGAGAGTAGTAAATTACAATATCGAACTTGGAAAGTGCCACTAAATTCACGTAAGTCTTGAATTATTTCGACATTTAATATAAAATTATAATAATAATAGTATAATATATGATAATAATAGTAATAATATACCCCCGCGTCCTCGTTACATGAGCCATAAGCAATTAAAGCATGCGCGCCACTTACTTTTCGCCACTTACGTTTTTCTCTTAAATGTGAACTTTAGCGTATGAAATCTTCAATGCATCATTCTTTATCTTTGCTTTTGTAATACGAAGCGTATACGAGTCAATAGACGAAGGCAAGTTCGGCATCATAAGATCTCAGTCAGCAATTTGTCTTTGTGCTCTCTTTGCAGTTTTGTCCATTCAATTATTCCTCTTAAATATAAACAGTATGAAGGTGCGCTCTTCAATGTTACATTCGTTGTATGATTGTTTTTGCTTTTATAATAGTTCGGCATTGCGGGAATCGGCGATTTGTCTTCATGCTCTCTTTGCATTTTAAAAAGGCAATTTAAGAATGGACTTTGTTTCAGTTTTGTTTCTTCAATTGTGTGGGTGTCATACGCTATACTTATGATTGTTTTTTGTTTTTGTAATACGAAGTCAATAGCCGAATGCAAGTTCGGTATCGTGGGATCTCAGTTGTTATTTTGTCCTCGCACTCATTTGCTTTGCCCTTAGATAATTTAAACATAATATTCTTAATAATATTAATATTATTATTATATAGGCTCGCTGTACAATTTGGCATTCGCTGTATGATTGTTTTTGCTTTTGTGTCATTGGGCGTATATGATTCAATAGACTGCATAGAATGCTGAAATCCGCAAATTCTTCCTATGATAAATGCGGTTCGACAAGTAATTAGATATCAATTTTTGTTGCATTTATTTTAGGTTTACATATGTACAAGCTAAAGATTACTAATTTTGCAGAGGTTACTAACATTTTTTTAAAATTATATTATATACTATATACATATTATATACTATACTAAATTCTTCATTCTACAGCATTACGTCAAAGTTTACTTTTGTACTTTGCTAAAAAAAAATAAGTAAATAAAAATAAATAAATAAATAAAAGTAAAGTAAATAAGTAAGTAAGTAAGTCTATTCATGAGTTAAATTAGAGACTGACAGAGTGATGATTAGCTGCTGCCACTCAATGGATATGTCCAGAAGGCTAGAAGTTGTTAGGCAATCTGATTTTCACACGTGTACAATTTGTGGCAAATATTCTCAATTGCGTTCGAAGCATATAAATATGTGCTTATGTAAGTATATATGTATATATACATATATACATACATATCTCAGTCATCCCTCAATGTTGAACTGAGGCAGAGAAGGCAATGTCATATTTGCGAAAGTGCAATAAATTTCATATGAAGTTCGTAATCGATTTTGACTTATTGAAACATTATGATTGAAAGACATTTATGAGTGTACGTTAAGGTCTCTAGGGGGTCAATGCCAACAGAAACAGAAACAGGAACAGAAACGCTGACAGCCGTCGGATATCGGCACGTGGGGTGTGAAAGACGCAGGCGGCAAGCGAGAGGCAAGTAGCAAGTGGCAAGCAGCAAGTGGCAAGCAGCAAGTGGCAACCAGCAAGTGGCAAGTAGCAAGGGGCTAAACTCCTCGCATCATGTTCATTGTGGAGATGGGCGGGCAAATCGCACAATCATCAGTTATTAGGGCTACCTCGGAAGTCGTAAGAAAGCCAGTAAACATAACATAAAAACGCAATGCAGACATTGCTTGCCAACATTCTGGCAGTGGGTTAGAATGCGTGCTTCTTGGCCATGGCAATAACAGACTAAGCTCACAGGATAACAGGATATAAGTTCACTTACTCGACTCGTATATGGTTGCCAACTTAAACGGAAATCGAAAGAGGGCAATGACAATGTCTGTGGGTGCGTTTCGTTATGAGTCGACATCAATGTCAATTGGCGTCGAGCTGTGAACCCGCCAAGGCACAAAAATACAAACCAAAAAAAAAAAAAAAAGGGAAAATGAAAATGAAAAGAGGAGAAGCCAACAAATCTTTGAAAACAAAACAACAACAACAACAAAAACGGCAACAAAATGGGGCACGGTCAGTGGATGAAACTGGGTAATCGAAGGGGAATCAAATTGGGCTGTAAACATGTAGATAATGCGGCTATACAATTCAATATGCGCACACATACTCGCACCATGTGCCACACCTCCTTACCTCCTTACCTCCTTCCCTCCTCAGACCGTTTGCACACATTACCAAGGCCTTCGAATAGTCATTCGTTCGATGTGCGTTCGATTCTGGGTCCCCGACAGAGTCCCACCCCACTTAACCCAGCCCCCAACTTTGGACTGAACCTCAACGCAAGCCCCATGCCCCAATCTTACCCCAAAAACAAGACAGCTAGTAGCTCGACTTGAATGTGTCTTTTCATTATATTCCTTAGCAAGTCCTGTCAAGTGTGTGGTTCGTGCCTGTGTTGTGTGTTGTGTGTTGTGCGTTGTGTGTTGTATGTTGTTTGCCTTGGATTGCCTTTATTTTTGTTTGCTTGTGCCATGTTTTCCTTTTGCGTGTAGTTTTATTTGCGGCTCGTAAAAAATGGACACTCAAATGTTTGCACACATTCGCTTTATTTATTTGCTTCGAGTATTTGCTGCCCGGCATCGCACTGACATTTTTATTCGCTGTCAATGAGTTTAACATGTTTGTTGAATGTCAATCCTGTCGGGCAATAGAACGCCTTACACAATACTTCAGCTCTCGTATTCTACAATATTTGCAGTGTGTTCCCATATGTATGTACATACTATATATACATAGTATCTGTCGTAAGTATCTAGAGGTCACTTTTTTTTGTTTTCTTGTTTTTGATTTTTGACCAAGTCCAAGTTTGTTAAATATTTACACATTACTTCAAGCAGATGAAATCTTTTGTTGCAATTGCCAGCGGAAAGTTTGCCTAGTTTAATTTTATTTATTCGTTCATTTATTTGTACTTTTTGAAATGGATAACAATATATAACCATGTGTTATTTTGATGTCTTAGATGAAACTTTTAAGGGCCAGAGCATGAATTAAAATTCTTTTAAATGTTGTGTTGTTAACATCGCATGCAATAAACATCAATGGAAAGCAGCAGCAGCTATGTCACGCCCCTAGGAAAATCCTTTAACGCATAATTTACAAAGTGAATTTTAATTAAAAATCCTCATGCTAACCTTAGCTATTTTAATTGAAGCTTAATGACGTCACGGCACGGTCGCCGCCGCTTAACGGGAATGGAAATGGGAATGGGAGAGCGAGAGTGTGAGCGTGAGTGTGAGTGAGAGCGAGAATGGCAATGGGAATGGGAACGGGAAGTGGAAGTGGAACGGAGACAAGACAAGTTGAGATGAGATGAGATGAGAAGTGTAATTAAGCGTTTCAGCAAAGTTGACTTGGCTTGTCTCCGAGCTAACAAGTCCCTGTCATGCAAAAGAGTTAATAAAATGAAATGAACTAAAGGAAACGAAACGAAACGTAAAGCACGACAGTCATTTTGCCAATGGCATATAGTATATTCGACAAATAGCCAAGATGGACAGCTCAGAGTTTATGCCACTAATAATTGTCCATCAAATAATTTATGCTTTGTTTTTTATATATTCGAAATTTCACAAGCGCACGTAACTCCACTTAAAATGGATGAATTAGTCAAATTAACATTAATTAATATTTAATTATATAACTATATATTTGTTATTAAAGGCATTTCCAACAAATTTCCAATCGATCCTCATAGTCTTTTCATAATCAAAGTTATTAGCAGCAGTTGATATGAATTATATATATGTACATATATGTATATATTATATATGTACACATCTGTACGCAAGGTGGACACGCCCACCTAGCAGGTCCACCTTCACTGATATCTTGGTACGCTGTCTGCACAAACATACACACACACACATATATTTGGCAAGCATATACACGAATTTTTGGCAATCCATTTTTGTGTCGAATTGCTTAGCAAGCTATCAATTGCAATGTCTTCAAGGCCTGCACAACTGTTGAGTAACAGGTGCTAAGAGGCAGTTGATCTGAAGAAACTATTGAGTAACAACATTTGACTAGAAATAAACACATACACACTCACACATGCAAATTTATGTTCGGCAATCTTTGCCAAGCTCTACTGCTTGACCACGCCCACTTATCCCTTCCGCCCACTCTAATATCTTGGTCCGCCGCCTAGTCAAGCACACACACACAATTTGGCAGACATACACTAAAATTTTTGGCATGCCATTTTTACCCTCGATCAGTTGTAATGCCTTCAAAAAGTGGTCAACTGTTGAGTAATAGTTGAGTAGCAGCTGAACAGTGGTGTAGCATTTCATTAGAAGTATGCACATACACACTCACACATGTTCTTCTACATTGGGCAGTCTTTGCCAAGCTCGCCTGCCTGACCACGCCCACTTATCCCCTTCGCCCACTCTAATATCCCGGTCCGCCGCCTAGTCAAGCACACACACTTAATTTGGGCCACATACATTAACATTTTTGGCATCGACTTTTTCACACAGAATAAATTGCTAACAATAGTTTGAAACTCTGCACAACAGTTCGGGAGCAGTTGTACAACTGTTCCGAGTAGGAAAAACTTTATGAAGCTTTGCAGCCTAACCACGCCTACCTTTTTGGTCCGCTCAGTAATAATTTGAACTAAATACATACATTTAATTTGTACACTTAATAACATTCGTTCGTTTTTATTGAGAAAAAAATATAATTTTTTCCAGTTTTCATATTCATATAGTATAAATTTTCGATTGAGTTTGCCATCTTTATAGAATTGTGCATAATAAGGTGCACAATATAGTATCTGAGGAATAATAGAATGCAGATATTACTAAATATTATGTGAATAGTGTCGAATTCTAAGTAGCACATATTCCTTTTACATCTGGTTTGAGAAATGATTTCATACGATATTTCAGTACAAGGAATTGTAAGAGACTTTTATTCCATAGTAAAAAGTGTATAAAACAATATTGATCAAACAAATAAAATCTTGTACTAGAAGAAGGACACTTTGCGATTAATCATTTAATTTTCATTTCCTACTGTAATTAGTTAACATATCTAACTTTAAAGATTTGGAATGAAATAAAAAATCATAAACAAAAATTCCTTCGCGTATGTCAGGGCGTATATATTTTGCACTTCATTCGTTAATAGTTCAGCCAACGGACGAATAAGTCTGTTCACAGAATAATGTAGTTCATATATTATATTTATATTTGTTATATTATTTAGAGATCAAAATATTGTTGTTGTTGTATTGCAAGCAAGGACAGCATATGTGCTTAGCAAGTTGTGCTCTTCAACAAAATCGGCGAAATTCAGTGCGGAAGCTTGTTGATTGAATATCTGAAATCCAATTAGTAACCACACACACACACACAATCACACATGCTTGTGTGTATACGTGCAATCACAAATACAATTAGAAAAGGCAACAATAACAAGGACTGAAGGCTTTTGCTTCATTTTGTCGTAGCACAAGTCACGCACACATTCGTACATTACTCTAGAGGGGGATCCACACAACTAATCACACACATAGACACTTTGACATAGAGCAACAATCAGTTTGTCATTTCATATTCACATTGTCTGCTGTTCAAGTGTTCATAATGAATTTAATCGCGTATGTTTATTGCTCACTTTTACTGTCAGCGCTCACACCTACACCTAAACACACACACACTCGGAGTTGTGTACACAGAGTAGAGAGAGTAATACATACATACACACACACACAAGTATTGTTACTATATATGCTAGAACTGATCTGTAGCAAATAAGTAGCGATCAGGTGAAATGCCTGATCGCCACGGCACAACTGTTGCAACTGTAACAGTTAAATAGAAGCATCTGCTGATTAGCGTTCAACTGGAAATTCACACATACACATACACACTCACACATGCACATCTAAGCTGGGCTATCTTTATGAAGCTGTCCTCTTTGACCACGCCCACTCTAATATCTTGGTTCTCCGCCTAGACAAGCTAACACATAACATATAATTTGGCGAATATAAGGTCAAATTTTCGGCATCGACTTTTTCTCGCATTCAATCGAGTCGATTACCAGATAGCATATTTAATTGACTTGAGTGTGAACGCAAAGCAATACGATGCTACAATTTGAGCAACCATATTCATCATACAAAATTCATATGAAACAGCGAAGAAAGCTGCGAGTGAAACTTTGTAGTCTATTAATAAGGTTTATGAAAATGAAGCTCAGTCATTGCCAATAAAATATATTTTTACTACATGATGTACCATGTGCATTGAGCAGCAGCTGGCAAGCTGCTTATTTATCATACTATATAGTAAGGTATTAGGTGAAGTACATGCAACTTTAATTGAGAGCTGATAACCAGCGTGAGAGCAGCGCACTCCCAAGGGTGCCAAGTGAAGCTCGTTGTCGCGTTTAGTTATGTTTTGCATCAGTAACTGTGGACTGCGAGTCCCTGATATTCAGGCAAGTTAATAGCTATGGGCAAATAGCTGTTGTGTGCTAGAAACAACTATGATGCTGCTGGCTCAACTAAAAGTACGAGACGGACCAAAAGTGGGAATAGGAATAGGTATGTGCGACAAAAACTGCGAGCAGACAACGTAAGCTGATTAGCACCAACCAAAAAAACCAAAAGAAAATGTCGTGTGTGTAGCGCGCAAATTCGGTAGTATTTAATAAAGCTAGCAAAGTTAATTGGCCCTAATGTTATGTTTCAATTAAGCGATAGCTCCTCGTATCAGTTCGGGCAACATCTGCAGACAAACACGAGCTCATAAAGTGCCTTATGAGAGTAAAAGAACCGCAGCATTCTCGCTCTGGCATTCGTATTCGTATTCGTATTCGTATTCGTATTTGTGCAAACTCATTTATGTCAGCCATTGTATTATTGTGTACGAATTGCCCATTTCCAGGCATTTTCAGGCCACAACTTGAGCCCGGAAATAGCTTATGCTCATGGAGGTATGTGAAACAAACCAAAGCAATGGGTTAATATCTATAGCTATAGCTATTTACATATAGACGACTGTGTGTAGTGTGTAGTGTGTAGTGTAGTAGTAGAATAATAGAGCTGTCGGACTTCTTAAGTTCACGCAGAGTGCGTTGTGTTAAGGGAAGTGAAAGAGGAGATATTATATATTTAAGTATATACTATATGTACATACATAGCTAATGTCGCTGTAAAAAATTAATTATTCGACAAACGAATAGGCAAAAGCTGCTGTTGTTGCACAAACAGGCGACCATAACTGAGCTTGACAGGCGTCGCAATTTTTGTGGGTGCCAACGTTGAGGGTGGAGCTGAATGGGATCGGCAACGGCATCAGTAACAGCAACAGCAACAGCATCAGCATCAGCAGTAGTAGAAAGTAGGTGGCACCCAGGCGGCAGTCTCCAGTCGCCAGTCACAATTCCAGTTGCTCCAGCTGGCTCTTACTGTTGTTTGACCTAACAACGCAGCGCCTGTCGACTGTTTATGTGGCTGGCGGCTGCTTTGTTTAAACTTGTGTGTGCAAAACTTTAACAGCAACAACAGAAATAACAACAATGCTAAAATGCCATCATTACCAAGCGACAAAAGTTGGTCCTTCCACTGCCTGCCACCAGCAGCCAGAGCAGCAGCAGCAGCAGGAGCTGAAACCGCCGTAGCCGCAAAAGCAGTAACAATGGCAGCCGCCGCCGGCAATGTGAAGTACTCCTTGACTCTTCCGTATAGGCAAATGAAGTGAACGGCTTGGCGTGGCGTGGCGTGGCGTTGCTGCTCAGATTTTGCTGCCTGCTCAAAAATAAAATACATGCACACAATATGAATAAAAAAATATATATAGTACAGCAAAGTATAGTATGGTATATACATATATTTATATATTGAATGTACGAGTACGTATATTAAAATAAACAGCTCGCAGTGCTTACAACAGAAGGCAGTGAAGGAAGAAGGACAAAAACTATGCACACAATGCCAACAAACAAAAGGCGCGTATCCGTATATACGGTCACACAGTGTCACACAGAGCAGCAGCAAAGTTTTCCTACTCACAGACTCACAGACTCACAGAAAGCCACACGACAGTACCGCTGACAATAGAAATGCGTTCGGAAAAGTGTTTTTTGGTGCGATGCATGAGTTTTCCATTTGATTTCCGTTAACCCCACTTTATTCACACCATCAGGGCGAACTGTTAACTTGCTTCCCTCCTTCCCTCGTCTCATTCCTCCCCTTGTAACGTATGTTTGTATAGAAAAGGATTTAGTTTGGGCCTGCCCAAATACTTTCTTCTTAGTCGACTTGTGTGTGTGTGCGTGTGTGTCAGTGTGTGTGTGTGTGTGTGTGTGTGTACATCGTATGAAATGGCTTCATTTGGTTTTTGTAATGATTTGCAGTTGGACTGGGATTATGCAATGGCATTTCATTTATAGTATTGTATTATATGCTGATGAGAATTGAAAATACGTTTACATAATTTTACCATCGCTTTGCAAGTAAGTTAGTATGATGGATGGAATAATGATGGAGTGCATGCAAAATGATATTCTTCGTCTTCGTCTTTGCCTCTGATAATTGTTTAGCAAGTATTTCGTTCTGTGCATTTTATGTGCGCCCATGAAATTGAATATATGTATTTTTATTTGGTTCTCTAAGCTTGTTTCGTGATTCGTGCAGAGGCCAAATTCAATTGAGTTAACTTTTTGCGGTTTATGGCCCAAGCTTGTGACATTATGATGCAAATGGTTATGGTATGGATACTATAGAACACTTTTGTAACCTTTTTGGTAGTTCAATTCAATTAAAGCCAAATCGTTGTTGACTTCACTACACTCAAAGCGTTTCGATTCGATTCGATTCGTTTCGATTCGATTAGTTAATACCTTGAACATAAATCTTCATTTGTCGGCAGCAATTAAGAATTATCTTTAATTAGCACGTGCAGATGGTCGCAAGGACGGCGGGGACTAAAAGGTCCTGGCTGGCCAAGCTGACTTCTTGAACTTTTGCACGTCTTATCGCTGCCATTTGGGAACAAATCGTGCAATGCGGTGTGGCACTCGGCACTCGGCACACCTGCCGTTTGACTTTTGAAAGGCAACCTACACACGCATTTAAGTGCACATACAAGCACAAACACAATCACAATCACAAAGACAAGCACACACACACACACATACTGGAATAGTACGTATGAAGCAAATGGCATGCAAAAAGGAGCAAAAATGTAATTCGGATTTAATTGCCTGTTAACACGCACTCGCGCACAGCGGGTACAACGGGTACAACGGGCACAGCGGGCACAACGGGCACAGCGGGCACAACGGCAACAGCTCGTAAAAAGCGCACAAAAAGTGCCAGCCAGGTGGCAAAAAAGGGGGGACAGTTACAGCAATGAGTTAAAACAAGAGGAAGCAGTTAAGCGCGGCACTCACAAAATGAACAGCTCGTAATTTAAGCAGCAAATTGTACGAGTAGTACACCCAGTGGGGGCAAGCTGCCAATGAGAGGGGGTAAAGTGGTGAAGGGGTAAAGGGGTACCACGGCTTCAATTTTGTTTGACTTGTTCAGCTTGTTTAGTTTGTGAAGGGACCAACCAACCAACCAACCAACCAGCCAACCACATTGGGCTATCTGCCGCAAAATGGGAAATGAACTTTTTTTTTTGTTCCACAACTCTCTGTGCAAGCTTGATAAGTTGTCTGCGAAAAAGTACGAGTACTATTTTTTGGTTTTTCGTATTTGTTATCATGTGCACGGCATTACTTGCACGTCGCAGCGCTGCAAGAATACGTATGTACGTACGAATACGAGTATCATACATATTTTCAAAATCTGTTCGAATTTTACAAATTGCCTCAGAAAAGAAGTCTGACTTTAATCAGACAGCAAAAGGCAGTCCGAGCAGCTCGCCAGATAAATTCGACGACGAGCAGTTAGGAGGGCAGGGTGTGACGGATAAAGAGTGAGTGGCAGGAGGAGGGTGAGGGGGAGTCTTGCTAGAAACCGCAGATAGGCACCGTGATATGCGGCAACCGACATTCATTACGACATAAATTCGTTTAGTTGCTGGTCGCCCACACACAACGGCAGACTAAAGCTGCTAACTTCTAACTGCTAACTGGTAACTGGTAACTGCTAAATAGTAGATGGTAACTGGTAGATGGTAACTGTTAACTGGTAAATGGTAACTGTCTTATCGCTGCGATGCGATGCCGGCACCAAATTCTCATTCCGACATACGTCCATAGTACTAAAACATGCAGCTACACTAAGTATGACAGGGACTGCTTCTTCTTGCTTTTGCTGGCTCTTTGGCACGCGTAATACACAAAACTTGCATACGCCAAGGAGCTGCTGGCCATTTGATACTCGTATAAACGTATGTGTTCACAGGCATGCATATAAAATTCTCAGCAGAACCAGAGTCTTACAGCCAAAGCGGCATATCGTTTACTCAAGCGCCCGTTTACTTCTCAACTACATTGTCTGTTTGCATGCAAATAAATTAAAGCCACGTAAATATACATATACGCGCGCTTTACTGCTGCTGATACAACAACTACTAAAGCTACAGCCACAACTACAACTACAACTACAACTTAAACTCCAAGTTGCAACTGCCACTAAACTACTTGGCTCGCCAGTAACACACATGACCGGGACACAAACACCTCAAACACCTCTCCACTGCCATTGATATATGCACATACTGTAGATATGAGTATCCTCAGCTAGCTGCAATGTGATGCTTGCGATACACGCTTGTATTGCAATTTAATAACTTAATAAACGTATTACACAATGTCCGCATAACTCATACGACCTGTTGGCAAGTAGGCAGCAAGCAGCAAGACGGACACGGATAGATTCGTGTCTACTATATGTGTGATAGCGAAAAGCCACAGTCTGTAAATAAATATACACACAAGTAGTTTACTTTACGACAAATATTGTTAGTATGGGATATATAGTACCTACATAAATACCAAACACCATAAGAATATAATTTGTATTAAAGTATAAATCTTTTTTCACTGATACTCTACAACTCGACCAAAATACGAGATCACTGTTCGAGTTTATTTTAAAAATTTTCGATTGCTTATAATACTAAGAGTTCTAGGATATCAGCATATATCTTAAAAAATGGTTAAATAATTAATTATATACATTTTAAACTGTTTTTTTTACATTAAGTTCGCCTGACAATGTAAGTGGCACACCACCGAATTCTAAAATAGCTCAAATACTAGAGTTGTTTTCGGGCAAGGACTCGGTACATTGTTACTTAGGATCTGAAAGTTGGTTTTAGAGACAAGACTATTTGTTGACTTCCAGCATAGGGTATTTTATAGTCCGATGCATCATTTGGTTGTATTCAATTGCTGCAGGAAATTCCGACAGTTCGAAATTTGTCAACCTTAAAGTTGACAACCGTTTTGCTTAATTGCCCAATCAAACGCAGGTTTAGTTAGCGAATATGCGTACTATATGTACATACATACACACATATGTATGTGTGTGTGTGGCTGTTATCGTATGCACAATTGAAGCCTTTGAACATGAAGCGACATATAATACTATTCTATTGACACTGTTTCGCTTTTCGCTTTTCGCTTTCGAAAGAAGCGTCTGTGTTGGACCATGGGACAACAACTGGGTACAAGAATAACAACAATGACTTGACTGTATGTTGCACGTAGTGTATATAGTAAATGAAACAATTAATTTGATTCCATGGCTCCAGCCCAATCCTATTAGTTGCAGCAACGGTCGCGGTGTCGCGGTCCCAGCCACTTTCATGCATACTTCATTTGTCAGCTTGGTGCAAGTTTACACCTACATATATTCTGCAACCCGTTAGCTAACTGTTGCGCCACAACCCATGCGCCAACACCCACCCACACACACAATTGTACACAGATGCCCCACACACACACACACACACTCACCATAAACGATGCTGGCAAGGACGAACTGACTTTCGTTGTTAACTGCTCGTGGCGATGATGCTGGGGTTGCCTAAAAAATTTATGCCTGTTTGCATATGTTGTTGCCGAGGTGTATTCATTTAAATTTTAAGACAAGCGCCACTTACAGCTGAGTTATGCATTGAAATTTTAACTACTGGCCTGATATTCTTGTTCGCATAGTGACAAAATAGGAGTGGGCCAAGTAGACACAGACACAGACACAGACATCTGTCTATGTGTTGGTAGTCACAATGTCAGCCCTAAACTTTTAGCCTATCGTCGTAAGGAACCGCAAAAGGCGTCACTGTGGCAAGTTTTCGTATATGTGTACGTACATATATATGAATATATAACTCTCTATGTCTCAGTGCCACATTCACGAGTGAATGTGTGTGTGTGTGTGTGTGTGTTGGTTGGGTAATTAGAAAATTTTATGCGATTACTACTTGCTTGTTTAACATTTTAGGCAGCATACTCAAACACACCGAATGCCGCCGTGTGGATAAAAAAGGTACAGCATGCAACTGCGCCAATGATGCGAAGTAAAGTACAAAAGCGGCTTTTAGAATATTAATGGAATACTAAATACATTCTTGTGTAACGAGCAATCTGCCCAACACACACTCACACACTCACACACTCACACACTCACACACATCTACACACGTATTCAAATTAGTGTGTGAGTCTGTGAATAAACGTAAATGCAAGAAAGTGGGGAAAGTATAGTTTAAGCATTAAATAGAATTGTAAAACAGAATTCCATAATCAGTCTCTTGACTTACAACTACATACATATATGTAATATTTAGAGTAACTAGCAGATAGATGATGAGTCTAACGAACTATTTCAAATGTTCTTAAGCACAACTACTACAAAGCTTTGCTTCCCTACATTGATTCGTGTGACCTTAGAGGCGCAATTTTAATTGTTCGATGCTTCGGTTTAACTTATTAATGTAGAATGAGATGTTAAAGTATTATGCTAACTTCAATTGCGGAGCATTTCAATCACTATAAGTGAAAAGTGATGAACATATGATTTGTTATGCTTAGATGTCGCAAGGACTGACTCGGAATACTCATTTTTGCGTTAACGTCTACTATTTGAATGGCTTCGTAGAGCTTTTTGTAACAGACAGCTACCAAGCTTACTTTGTGACTCGGCAGAAAATTGGCTCAAAAAATAACTCAATTTACGTAACGTACACGAACCTCTAAACCGAACAGGCGACGAAAGTCGTGCACGTATGTTTGCCTTCGGGATCCTCGTCGGCAACTCCCACAAATTATTTTCCGCACGACGACCACGAGGCGCTGCTTCTCTGAGCGTCGAGCGTCGAGCGTAGAACGTGGAGCGTAGAGTGTCCTCGTTGCTGCTTTCGCTTAGACGCACCCACAAAGCACTTCAAATGCCATTCAATTCAATTGAAGTGGTGCTAGAAGGCGTTAACCAACGAACGCTCAGCTTGCAGCTTGAGCCATAGCCTCGGTCGGTGCTTGCCGCTTGCCGCTTGCCACTTGCCGCTTGCCGTTGTGTTTGAGTGCTTTGCTGTAAAAAGTGCGCAAAATCCTTATCGTCGAATAAAAAAACTGTTCATCCAGCCAATTGCAAGAGCCAACAGTGAGATTTTTGTTTTCTTTGTTTATTTGCTTTTTCTAATTTATATATATATATATATATATATATATATATATATATATATATATATATATATATATATATATATATATATGTATGTATGTATATGTTTTATTTGGTTTATTCATATGCATTTATTTTTCATACATATGTATGTATTGTATGTATATATAAATGTATATTGCTGATATGGTTTCCATATGTATGTATATATACTATATATATTGTACTTATATACTTATATAAACTTATCGTGCAAAAAAAAAGAGCATCTATTGTATTAACAAATATTACATATACTCGTAAATTCCCATTTAAAAGCATTTCATTGTTTGTTTACAATATTTTCAGTATTCTAATGGCATACATACAAATGTATATATTTAACGGTAATATTTCAACATCCTATCCATATTCATAGTTTCTACATATGTAAATAGCTCTTATAATTCATTGGATGATATTTCATTGTCTTCGTATTGTGATTACATAGTTGTTTTCATAATTGTTTGCTATTTTATATGCAATTTATATAGAATTATTATTAATTTTATGATTCTTTAGCTGTTTGACTAGTGGTATTTTTTTGGTTTATTGTAGAATTATGTACACACGCAACATTGTTTTAAAATTATTAAAAAAAACACACACACACACACAAAATACTTTGTATTTTCTATACATAACTCAAATGTAAAGAATAAATATATTAAACAAAACATTTTTATTGCATGACACTTGGGTTGAACATTTGACCCTTCATATTATATTTCCTATTTTTTCATTACCCTGAATATCTTAAACTGAGATAAATTTTCCTATGTTATCAAACGATGGGAATTAGCTGAATTATTATGGAGTGTCAATAAACCTAGTGTGGTCCATTTGTTTAATAGATGTATGTTGAAATGAAAATAATGATGTATTAATTATGTATTTATAATTACTCAAACTTATTGCAAATTATGATCACTATTATTATAAACTTTTTTCCTCATCTCTTTGCTAGAACTATATAGTTTATTCTTAACGGTAATATTTACTTAGGGATCTCTTATTTTGCAGAGTTCTCATATACATAAATATATGTAACATGCCAGTGTCTTAGAAGCTCTTGATTTTGTTCTCGAGTTCGGTATTTTGTCATTCTTTTGTAAATGGTATCGATTCGTTTGGAAAAAATATCTGAATCGTACACTAATGAAAAATGTATTACATTAGTACTAGATGTATGACTGTATTCCTATATTCATGTCAAAGTGCGTTCATTCAAGTTAACTCTGTAATGCGGATTTGCATTTTGGCAAGATTCACAAGGCAATTCCTTAAACATGAATATAAGAGAACCAATATGACTTTCACGAAGAATTAAGGATGTTAGTTTAGAAGCCTTTCCGTAGAAGCCTTATGGGCATCACATACTCGGCGCAATCTGAAGTCAGCCAATAATCAACAAATTAATCGTGTAAACTGTAATTGGCATGCATAACTATTTGAAAATCTATTGTGTTGAATATGAATTGATATATTTGAGGATATACGGACTAACTTATGAGATACCTAACATATAAATATGTATTGTGATTATTTCTACTCTTAACGTATATAATTTGTATAGGCCTCTCATTTAATATAATTTTATGCGGACAAATCAATGCGTATTATTTAATGTAATGTATGTTAATTCTCATAGGTTAGTTTGCTTGGCAAGCTTGGAAACTTCATATGCCACATACTCGTAGATATTTATATGCAAGTAGTGCGCTCAGAGGTGCCTCGATCTTTTCATCATCTCTTTATCTTATATCTTTATACACAAACATTTATAAACATTTTCTATTCATATGCCATAGTTGTGTGAGCATGTACATATTTATCATATTATTCATTACAGCGATCATGCGGACACAAATTCATAATGTACTTCGCTATATGTTAGGTTCGAGTATGTGCTATATATTATATGCATATTTAATGTTGCGTAATATTATATATGTATGCATACCATAATAGATATGTGTAAATAGTATATTTTATATGTATGTAACATATGCCAGCATTGTATGAATGTATTGATGCGTGAATGTCTGTTTATGGCTAAATAATACGTACAATTATAAGTATTATTGCTATATTGCAATTTTCATTTTGATTCATTGAAAACTGTGACATTTTCTACTTCCACGATCGCATTGACAGCTTAACCAATCATCTGCAAACTGTGGAATCATCCCCGGCGCATATTGAATGGGGTGCCGCCAGAAAGAGTTTGCCATTAAAGCAGGCACACAATTGGAAGACTCGGTGCATGTGATCGCGACTCTGCGCAGATCCTAGAATTGGTGGTTGCGCCGTGCGCAGATTGGGCATTAGAATTTTCGATGACTCCAAGCGTAACTATTTCCGAGATGCCAAGTCATGCCAAAGATAAGAAACAAAGTAGAGAAGGGTTTTTGTTCGTCATATGATATAAGAGCTAGTATTCCGTCTTAGAATATGGATTATTTATGATACAGCGGATTGCAGCGGACACAAACAAGTCCACTCTAAGGGGTATTAATATTATTGTGAACAAAATCAAGTACATACACTGCCGTCCAGTGCCCGAAGCTTAACATCTTCCAAAGCTAGCAGTTCAATGCCGCCGGCTCGAGATTGCAAGTTAATGTCTTTGGCTGCAGTTAGATCTAATTGACGTGTAGGAGACTCTAATCTGAAAAGTTAAACAAAATGCATTAATATATACATATATAAGTAACATTCATAGACGAATCATCGGTTAAATATTTATTTCAAAAATATTAAATCAATCTTTAAACTCATCATTCAAAAGTGGAAACATTTTAAGTTTAACGGTTGACACCCCACGACTCTAGAAATCAAAACCTAATAATAATAGCCAATTCGAGTTTAACAGTCATTAGAATAATTTTGTGGTTTAATTTCGCCACGATCGTATTGCAATTTAAATAAACAACTGCGTTGGTAAACAAGATAAATTCTTCATATCAAACGGAGGTATATTTTGTATTGCTTAATTGATTGTATCACAGTGACTACCAGCGAATTGGTTCGTACTCATATAATAAATATTGGCACAACCTAACAATATATTGACAATTATGTGAATATTTTTGGTTAAAGTATAAAACAGTCCATTTGCTTTTTATGCTATAGCTTATTTGTCAAATCCTGTCTACACATCGACATAACGTTCAGCACAATTTGTTAATTTTCATGGAAAAACAAACCGGCCATCAGCAAATTTGTCAATATAAACGTTATTACAAGCATTGCAGTGCTGTTAATGGTCCGTATACACAGATACAGCCTCAAACCCCTACTATATAGTGTGGACATTGACAAACAGAGTCAGTACACCCTGTCATTGAATAAGGCGAGTTATCACCACAAATGTCCCAATGTAAAGCCAACGATTTTCACAAACAGCAAAAAAAAAAATCACTGCCCCAAAGCGCTTTTCAACTCACTCATCGCAACTGATGCCGATTTCAATGATGTGACGATGGCGATCCCCACACACACACACGCACACACACGCACACACACATGCGTTCATACAAATAAACGTACTTGCATGCATGCATAGTATAAGTACATATATATATGTGTACGTATGTATGTATGTACAGATGTATGTATATGAGTACGAGCATGTGCAAATATTTTCACTCTCCAACGAGCTGCGTACGCACATGCATGCATACGTACATATGTATGTATGTATGTATGTATGTATGTATGTGTGTATATACAAACGGACAAATATATAAGCCAACACCTCGCGAGTGGCAGTGTTTTGTGTTTGGATTGTTGCTGTTGTTGTTGTTGTTGTTGTTGTTACTGTTGCTGTCGACGCAAAGGTGATGGTGACGTTGACATACACCGTTGAACAGCAACAACAACAGCAACAGCAACAGCAGCGGCACGGACGCTCGGAAAGTGTTTGTTTTTAATTTTTTATTTCGGAGATTTTTCCATACCCGGCTAATGTGTTTGGTGTGGGCATACTCGTACATACATACGTACACACATACTCGTACATACATAAATAACTGCACACATATTCGTATGCATTTTCATTCATACATACGAGTATTTTTGTATGAAACATGTGATATGAATTCCGCGAAATTTATTACTCTTGTCGAATTTCAACACTGCGGACAATTTTGTTGTGGGATTCCACAAATTTCGTTCGTTTTTTATTTGAGTTACTTTAATGACAACAACATGACAGCTGACTAATCGCCTCAAACAAAACTGCCTTAGTTATCATATGTTAGATTTACTCAAAGTGCTAAACGTATGTACTTTATGTATGATATGTATGTTATAATAGAATTCATTGGACGAAACTAAATTTAGCGATTACACAAACAAACTTGCATAAGATGACATTTACCTTAGTTCGCGGCCTGGCTCGGCACGCACATGCGGGGTTTGAATGGATTCTCGAAAGATGGCCCCTCCCTCGCCTTCGATCCGCAACGCGTGTGCTCCAATTGTGACTTCATTTCGATTTACGGAAAATAAATTTCGACCGGTTGTGTCGTTGACGCGAAATCCCGCTGACAGGCATTCGAACTTATCATGACCCAAGAATAAATGATTCTCGAGTACGCCGTTTGGGTCACGTGTATTTATTGAAAAATTACGTGACGATTCTTCATGGAATGGTCCCAAGTTGGTTGAAATGAGATAAAATTGATCAAAAAAAAAAGGAAATAAAAAACAAAAATAGAAACGTTAAGAAACTAGAGAAATGTTTAAATAACCTTACAAATACGAAATGTGTATGTTTCTCTTAAACATGTTATTTAAAAGCGATTCACAATTTTCATTCAGTTAATAACTCATATTCAAAATTCATGAATAATGTTCCGTTAAACAAAGAGAAATACAAAAGGAGTTTAATTCACAACACCACGTACTTATGTACATATGTATATGCATATGGTAACATATGCTTATCGGTACTTGACAGCCTTTCACACGCTAACACATAGCCAGCAGCTTCTATTTATCTGATGCTTTCTAGATGCCTTCAAAAGGTTCTATTTGTTATTTTAAGTATTGCCGGAACACCCGAATGTCCTCATCTGTCTTCTACGTCCAAGCAGTTGATCTGATTTGGTTAATCTGTTATTGGGCATCTTTTGCTGACACAGTCAACACCTCCGATCTTATTTGATAAAGTGTCACTTCCATTTCACCTCTACGTATGTACACAGCTAACAGATACATATGCAGATATGAATGTATCTTGAAATGCTCAGCTTGGGTGCAAGTAAGCTTTTGTTCACGGCCTGTGTGCGTATCTATTGATTTATGACTTTAGTCACACCAGAACACATTTGTCGTGACCAGATTCAACGTGAACGTTAAAAAACGTTCAAATCCAAGGTTGATGTTTGAATTTCAAGATTGAATGAGGAGTTGTGTAAACAGGCGATGCAGACTTTCGGATTGTAGTTTTCTTACCTTACGTTACGAACGTAAGAATACAATAGATATTCGTAATGCACCTGACTTTCTTATATGGTGGTCATAATTGGTCACGTCGAATATGTGATTGCGACTTCACATTTAACATTCTTCAAAGCCAGAGTAATTAACTCAAGCCTCAAACTTACCTATGGAGATGGGCTGTCCATGCCGAGAACGTATTGAAGATGCGCGCAGCATGTCCATAATTACCGCCTGCCCTGAGAGTTGAATGCCTCCAGGTAATATCTTTAGTTGGCCCATGCCCTCCTGATATGAATTTCAAAAATCAATGGCTTAATGTGATGACATAATGATGATGGGCTTACCGTCGAGAATTGCATAACCTTGAGAATCCATAAAGTCAGTACCAAATTCGTAATAATTAAAAGCATCAATAGCAATAGTAATGTGTAAAGACACTTTTTCCGCCAGCCGATTAGACCCAAATATATCTCGATGCCATCAACGAAACTAGCCGCACCTTCGTGTCCGTTCGTAGTTGTGGCTGATCCTTTGCCGTCGGCTATAACACTACGAATACCTCTGTCAACGTTGGCCTTGTTCGTCATTATGGTTGGCGTCTTCGAAGATGTAACAACACTGCCACTCATACCGCCACCGCCACCGACACCGCCGCTACCACCACCGCCGCCAGCATTGTTGTTGCGTGCCATGACGCTCGTTGGATTGGTTTTACTCTTACGCATCTGTTTAGGTGTTGTTCCCTGATATTGTTGTTGTTGCCCGGACACTACAGGTAATGTCGTTGTAGTTGCTCTACAGATTTCACTTTCTGCTCTGCTTCCAGAGAGCATCGCTCTTAATAGTTGTAATCCTTCCGGCTAATAAGTATTTTCGTGGAAGTCGAAGTATTAATCGGTATCTGTTTCCAATGCCGATTGAATTGTCAACATCTGTAGGTATGTAACCTAGCGTGTGCACATAGTCAGTTGAGCTTAAACTAATTTCCAATCGCGAGTATGAATAATGATGGTTTAGGTTCGCAAAAGGCACTTGCTTCTGGTCCAGCAGTGCACTGAAAGGTGCTAAACACTTCTGTTCCTCATTGCATAGCCTCTGAATTTGAATGTTCTGTTTTACCAAATGTTAAGGAGGTACCTAAAATCATAAATTGTAAATTTTGCCATTTAAATAATAACTATTCATTTTTGATGTGAATCAAAACGGAGTGCATCACATAAATTCAAGTATTCCCCTTTTATAATATATTATATATATAATATTGTATTTGTATAATGTTTATTGCATAGATTTGTTGAATAAAGAAATACTTAATATTGCTTGGGAAATTCCCGTTGAATTTCGCTTAGTGTGTTAATTAATTATATGTACACACATAAATATATGTGCAGAAAAATATAATCTTTGCTCCGTGAAGGTTATATTTTTACGTTTCACGTTTTCAATACCTAGACCACTCAAGAAAAAAAAAAAACTATTTCGAAGAGAAAACCGTCTATAATTAGAAAATTGTGTGTGTATTTTTTCGTGTGGTTTTCATGGTCATCGTGAGTACAGTGATGAAATATATTTTCGTCCGCGCCATAAAGTGTACAACTAAAGTGCAGATATTTTTATTAAAAAGACTTATTTTTATTTTTCTCATATGTACTTTAGGATTCATTATTATTTACAATCCCAATCACAAACCAAAATACTCGCTTTACTCTTAATTCATGGTCATAATAATTATACGAATAGAGAATATAGTTCGTAAAGCTTCTTGTTTATGTTGAATTTACCAGCAATCTTAGAACTGAGAAGAAAGAACTGCTGTGTTTATGTATTTGGGGTAATTAAAGTGAATTCAAGCAATTGGAGATAATTTGTATCTCATTATTTTGTTTGTTTACTCATTGGGGATTTTGAAAATCAAAGTATACCCAGGAATTTCAGATTGGTGGTAGAACCTATAATATTTTACTGGCTTTCTAGATCTCTTATTGCTTAATGTTGATATTTAAGTCAGCAAGCGAGTCAAGAAAAAAATTTAAGTACTCTGCCCAATGCATTCACAGAGGAAGTGGTTAATTAATTCATGCAAATGTGTAAAAAACTGAATGTTAAAAATTTGTCTGTACGAGTATGTCTGCAAATTGTATGCGTGGGTATTAGACTAGGTGACGGATCAAGATATTTCAGAGGGCGGACCTGCTAAGTGGGCGTGGTCAGATAGAAGATCTTCACAAAGACTGCCCAGCTTAGTGAGTGTGAATACGCGTGCTTCTTATGAATTGCTACTCAACAGTTCGGCTTCGACTCAACTATTGTTTAACTGTTTAAAAATGGCTTGCCAAATGGCCAAAATGGGCAGACTTGCCAAATGAGCGTGGTTAAGCAGAAGAGCTTGAGAAAGATTGCAACATGACTACATACAATAGCTGCTTGAAATCAGTTGCCTCTAATCAGCAGTGGAGAACTTGAAGGCATTGCAACTGATGCGAAAATTTGGCCAAATGACCAAAACAACCAATGACAAACCAAAATATTGGAAAGGTTGGGGTGGCTAATTACTTTGGAATAGTGGCCGGTCAGGCGGGATTATGATTTACGAGGTGTACTTGTGTGTATTATAAAGTTATGCCCAGATTTATTATTTATGATCGGATACTCAATACACCGACCCGCATATTTTTGTATTTATTAGTCAAATCTTTTTTGTGTGTATTCGATTTAAAAGTACGAAATATCGACGGAATTTACTCTGAATTATTGTATAGAAGTCTACCATGGAGCTAAAGTTTGACAGCAAGTCAGAATAGCGAACTTTTTATGTATAGAAACAAAGTTTTTAATATTAAATAATGAGCAACTTTTAATTTTGAAAATTTGATTATCACTAATTTAGTCGAAGAGGGCTCAAAGCTTCTTAAAAGATAGAATAACATTACTAAAACTCGTTGGAATACGAAGTTCCGATTGAAGTGCGAATCAATTAAATACAAAGAAAAACCAACTTTTCTTTATAGTTAGTAAGTCCATAATATGACATCGGGAGTGCACAGAGTTGCACATTACAAGTGCATGCACATAATCTAAAAAGAGAACTTGGACAAGCAGTTCGGTCCGACTAGAGTAATGGTGGCCGGGGAACGTGCTTTGTGAACGGAAAGCTTGTAGTGCAATGCAAATACTCTGAGACTTGATTTAGTATCTACAGACAACCGGTTATTAGACGCTCTTGAATGGCGGGCAGAAGGTTTACAGGGCGGAAATAAGGACTGTAACTATTAGCTGCAGTGGCTGCAAAAACAGATGACAACTAGCACGTACACTCAGTTTTAGTTAAGAGATATAGTTGCCGCTTAGTTAATGTCGCACGTCTCCATTGTTGTTGTTGTTGTTATTGTTGTTGTTGTCACACGTTTTTATTACCACATATGAAACATTTGCAGCAAATGTTGCAAATTTTTCGGCCAGCAGTTGTAGGTGATGTTGGGTTGCGATAGTCAAAGAAAATTACTTCTAAAACTGAGTACAAAGGCGCATAACATATGTATATATGTAGGAACATAACATACGTTCTCATTTTTGTACTTAGTTCATGGTTGGAACTTATCGGCTTTCTGTTTTCTGCATTTCGACATGCTTTGTACAAGTATTTTTGAAAATTTTGCCGAGCTTCATTGATTAATTTATTTGAATATTATTTGCCAAATATCATGCTTTGATTGCGATCAAAATTGGAAAATTTTCCGAACATGATTGAATTGTTTATTTGACTATTATTTGCCAATTATAGTGCTTTGAACGTGATCAAAGATTTTGAAAATAATTTTTACCTATATCTTATTTACCTATCTATTTCCATTAATTATTTGATCACTAAAAAAAGATTGCATTTTTTTTAGAGGAAGCATTTAACTGCGGGTATTTGATGTACTTTAAAAATGCAACATACTGCCTTTCTGTCATCATATACATAAATATTTTCATACATGGCATAAACTCGTAAAAACAAGTACAACAACTTATTTGCATTCGTTTTGGTACAGTGATTGTGTGCGTTAAAATGTTTATGGAGCTATACACACTTTTAGAAAAGGAAACTTATGCGAAGTTGTTCAAAAGTCCTTGACAATGGGTAATTTTAAGCGAAGTGGGCTTATTTTCAGCAATAACTAGACACGAAACACGCATACTAAGGCCAAATTCAAGAAGGAGGCGCCCGGCCCATAGGCAAAGCACCCGGCAGTTGGCCATTTGTTCGTAAATGGAAAGTATTGCATTGTCCTGCTATTAAGTTATCAACAACAGCAAACACACATGTTCGCAAAAGTTCATGAGGGTCCGGCACATAATTGTTGCGGTGTCTATATTGTCCCTGTATTGTATAAGTCCGTTAGCTTCTCGAGTTCTGAGCGGAAATTTCATATATTGTTGAAAGTTCCTAATACGACCTTCTAAGGAGTTGTAGTTGTTTAATTGTATAGTGTCCGTAAATTGCGACAACAGCGAACTTCTGGTTGCAATTGCGATTGTCGTAGTGAAACATTTCCATACAAAATTGATTTGAGTTTGTTTAAAATATTCGTTTATGCCTCCCTTAAATTAAGCAAAATTAATAAAACTGATATTTTAGCTAACCAAATTTAACATATTCATATTTCTCGTTTGATATTTCTAATATTTAATACAAGTATGCTATTAAAAATGAAATGGAAATATAAGACAACTTTTAATATTTTGACACACCAAATTGCTTTTTATATCTTCGCAAAGCCAGTGATGTTATAATGACAGCAATGGGCTGATCTTTAATGAACACTTTGTAGATACATTTTTAATTTTGTTTATTAAGATTATTTCTTATTACAAATCATATTATCAGAATGAATTATGGTGAAATATTATTTTCTACAAATCACAACAACTTTATAGGTGAACATTATATTCTCTCGATTTTACGAATTATTGCTGGCAAATTACCCATGTAAGGATGAAATACTTTTTGTGCCAAAGAGTCATACTTACGGATTTGTTATTTAATGATAAACTTGAATGTTAACACACGCGATTTCCTGAATATGCCGGCAATTGATTCAGAGTCGTAATTAGATTTTAACAAATCCAAGCTTTAATTATGCATAGACGTTTCCACATTATTTTATTATTACGGCGCAAGGAGGTATTAACAATTTATTATTTTGTTAGACATATTCACAATTCAATTTGTGATTGTAATTGTTATAAGACGACCACAGAACGTGTAATGCTAACTTGAGAAATTAACTTTGAGTCCGCTTAAAAAACACACCGGTTTTAACTATTCATTGCAAAAATTCACACGCTTTCGAAAATTGATCACAAGTTTGTTGAAAAAAAAATATTTATAAAAAAAAATAAAATTTGTCGATAGCGAGCTTTGATAAGTTAACAATTACTTGATAGTGCTTGACCTGCACTGCCGCTTCCGTGTTCTGATGTCGGGAACGATTGAAAAACAACTGAAGGCACATTCACTTTGGCGCAACATCAACACTTCCGTGGCCGCTGCGGCGGCAGCCAGTGGAAATTGGCACTGGCTGATACTAGCAGCTACTAAAGCATCGTGTCTATAAAGCTTTTGCCGAATGCTGGCCAAAAGTTTCACTCAAACACATATCGGGCGCACGTTCGCACTGGTAGGTCGGGTGCGAATACTGAGTCGGGTCATCGGCTGTGCTCGGTAAGAGCCTCGATGGATTGTTTACGTTTGAGCACATGCAACACGTGGTTGCTGGCACTTCAGTATTGTTTACCTCCTCATATCAGGCGGAAAATTGCCTATTTTATTCTATTCTAACGTGTTTGATAATCTGTTCTTAATCGAGATTTTTTCCATTTCCATTTTTATTTCGCAATATATTAATGAAAACACTAATAACATATATTCATTTAAATGTACATATGTACAAATGTTTTTGCGTGTGAGCAGTTAATGCAAGCATAGAAGCAAAGTGGATTTAAACATAAACAATTCACTAATCACCAACATTGTAGAGTTCTTTTGAGATGAGCCCAACACAGTATGTGAGTGCTTGTCATGTTGGGACAATAGAATAATAATAATAAGATGATGTGACCTTTTTTAAAGCAGACGAATGCCTAATTTCTTAGAATGCTTGCGAATTAAAACTGTTTTCAACTTTGGCTAAAGCTAATAACTTTTCTGTCTATCGTTAAGAGTGCTCTAATAGGGTTGTCCCCACATGCGTCGTTTTAATTGTTCCTAGCAACATCTGCTCAAGAGTTGTGGCGCTCCACGCGCTTGGAGGTGCGGCATATGTAGCAAACCGGGTTCCGGTTCCAACTAATGAAGCAAAGATCTTTTATACGGTCAAGGGACAGTCCTCCCTTGTTTAATGTAGTTGTGCATATGTTGGATGTGCTCAAAAAGATATGAGCACCCGTTCCGCTACTAATTTGCCTATTGTTAAAAGCTGCGACCAGTTTTAGGCCAGGAACCCTTTTAGATTCGAGTATTGATTGTCTACCCAGAGGCAAAGCGGAACTACATATCAACCCAAAGCCCTTCCAATTGTACTTTCCGATTGCACTTTACATTTTATTCATAGTTCAACTCAATGAGCCCTTACTCCGCACACTCCAACACATGTATTCTTACGAGTCAGTTTTTAGGACACAGTAGTTTTTGTCGATATTGAATTTATATAAAATTGGCATTTTAAATTTAGACATACATTTATCGCAGCTGCTATTCAGCTTAATACTAGATTCTGAACAGTACTAAATAAAATATATTATATATACGCTAAAAACCTTCATATTTAATATACAATTAATTAAACAATATTCCAGGTGTTCGACTACGAAATATTGGATATGCGCTTACAACATACATACTTAATTAATCTGTAAGTACATATGTACATACATATAGAATAACATACACACACATAAATTTTTAATTTGCGAAAACTTACTTATCCCTTCTGCAAAGAATTGAAATGCTTTATTATTCACATTTGATGCTTGTTGAGTGCACTACGTAAAGTAATATCTCGTAATACATAAAGTAACGAAAGTTAGTTTCATGAGCTGGCAATGCAAATATTATTCTTATCTTCGAAAAATGAGCAAATTTTATTTAAAATAATTTAAATAATTCAAATAAACAGTTATTTTTTTATTCATTAAATTACGCAGACATTGTATACGTATTAACAGAATATGAAGAAAATCTATGCGCTCACAGGCATTCCAAATAAATGTACTTAATTGTCATAGTTTATCATATTGCTCTAGCTACACTGTAAAAGGCAACAGCCCCATTAATGGCGTTTCGACTATCGTGCTGCGTGTTGGTTGGTTTAATTACAACAAGTAATAAATATGACTATTAAAATTCGAAATAGTTCTTTTTGCTTGTAGCATCCTTTATTGGAATTACGTATAAGGAAAAATTGGGCTAGACTTTTTCCGGGCTTAATAAATAAAAGCGTTGCGTGCAATGCTGATAATTGTTAATTGATTGCAGTGAATATAATTTTAACAATGACCAACAAACATGGAATACTCAATATTATTCTTTTGAAACAAGTTAGGCACAACAAGACTTACCGCGATACTGGACTAGTCAATAAATGCTTGCCGCATCTAGCTTTGAGCTGTCAACAGCAAACACCAAATGTCAATACACTGAATTGCACGTCATAAAGCAAGTAGAGATATTGAGAGATAGACAGACATTGCAGTTGCCGATGAGCAAGTCAGTCAGTCAGTCCATCAATTGTTGCAACGTGAGTGGGAATAGATGTTGTTTTTTGCTGATGGCATCGTCAGGCCATCAGCAGTAACAAAACGTTAAAAAGTGAGAAGAGGCGAAGCAGCTGAAATGGCATCAACGTCGTCATCATGCACAGCGTTGGTCTTTACTTCCTGTGCCTGCTGCACTGGCAGCAACTGCCGAGGAGCACCAAAAACCAACCAACTAACGATCAGCAAGCGGTGCGAGAGACACCCCCAAGCTCAGAGCTCAGAGCTGTGGGGCTGCAGCGTGGTGTATACTGCCGAACAGGTTCAAGTTCAGTCACAGGCCCAAGCACGAGTATACAGAAATCCCATGAATAATTCCACTTCAATTCCACTTTGTATATTTCATTTTTTGCGTTGCATACATCACGGCGACAGCGTCAATGACAGACGACAGCAATTGGCTTTGATAACGTTTGCTCTTTTACCCTTTTACCCTTTTGCCTTTTTGGCATTGCGCTGAGGTCATCGTTTGTACTCTACTGTCTGCTTATTCCTTAATACTACAAATATGCGTTATTAACTTATTGATCAACGCAACAATAACTCTCGAGCCCCTTTCATTCGATGTAATACTTAGTTAAACCATTGACCAAACCCAAAGTACTTACCTATTCCTTTTGTTAAACGTTGCACATAAATAAACTTATGTGCCAAATTTCATCAATTATTCTGTTAAAATCCAGGACAAATCTAGTGACCACATATATCCATTTGTAAATTAATTGATTGAAATATGAATTTATAACATTAAATCGTTTGGTGATATAACATACGTGTAGTTTCAATAAAAAATTAAATGCAATAAAAGCTACAAAAACAACAACATCAACATCAATTTGCATATCAACATTCTAGCACATACGCGTATGTATTGTTGGTGTAAATATTCACAAAAATGGACTAGGATCAAAAGGCAGCGAAAGTGTGGATAATTGAAAAAAATCGACTCTTCCCGCACGTTCTCGGACTATAGTACGAGTATGAAAGAGGAACGTATATATGTATGTAGTTAAGTCAACCGTTAACATGCGCGATTGGCGAGCAGCCAGGTGGACAGGAAGTTTCCTCGGACTCTTTCAAAAAGGAATTCAAAATCCAAGATTGGCAGATGTTGCACAAATTTTTAGTTAGTGAGCTGTTAACAAACTAAATGTGTAGAGGCTTTTACATATGAAATAACTATGTGGTACATACAGTTGAGTTAAAGCTAGCTGAAAACAATGTAGGAACTATAGCGCTTACTCGTCTTTCAAGTTTCGTGGATCAGCATTTCGCATTTTTGTATACTAAGGCATACATATTTGGTATACATATGCACATACATACATAGGTACACTGAAATATGTTAATGCATAAAAAGAACATACATAAGCAAATTCCTTATCAGGTTACAATTTCTTTTACTTCTCACACGTCGTCACTGCAAGCCAAACACTTTTGCGTTCAGTCTAAGCGATTTTTGATTACACTTCCGACGGAAATTATCATATATCCTTCAGCTTGAATAATTTCCATGGAAATCGTGACACGAGCTCGCACAGCAACGTTTATGGTAACAGCCGACACCTGTCGGCTTCTCCCTCTACGCAGCTAATCTTACAATATGAAACACTGTCGAGTAAGCTTCCAGGATGTCGGCTGGCTTCAATGTTTTACACTTTTACTATAAGTCCAGCCGATGTATCATTTCACGTGAATAGTGAGTAGTAAGATCAAGAATTAAAGTTATGTTCAAATACTGAGGATTGAGAGCTTTGTATATAACATAATGCGTATATTTAATTGTGTATACAACTAAAGAAAATTTTTTATTCTCAAGATGATGGAAAATATTTTGCTACTCAGTCTAATTTTTTTCTACCAAAATTGTAGCTTTGATTATTTTAATTACCAATGTTATTTAAACAATAAAACATTTATCATTTTAACAATTTTAATCCAGTTTTTACCAGATTTACCATAAAATGTTACTCAAAATTATTATTATTATTATTATTATTATTATTATTATTATTATTATTATTATTATTATTATTTATTTTTTATTATTTATCATTTTAACAATTTTAATCCAGTTTTTACCAGATTTACCATAAAATGATACTCAAAATTATTATTATTATTATTATTATTATTATTATTATTATTATTATTATTATTATTATTATTATTATTATTATTATTATTATTATTATTATTATTATTATTATTATTATTATTATTATTATTATTATTATTATTATTATTATTATTATTATTATTATTATTATTATTTATTTATTTATTTTAACACACAATTTTTTTCCAAACATTTACGACTATTGTAACCATTTAGTCCTTTGCTTCTGCAGGGCGAAAACAAGAACAAAAACCAAACATTTCTCCAGACAGACATGGCACCCTTAATTTGAGACAGCGCCCTGGCCAAGCAGTAGCGAAATCCGACACTAATTAAAGGCATTTGTTGTAGCGTTTTCATTCAATTAATTATTTCGGCTATCAACGCTGTCAATCTTTTTATCAACAAATCTGCCAGGCATGGGCTACAGTAAGCGGGTAATCGTATAGTTCAGAGCTGGAGCAGCGTCGGCAAAAAACTTATTTGTTTTGGCAGCTTGAGGCCAGCAGCCGGCTTTGAGTAGAGTCGAACAAGAGTTAAAACACTCAGCAAACGGTATTCTACTCTTTCTAACAATGCCTTATATTCGCTTTGTTATAACTCTGTGTCTACTCGCATACTTCAACCCATCATGGCTTTCTCGTTGTATGCTTGTTGCACTGCTTATATTTCTCCAAGCTAGACTAAGTTGTGAAATGTCTATCAAGCATCAGTTCATCTCTGCAGTTTACCAAACGTATATAGTGTACTTTACATACATACGTACCATATACATACATATAGATGTAGGTATGCTTCATGATGTGGCTTAATTGGTGGCAATGTTTTTTATATTTGTATTATCTAATGTGTAAGTTTAAGCGGTTAATAAGTTCTTGTATGTCTAAATATCCAGCATACTTTATATCACGAAAACTGTTTCAGGAATTTACAGAAATTTAACACAGGTAAAAATGCACAGCTAAATTTACTTGGCTGCCGATTTTTTGTCTATTAGTTTTTCCGTTGAATACTTAGCTAGATAATCGAAAGCACTCGTCAGCGACTTGACTAGTTGCTGCGATTCGCTTTCTTTTCATGACAATCATTTGCCAATTAGTTAAGTAAAATAATATAATATTCACTAATCATTGATGTATTAAATATCATTGATGTATTTTAAAACAATCAATCGCAAAAATGTTAATTTATATGAACTTATGTTCCACAAACATGGGAAAGACACTTGGTGCCAATAACAACAGACATAGACTTTACTTTCTTAATGACACATTTGCTTTGTGGCCAGACATATTCAGTATGGCCACTTGTTGTATTTCAAAGGTGCTACTGACCTTTTTATGCAAATATTTTTTTGTAAGGGTAACGGGGCACATACATAAATGCTCATCGTACCCTTCAGACTGTTATAGCTATGCAACCTACGCAATGTAGCTTATCGTGGAGCAACGGCTGTTCGGTCGGCAAGTGGGGGAGTGCCACACGGAGTTTCAACCCGAAACTCTTACATAAATGCCTAAGTGGTTAGGTGGAACTGAGCTTTATAAAGCCATTTTAAAGGGACATCATATTAAAGTAGAAAATATGCTTTGCTTACGAACTAAGTTAGTTGGGAGTCGGTGGTGTGACCTGCCAGTCGTCGTCGTCGGACCAACGTCAACAGTGATGCCATTGCAATCTAGATTTGAGATCGGAATCGTAAAACCGGAAATAAAACAGGAAAATTAAAAACGTACAAAAGGTGCAAAATAGAGAGGAATGCAGGCAGTTTGCGCAAACAGATAGGCAACCGGTAGGCCGGCAGACACGCTCTAAGAGCAACATCGAGGGCCTGGCAGGTGAGGAAGCTGGCAAAATACAAAAGCAAAAAGTATACAACTCCGAGGGCAATATGTAAAATGGAAAAAATAGCAATGGGCTCGAAAGCGTTAAATCGGCCTCCTCCCCGTAGTTGCCACAAGGGCATCGACTAAAGGCTACGTCTGACAGAGTCTGATTAAAGTTGCCATACGTGCCCTCGTCTGTCATTGCCAAACTTTGTTTTTCCGAATTTTCATCGTATATTATAACATTTTTCCTCAAAATAAAGCATAAATATATTAATTTAAATTGTACTAAACAATTGATTCGCCTTTTAAATAATGCACCTTTTTGTATACAAATATAACTGATATTGTGGAAATGCATTGCAATGGTGGCAAATGACAAAATTGATCACCGAACTTATGACTTTACGCCAGACCATTGGACTAATCCCATTTGTGAATGTCCTTCCAAATTGTATTCATTAAATAAATAAATGAAATGCAAATAAACTTATATAGCATATACCAGTAGTTGAGTAATCTAAACAGATGTTAAATGGCTTTATGGGTATTAAATCAATTTTCCAATGATAAACCATAATAAAGATAAAAAAAAATTGACTGACCTATGCATGCCGCAAAAACAAAAACAAAAGTTACACCAATGCCGCGCACAAACTGTTTTGGAGAATAAAGGACAAACGAAAAATATCACAAAATGCTCGGAGTAGGGATAGGAAAACAATTACTTAAAGCAATTCTTCCAAGCCATTTGTATGAAATCCTCAAACAAAGGCACTTGCTCACGTCAAACTGCCTGAAAGAACATTCCGTGAAAATACAAATGACTGTAGAGCTCTGTGTTTGGCCGGGTGGTTTTTTGTTTGGCAGCTGAAAGTTGCTGAAGCGCCATTCAAGCACCACAAAACCAATTCCAAAAGTAAAATCAAAGTCAATGACTTATAGGAGGAAAAAACAGCAATCAAATGCAATAAAAGTCCTTGAAAAAGCAAAAAAAAGATAAAGAAGTAATCAGATATATTTCAAGTAACTCGGGAAATCATCTATACAAAATGTTACGTGAATATTAACATAGAATTTCCAAAGCCCCAATTCCAATAAATATAATAATACTTAAAATATTACACTCGTAATCCAGCTCTATTTCAAAAGTTGAGAAACAACATCAACGTCATCGCTTCTAACCTTGAATGTTCGTTATTTGCGATTACTGTCACCAAGGTATTAATAAGTTTGTTCTCCGACGAACTCCAATCCACCACACATCTCAAAGGGTAACAGCCAGTTCTATTTTTTTTTTGTCCATGTCTAGGCATCATGTCTTAGCAAGCCGAGTAGCATCGCTGTGTCTGATTTCTATTATCTATGTTCAACTCTGCATTTTAATCACAAACGCCAATTTCATTCTCTCAAATATCTTTTATTTTGCTGGTCTTCTCATGCATATGTGTCTGTTAGTGGGTTTGTAAATAAGTCTGTGTGTAAATTATAAAATCGATTCAAGTTTCCAGTCCATTACCTGCAGTTGATGGGGATTCAAAACAAAGTTTGCACAATTGTACAAGTAGTTGTCGCTTGTTTATTTGCTTAGGTCGAGCTGCTGCAATGATGATTGGAATGTGAAAAGAAATATGCAAAATTTCATAAATTGAGTAAACGAGAAAAGTCGTCGTTCTTAATTATTGTCAAATATGGAATTAAAGAGATGTGAGCAGTTCAACTTGACAGAAATATTGAAGGGATTTGGTTGATTTTCTTTTTTTTTTTACTAGTTTGAAACCTAATGCTCATAGTTATTCAACTTATACCAATGATATAATTTTGTTGAAGGAAAAGGTATTCACACGCTACTATATGTCTGTAAAAATGTTCGCTGACAGGATGAATTTATTAAAGAAGAAACTCTGGAAAAAAGATGGAGAAAAAATCTTTTTCATTGATTATTTAACGACTTCTTAAGTGGTTTCTTAAGTATAGAAAGAACTTGCCGCTAATATGCGCATAAGCCAAAGTAGCCGTAAGGGAAAACCGAGTGAACGTATATGTGTCTTTATATGAGTGTGTTTCCTTGCATGCAGTTAACAGAACTAGGCCAAGTAAAGGGAGATGGGCGGGCCAACAGAACCAGTCAAAGTGAATTGATGAAGCGCTTTTCGAAAACTTTTGTGGGTGCTGGGTGTGGGTAGTACGAGTACATCCATGAGCCTGTGGGCCGACGCAATTTGCAAGCTAAATCGCACGAAGCAAATAATAAGAAAGTTAAGACAGTTACCGCCGCGACCCATGCAAAGTTGCTGCACAAAAAATCAGTGAAAAAAAAAGCAAGCAAAAGGTCAAAAGAACTTAGATGGGATAAACCGGCATGCTTAAGTAACTCAAATGGCATTCGCTTAAAGTCTGGTGTTTCCTTTTCCATCGAAATGGAAGCAAGTTCAAGATGAAGTTGCAAAAGTCGACACCAAGCAACACTCGAATCGGGTATTTGTTTGTGTCTACGACAAAGATGTCGTTGAGCGATTATGTTTTCAGCAGCTGTTACCAGACTGTCGGCCAAAAGTTTAGGGTCGCATGACTTAGTTTAAATTTTGTCAGACAATGTATTAAATATACATATATAAATATATATGTATATATTACATATATTACATATATTACATATATTACATATATTACATATATTACATATATTACATATATATCTATTATCCATAAGTGAAAGAAAACTCCCACGAAATTATTATAAATTAATGTACTATCACAATCGATGGTATATTACTATCTTCTCATAGAAAAACTCGAAGATACTTGTTAACAAATTCTTCGGCTTAGTCTAAAATATTAGTGGCAGGAAAAAATTTTTCTTTGTTTAAAAAAAACAGTTCTTGTTTAAAATGATTTGATTTCTCAGATCTATTATTTTTTTAATTTGCTCCATTTATTAAATATTTTGTATACGTTTTTCCACAGTTCGTATATAATAAAACCAAAATTTAACAATGCGTAATTTAAATAAGCTCCCTGTAAGTAGAGGTTTGGAGAATACAGTAGGGTGTTGTTAATAGCGCGCATTAGGAAGTACACCAACATCATGGGCTGTTGACTATGACAAAAATGGTGCTCGAATTGAAATAGAATTTCCGGTTGTAGAGAAAAAAAACTCCAAAGAAAATCCCAGCGTAATGCAATTTTCATTTTTCTGGTCACGTACGAAAAGTAAATCAATTAAGTTGTCATAAATTGTACTACCGCTACTGCAGCTGACGACACTTAGCCACTCCCGCTGTACTCACATTGCATACACGTTCGTCACCATCGCCCACTGTTGTCAACGCACGCGGCAGGCGATGGTCCTTTCTGTTACCTCCCGCTTGAGCCATGCTTTTACATCATCCCTACAACGTTTTTATAGCTTTGCTCTCATTTAATTTTTTTTATTTGTACAGCAAATTGAGCGGTATTTGTTAGTACTTTCATATCTATGAGCATTCAAAGTCTCAAATATAACCTAGCCATGCCGCCAAAACCACGCATAAGTTGATATGTATGTTACGTTTACATATTGTGAGTAGTGAATACATTAAACTGTAATAATAATTAGAAGAATTAGGTATGTTATTGTCATACAACAGTTTTTACTGCAATTGTTGACTTGGCAAAATACACAGTAACAGCATCAAATTGTCTACGCTTTATACTTACTTGTTGATGTTATTATGAGTAATGTATTGCTTAGACAACAATAAAAGCTTCTAGCTAAAATAAATATTTAATTTAGCAATGGTCAAATACAGTAGACTTTGGTAAGACTACAAAAAAGGCAAAAAAAAAAACTGAATTGTCCACACGAAATGCTGATAAAAAGTATTTTACTTCAAATGTATACGCAATTCGTGCTTTTAAGAAATTGCAATTGAAAATATGTGAATTACATCTCCGTATATATTAGATGTCCCCATAGTCTGTGCTTAGTCTGTCTTAAATAAATTTTCATGAACTACGCAACTGATGTCTTGAAAAAGTCAGCGCAGCACTCATTTTCCATCTTGGCCGCAGACATGCCGCACTTTAGTTAAGCTTCAAATGATTGCGTATAATTTGGTCGCATTTAGTGAGTCTGCCAGTCGAAACGAATGGGAAACTGAAGGAGAAGAAAAGTCCGCTACACCCTTACTTATTCTTGGCTTTGGGCTTTCATGCTCATTTCAACAAGGATTATTTACTTCACTAAATATTCAATACCATTTTCGAAAGTGTAATTTCGTATATCTTGAGCCGTTGATAACCTAATATAATGTCGCATAAACGAAAATTTAAGATTCTTAATGTATTTTTAAATCGACAATTGTCCACAAAACGACTAAGCGAAAAACAGAGAAATAAAATAGAATATTTGGGGAATTTTCTTATTTGCAGCACATTTTTTCGTCAGAATCGAAGATGAAAATATAGCTTTCGGTAGAAATCATACAAAAACTTTCGCAATTTTTCAACGACTAATAAAAGATACTAGCGAGAACTATGTGTGTTGATGTTGTCCTGGTAATTTTGAAATATTAAAATTTATAGTTTGTTTGCCAATTTGAGCAATTTAATCAGCAACTTCGTTGAATTCAAACTATGAAATCTTATTTAAAATAATAGCCTCCCAGCTCCGTTTGGGTTAGACGTTAAAATTTCCACTACAGCTCACGTCAATTATACATTTAAAGAAGCAAAACCTAATTGTGTTTAGTTTTTCAACGCAATTTAATATTAGCCATGAATTCACAACTAAACTATTTTCATAATACGTTGCCATTTTACTTCGTTGTATCGTTTCACTAAGTTGCCGGAAACCTTAGATGAGCACATTTAATACGTTTGATTTGTATAAGGTACTATAACTAGCCTTATGAGATTCATTCCCACAAATGATCAAAAAAATTTTCAATTTCATGAATGTTGAACAGGTCAAGTGGGTCATTCCTACCGCAGTTAATTTAGCCAAGTCATCCTTCCTTCCATCCTACTATACATCTACCATCCCAACAGTGTTGTCAGCTTCATTCGCCAACGTCGACTAAGCATCATGTAATTGTTGGTCATTCCAGGAAATCAGGTCTGACGCAGTGTCGATTCAGTTGTTGTTTGCTTTGCATTTTTTGGACAATCACATCTTGCATTGGTCGTCGGCTATGTCTGTGTCTGTGTCTGTGTCGACGACGCACTGCATTTAGAATGCGCTATGCATGAGGAAATCTAATAATTCTTTGCCAACTGTCACTCCATTAGCGCCAAATCCGATAGAATGAACAAGCGCCATGGCACTTGTTTGATACGGGCAGAAGAGCTGGCTGTGTGTACGAGATATATGAACGTGGGCGGTATGTAGGACAAGTGGTAGCAACAACCATTTCCTGCTTGAAGTCAGTCGAGGTAGCGGCAGCAGTTTTAAATTTCCAGTGGGACCTGAGGTTTCGAGTATTATGTACAAGCAGTGCTTTGGCCTGGTCGCTATTTATGCCGAATGCCCATCTGCGTTCGCACTCTTATAGTATGTATGCAAGTGTGTTTTGTTAGTTTGTACGTATACTTTAGCGTATGCGTGTCTGTATATGCATATATACATACATCAACGTATGTATGTATGTGCGCGTGAGTGACTGAGTACTTCGATCTTTCAATGAATCTACTCGCCGTCCTGTGCCTATGTGAATGTGTAAGTTAGAGGATTGGCGATTTATTTTGCACAAGTTTTAATTTCCGGCAAATTTCCTAGTACAATTTCCCATCTCTGTTACGCTACCGTTGCGCTTTACTCTGTTGCCAAGAATGGATTTCAAGCTAAAATTTGCGAGTTGCATTTTTTGTATGTACTACTTATTGAAGAAGTCAATCGTTTAGTCAGCGTATGACTTTGAATACTATTTTTAGACACAATGTGAGAACGTATATAGTGTAAGACTATATCATAGATATAATTGTGGTTCACTATTGTAACATATTATGTACTACCTACAAACTCATGTATAAAGGCCATAAAAAGGAAAACGTTGAATATGAAATCCATGACTCCAATTCGTTCACTTCAACTATTTTAGGATGTATTATTATTTTTCTTTTGCTTCTCATTTACTTGTTGCCACTTTCACAACTTGTTTTTATGCTAGCTGCGCAGATCCGGATTGCCAACTCAGTGGACAGGACCGTATTTTACATTATCAGTATCTACCATGCAATTTACTTTGGCTGAACGTTGAACTGGAAGTTCCTTCACATTGCAGTTCAAATTCACACAGACAAAAACGAAACAAAAGCCAATAACTTTCCCCATAATTCATCTGATGTTGGCTCGAAAGACCTTTCAACTGTCGCTCAATTGCCAAACATGGTTTGTGTTCTACTGCGTATCTGCCTTCATTTTTATTATGCCTTGTCTTTATAAGTTTATTTTTGTGTCTTTCCTCTGTCTAAATATAATACATGCCGTTGTTACAAGTTGAAGTTGCCAGTACTGCAGAATCAACCGACAATACCTTCCAATACTCCTTATATAGTAAATAATGTGCTGCTGTTCAAGTTGACTAGCGCTCTTCATTGTGTTTCAATTTTGCTACCATATTTGATACTCGGGAACAGATTGTTTGTAGCAAACACAACGGCACCGGCAACGGAAAAACTGCCGAGGCTAGCAAATTTTCTTTAGCTGTTTAAACTTCCTGCCCCCCAAAAGCCTACTACAGGCGCTCATCTGGCAACAGCAATAACATGCTCCTCTTATTCGCTGATGGTGTAAATTTCTTGAAGTTTACAAACTTGTGCATTGTTGTTGCAGCTGGGGCGATTGTTGCAGTGAAAGTTCAATGTTCCGCTTTTCTGTCCCTTGGAGGCGTGCCTACTGAGTCGACCAGGCTACTGCTGTTGATGACCTCTCAGCTCTTTTCTGAAACCCGACTAGTCTACGTAGCAATATAATGGGCATACTCCACCTGTAAATAATATAGCTAACACATTCCCTAATAAATCATAAAATACGTGCATCAAAACATATTGGCGACCCAAACTATGATAACTATGAATGTTAAAGGTTTTCATCAGTAATATATTTCCATAAAATTAAGATTTACACAGAATTTACCTTACTGATACAAAGTAAATAAAAAATGCACATTTATGTAAGTAGTTACAAGTTTATTGGCTTACAAATACATTTTGGGAAACCCCGAGCTATTTATGCGGTATATCACAGTCCATCACCATGATTGCAAGAATTTAACTTGTTTTAATATATGCGTATATCAATCGATTTCAATTAAAAATAATTTACAAATAAAAGTTGCGGTAAAGAGGGGCGGAAATTCACACACAGAGGCTGTCATGGTGTTGTTTGGTTCGTTTGATATAGCAAAGCCATAACAGCCTCATCTCCCACCATCGACGGTCGTAGACCCTTAAACTGTCTGAACGTATACATTTGTCGATTTACATTGCGAAATTGCTGTTTAAATACATACAGAGATCATACAGATCCCGAACCCTTTCTCTTTATGTACATGCCCAGACGAATAAATTGGACCGCTTTTGAGCGCATTTTTGAAAATATTTGTTAAAAATATTTCGCATTCAAACTGATTGAAACGCACAAAAACAAACATTTGTGTACTTTCTCTGTACTCTTTTCATTTAATTTTGTTGCCAGTGAAACCCATGCACCACTGTTTTCCAATCGAAAATTGCAATGGACAGTAAAGCGCTAAAATGCAATTGGGTGAGTCAAGTCGGAGGCAACCACACATAATCTTCGTTTCGACGTGCTAAACTCAATAAAAAAAAAAATAAAGACAGAGTCCATCCACGCATGTCAATATAATATTATATATTCTATTTATTTGTTATCCTATTGTTACACATCAATTAAGTGAACTTTATAACACTTTATGGTGCAACACATCAGCAGCTTGGCCCGCGTAAAAATAATAAATTGTTCTTTGAATTAAAGTTGTTTTTGAAATTTTAATCTCCCGCTGCATTCCCCGCTTCAACCTTCCACAGCGTACAAAAATAAAAGACCCTAATTATGCTAATTATAATTATTTTTTTGTATTCCGAAAACCAAAGTTTTTATATTAACTATATATATATTATATCAACTTTATATACACATGAAGTCAGTGTATGTATGTATTTGCTTTTGCATATGAATAAACCTAAAATTTCCAAGTGGTAGGATCAAAGACAATTTTTGATTGACTTAAACGTTTTGCGGCAAGCGAAGATAAAATATTTACAGACAACACAGCAATTTCGGTAACAGAGACATTCTTTAGATTCTAAAGGAATTTTTAATATTTTAATGTGCAAAAAAACACAACAAACAAGCACGAAACTGCCAGTAAGATTTCTCTTAAGTATCCAAAGTGACGGTTGAGCTTTGTCGTTCGCTTGGGCAACGTTATGGACATTAGACAAGAACCACACCCAAAACAGTTAAATTATTTTGCAATAAATTTTGTGACATATTTTCATGAATGTAAAAAAAAAGTTGAAAGGCAAGGAAGTTGCGATTCTGGCAAACACGAAGAAGACTTCAGACAGGTAACAGCTGGAGAGGTGTGGCATTTCTTATTTGTCTGTCTGCTTGTACTATAGTAGCTAGGCACTCACGCATATACACAAAAGATATATATATATATTTAAATATATATATATATCCAATATATATCAAATGCACATCAGTGTAAAGTAACAGAAACTTAAATTGTCTTAAAAAAAAAACCTCTGCCGCCTCGAATTATTACTTGAATAAAAGCAAATAAAATGTGTCGCTCAAGAGAAGACTGGAGCGAAGCAATTTTGCAACGTGTGACCGTGACTTTATGACGTTTTGATTTATATATTATTGAAAAAGTTTTGACAGTGGCAGAAAAATCACGCGCTCATAGCAACAATCACGTAGGTGACATTTTCAAGGCTCAACCTCATGATACGCGCAGTTAGCTCATAAATAATTTCCATCGACAAATTAGACACTGAACCACAAGCGCACAGCAATGAAGTAAAATTAATTTTTCATGCGCTCAGGAAGGGAATCCTGGTCTGCTTGATATGTTGATATTATATCGATGCTTCCAGATATATTTTTACTATCTCTCACCTTATAATAGAGTCGATACTCACGCTGTATATATTAATTTATTCTTGTAAGTCAGTACTAGCCTAAACATACAGACATATATATTTATGTACATACTCTTATGCATACAGCATCGCCAAACTTTTCGTTCAATTGATTTGACGGTGACTCTGTGCCGGAGCCTTGCCACTCGTAACGTTATACATTTAGCATCTCGTAAGGGGGCGGGTTGATCTGCAAGTTATTTTGCCATGAGAATTAATTAAAAAAGTTTTTAATCAGCCTTCGAATATGTCAGCTTGCTATACAAAAGACTTGAATTGACGTTTTGCTCGATGAAGGCGGTGTTTCTTGGCATTCATTTATAAGTAATGTCATATAACTAATAAAAAGTTTTTAGCTACTTTTTTGTGTAACAATTAATTTGACGAAATTTTGAGAAAATTGTTTTATAGGCGTCAATTATCAGGAAAGTTACATATGCTTTCCACACAAAAAATTTGTTCATTATTAAATAAACTAAAATGAAGTAATACAATTATGTTGTCAATTCTCATGTAAGGATATGGTGGATAAGTAAATATATCTCTTTATATGTAGAGCGGCGCTTTGCTTCGTATTTCATATATGTATGTGTGTTCGACGATGCGCTCGTTGACAAAAAGTTTTAATTTATGTCAAAAGCTGTTCTCAAGAATTTTAATATGCGCAGAATTTTTCAAAGTTGTCTCTGTCACTTATATACTTGGTTATCCTTTCTTGCTTTTGTGCACAGGAGTATCACGGGTTCGCAGATTCCGAGCTATTGAATTCTTCGGAACAGTTTACAGCACATTGTAGCTAAAGTTGACACAATTTTTCCTTACGGGCATGCAGGCAATCCTAAAAAAATCCAGAAAAAGTACAAAAAATGACGCTGAGGGTCGACTCCTGGATACTCTTTCCTTATGATTAATTGTCGATACTTTTTATCAAAATTTATAACAAGCAATCGCTCAATATTAAAGGAAAGAATAAATAATCTGTGTACTTTTTATTTATGTACATGGCTTTCAATAGAAGATCAACAAAATTGCATAAGCCAATTAGTATTATGGCTTTATTTGCCTGATTAAAATAATACAATTTTCTTTCAATTCATAATAGTCTCTGGTGGTCGTTTTTTACGAAAAATATTTTTTTTTTGGTGTCTTAAGGGTTCTTTCAAAGTTTCTCCATCAATGCCGTCAAGAGAAGTTTGCATGCTAAGCGAGACTACCTTGTGTACTTGTATCATGGCTAAGCGCATGCCTTATTAAACTTATGAAGCTTTAAGCTTACAAAAGCCATCCAACGAGTATTTCCCTATTATACAGTAAAGCTTTTAACATATGTTATTTGGGTCATACACCAAATAACGCTTTATTGCAAGCTTATGAAGCTTTCGTGTACATTGCAGTATTTGATGTTCAAACCAAATGCTTTTATCTCAATGGCTTTTTACTTAATAAACTTGCACGAATGCTTTATTTTAAATGACAAGCTTTTATTTAGACCCGAACTACTAACGTTTTATTGACAGTTGCTGAAGCTTTGATGCTTGCTTAAATATTTGGTGTTTAAACCAAAGGCTTTTTCAAGCATCGTAGGCTTTTGAAGTTAAATTGACAAGGCAACAATTCTGTCTATTGAATAAACAAACTCATTTTAAACTATAGCAACAGTTTTTGTAAAACGACAATATTATAATACCCGAACCTCGTGTCCTGAGAAGCTATAATGTCTGCATCGAAAAAGGGATTTCAAAGGAGTTCCAATAATTATGCCAGTCGAAGTAGTAATGAAAGCCGTATCAGTAAAGGAACACCAGAAACTGTTAGCGGTCGGCAGCAGGAAGAAAACTCAATGATTAATCAAAAATCCTCAAGCAGTATTATAAGCAAATTCGCACATCTTCGCCCTAGAGGAGGTCTACGTGGAAAAGCATATTGGCGCGATGTAATCGATGAGGTGGAGTTTGCAGTGCATTGCGTTTCACAACCACGTTTGCCTGTAATTGACTACTCGTTAGTGCTACCGCCTCGTCTTCGGGAACGTGTTAAGCAGATACAGTCTTATGACTTCTCGAGTTCTGACGATGTTGTTTTTATTCGGGACGAAATGCGCGAGGAACGTCCACATGACTATCAGATTGCTAGTGAGCAAGACAGTAGAGAAGATGGGCAGGATGGAGCTTCACTAGTAAGTGGCCATGTAGTTTATTTCATTCAATAGTTGCGTGTGATTTATGCGTAGGTAACGGACCATGGGCGAAAAAAATTGGAAGAACAATTCAATGAAAGCCAGCACTCCGACATAGTGCGCATGGATCATGAGTTTGAAAAGTTCGACCTTAGGCTGGATGAGCCAGTGGGCCATACGCATCGAACCCTTGACAAGACTAGTTGGTACGCCAAGTTTCTATGTGCTACGCGGGACGAACGCGTTTCCTGGGACTCTAAGGTGGAACGGTCCAAGCCAGGAAGCGCCGTGTACACTTTGGATGAGCAGGCAGAGAATTTAATGGATGCGGTTTGTTAGTGATTCCATAAGTCAGTCAGCGATTATGATAAGTTACCCCTTTGCAGTCAGCTGAACGATTTATTCATTGGCTTAACTCCATCGGTACTATGGATACATCAATGACACCAGAGAAAGTAAAAAATTTGTTCTCTATTAAAGGCGATCGTACACTTCTTGCCTCAGTCAAAACTGATCCAAAAGAGGTTAATGCCATAGCGCAAACCGTGGCTGATAAATGGAACAAGCCTCACGTAAGTTCTCAGAACATGTTCGAGAGAGTATTTAATATCTTCTGTATTCTGTGTAATTCCTTTTTGATTGTGGTTGTATTTATGCATAATTTTTAACTATTTGTCTTGGACAGATGGCAATTGAACTGAAGTACGAAAAACACATCAATGACCATGCAATGCGCATATCTGAGAAACCGCTACTTAGCGCTTTTGGTCGAACAGTGCCACTTAAAGAACGACCATGGGTGAAACGTTCTGGTGATAAAGTCATCGAAACCGTATACCCCAACGATCTTCTTACGCGTGAGAAAATATTTAAAGGCATCACTCACCTACGAAGCACTACGGCGTTGATTGATTTTTATTTAAACAATCCAAAATTAGCGCGACCTTTATATTTGCTGCAAGGAGGAGACTTCCAAGAAATGAGCACAAGTGAATCCGTCGTAGAAGTTCCGCTCTATGAATATTTGGGCTTACGTTATTAATTCGAGTTATTCAACATTTATTAATACTTTAGCCTATTTTTATTTGGACCAATGTTAAAATATTAGTCACATAAATTAACAGTTTAATCTGCTCTTAATAAAGTCATGTTGAAAGATAACATATCAATTGAATTCAAATCGAAAACGACTATATATATTGATGATATCTCTTAACTAGCCAATTTTATTACCACAATTACTTTGGAGTCTCAAATTTAATTAGTCTAAGAAACTAGTTAACAGCTACGAGTTACTACTTTACTTTAATTCACATTCATGTATATTCGTATGAGTTCGCACCATTTTTTTTTTTTTTTTTGCATATCTATTTGGACAGCAATGCGATGGGAATCAATGAGTTTCCTCCCAATTGAACATCTCATTCAACCTTCTTTACAGAATGATGAAGAGGTTGTGCACACAACAAAATGAATTTCAACATGACAGTAATCAACAAAGTGAAACTACTTTGCTCATGTCAATTTAGGATGGGAGGAAAAGATTGTCTTGTTGTCATGAGAAGGATACACAATCTTATTCATTTATTAGGGTGGAAACGTGGTTAATAAAGGAAGATTAAAACCCTCTATCATTCGTTCAACCTTTTAAATACTAAGGATGAAATATATGAATGATAAAGGTTTAAATAGAAATATGAAATATGTACTTGTATTTTACTACTGTCAAAGCAATTTATTTATTTTAATCAATGAAATTTCAATCGAGCCCAAAAAAGGAATGTGTTTTTAATTCTTTAATCTTGATTTTGAAAGGAAAAATCTAAAAATGCTAATAGCAAAACTTATTATTGGCACAAATTAGTTACAGCTCCACCTACTTGGTTGATCTCGTGGTGTGTCATTTCGATCACTGTTATCTTACCGTCGAGCATACTCAAATGTAGTTTTCCTTGCTTTTCCACTAGAGAATTTATTTTGCAACTTAACATGAATTTTCAGTTTTTCGACTCAACTGGACTTCAATTAATTACTATGGCATTGCTGCTTTTGCCGCTTTGCCCACACAAAGGCAACAGAAATTGAAATGAAAGGAATCAGAATTGAAAAGCCAGCAACACATTTATATACAAACACATATGCATATGGCAGATATATGTCTGCCAAAGGCTGAAAACATTGATGACGCTCAATCATTGAATGACTGACTTGTAGCCTGTTAAGCGGAGAAAACTGCTTTCAGTTGTATGTTTCGCACCAGCACCGATTTGAGGTGCACACAATAGCCCTAACTGGCATGTAGTCTGCCGTCTAGCAAGAGTCATGACGGCTGTCATATATAGTATGAACATACTTCCAAATAGAATCCAGCTACGTGTAAAATAAAAATGAACATAATAAAATAAAATGAAAGACTTCTTTCCAACTAAATAACCAGTTTTTAAAACTAAATAAAAAGAGTACAATTAATAATTTAGAATTTAATTATATTATATATATACATACATGTATGTATGTTTTAAGTGTAAATGTATTATTTTTAAATAGCATTTTCATTATAAACGCATAATAAATATGTATATACATAGTATGTATTAAGTAAGGGCATTCTGTCGCCGATATAATTTTTATGCGTTTGCTTTTGCGTGGTTTTATGTTTGTTCTTTTGTCGCATTGAGTTGTAGTTGGTGTGCACATTTTTCAATTTATATAAACAAAACATTTTAATTTCAGAAATTTAATTAAACAACACCCTCAATGAAATGCTCTGATAACATAGGTGTCTCCCATTGTTGTCTGTGGCATTGACGAGCAGTGTGCCAACAGCTACATAGCTCCAATGGAGCCAATAAGAGCTGAGCACATCTCTACAAAATAGCTTGGACTTTCTATGTCAAATATATGTGACGTTGACGGTGGTCTATTAATGAAAACCTCTTGTCTTCAGTTAAAGACTGAGCATTTTGTAAGGTCTAGCATTTAATTATCGTCTGAAGAATATAAGTTAAAAAATTGAAAATTGTAGTCCACAACTTTGAGAGCTTCTGTATTTTGAAACGTGACGACGTTTTTAAGAAACTCATTAGATGTTAACAAAGATTTTGTTATGCACCATTAATTGAGCATATACTCATATTAGGCGAAAAATCCAATAAAGTTTTCACTTAATTAATTACTCATTGGTAAGATAGACATCAAAGCAGTTTAGGATGCACACATCAATATTATCGTATTTGTAGGTGTTGCAAGGAAAGGAACGGCTGCTATTTATGTAGCCTTACACTCAAGTGCACAAACCTTCACTGAAATCGCCGCTTGGATGCACGGCAACGAAGCAAATCCATTTACTCATAATTCATTAATTCCTATATTTAGATTTGTGCACACGTTTTTGACCGTGCTTATCCACAAAGGCACAGCGGGTGACGCTCATATGTGGAAATTTGGGGTTAGACTCTACAGCTTAGCCCTTAGGTAAGGGTTGTTTTATATAAGCACTGTTATAAAATTGGAAGAGTAATAATTGGCATTGTCTCTATTTTATTGCCTCATTTTATTTACAAAACATTATTTAACTATTTTTTTGATATATATATTACACATGTATAACTACTACTACTACTTACAATCCACTAACATTCACTTACATACTTACAGCATCTGTTCATATGAACCAACTGTAAGTGTTGCTTTCTACAGATTCCAGACTCAAAGTCACAAAAAGTCCATACAGTTAAATATCTGCAATAAAGCCAATGATGCACTTTGAGTTTGTTTTTGTAAAAGAACAGGAAGGTAGCTACATCAATAAAGGCATCATTTGATGGCTTTATTGCATGTTACTGCTGCTGGGTTGCGCCGCTAACAAAGTAACAACACCAGTCACAACCAAGGCCATGGCTTTTAACGTTAATTTATGCAACTTTCGACAAACGCGCTGTGTTTGTTCGTGTCCGTTATGTTGTTAAAGCAGCATAGTAGTCGCTGTGGCTCCAGTTCCAGCTAGAAGCAGTTCCCAGGAGCTTTGCCTGATAGGCCCAAGCCGGGCCAAGGCTTGAATATCAACAGATTCAGTGAGCCTACGGTCTTGTGTTGTACCCTCCTTTGAACCTACAGTGTTGTACCCTCCTTTAATGCTATCTGTGTGTAGCGTTAGAAGAAGCAACCACTAAGAAAGCGTTAGAAAAATGTAGAGTCTCAATAGGCCCTATATTTGTTTGTTTACTTCAGATAATGGTCTACTTAAGATATGTATATGTATATGTATATGTATATGAATATGTATATGTATATGTATATGTATATGTATATGTATATGTATATGTATATGTATATGTATATGTATATGTATATGTATATGTATATGTATATGTATATGTATATGTATATGTATATGTATATGTATATGTATATGTATATGTATATGTATATGTATATGTATATGTATATGTATATATATATATATATATATGTATATGTATATGTATATGTATATGTATATATATATGTATATGTATATGTATATGTATATGTATATATATATATATATATATATATATATATATATGTATATGTATATGTATATGTATATGTATATGTATATGTATATGTATATATATATGTATATATATATGTATATGTATATATATATATATATATGTATATGTATATGTATATATATATATATATGTATATGTATATGTATATGTATATGTATATATATATATATATGTATATGTATATGTATATGTATATGTATATGTATATGTATATGTATATGTATATGTATATGTATATGTATATGTATATGTATATGTATATGTATATATATATGTATATGTATATGTATATGTATATATATATATATATATATATATGTATATGTATATGTATATATATATATATATGTATATGTATATGTATATGTATATGTATATGTATATGTATATGTATATGTATATGTATATGTATATGTATATGTATATGTATATGTATATGTATATGTATATGTATATGTTTTATGTTTTTTAAAAGGTATTTTTATTGATTAGTTAAGAGCATAGTTTCGTCTGCAAACGCTGGGATAGAATTTTTTCGCACGACCGCGCGTAATGACACTGCTGTAATAACACATTCACCTTCATGAGAAGGAACTGTTGCTTGAAGCAGTGGCGTACCTCGTTAAAGTTCAACTCCCACAATAGACGATTCCCCTTTCAGGTCATATCCATGATCTATGTGGGGATATTTGGCTGTATTGCACTTCATCGTGCAACTGGGGAATTGCCGATAGGGATGCAAGTGAACCCCAGTGACTAATACTGCGCTTTCCTTTTCTGTATGCTGTTGTCGCAAGTGCGCATGACTGTTATTGCTCGTGAATTTTGTTGCGCTATAAGCAAGCTCTTCGGGTTTGCTTGTTGCAGTACCTGTTGCTAAAGAGTGAGCAACAGATTAGAGATGAACGATGTGTACCCATGTGGTGAGTTGCGCAGTGACTTCTCCTACAATCTAAGGAACTGCAGCAACAGGCTACAATAAACATGGACATTAGACAGCTTTTGCAAAATTTGGTTATAAAGTAAATAGATATACGCATTTTTAGATAAATTTAACATAAATTTTAATTAGAGAATGAAACAAAAACTATTCATCGCACATAAACATACTAAAAATATGTTTTAAGAAATAGAAAACATTTTTTAATGCTAATGCTATTAGCACCACCGTAAAAGCTTTTGAGTTTTGCTTTGCTTTGCTGTCTGCTTCATAATCGATTGTCGCTTCTCCAAATGTAAGCGCAAAGCCGAAGGCGCATTAAAACCAACAACTAGAAATACAATTCTGAATATAAAATATATAATCTTTGTATAACGGGGCTCTTTAGCAATATATGCAGTGAATAAGTCTACTTATTATACATATACCCTATAAGCATATTACACGAAGTTAAAACTACATACATATACATATACTAAATAGTTTAAATATATCAAGCTTGCACTCGTTCATAACATTAACCCAAGCGTAATATCAAAAATACAATATGCAATCAGTTCATATCGTTAGTAAATAAATATTAAACAAATAAAAAAAATTGTAAATAACTTTTCTTCAAGTAGATATTATGATTTCCAATAATTTGCATGAGGCTTACAGCATTTGCATTCTGTAGATGATAATTGATGAAGGGATTTTACCTTTCCATTTTAGAATGGATTCACACAAAATAAAGACCGCTTATTGCGGAAGCGGATATGTCAGTACTTACGCATACATTTAAGTATACGAATGTATGCTTTTATATATACATATCTATATATATTAGTATATGTACATGTATGGTTACTTTCTTGTATGTCTGAAGGTATGTATGTACTATTCTGCCTGTTGAATATAGACGACATAGGCAATACGACGCAACAGGCTGGGCCTTCGTGTTTCAATGCAGCACGTCGGCCGCGAATAATAGTTACACAAATATGCCGTACATACATACATATGTATATAGACAAGCCATTTGATACATATACATATGTACAATTATACACATATGAGTATATGAAAGTAAATAGTTGGGTTTTTAAAGATAAGTAAATTTAAATAAAGTTAATTTTTCGGACATTGCATTGATAAAAATAGGCATAAACATACGAATCGGCATAGATCCAAATTTCTGCGAGTATAATTGCCAGTATATAATATCGTTGCCTTCTCGTGCATTTTTCAAAGTCTTTGTATTTGTTCTCATTTTTAAAAGATTTTGGTTTTATTATGTCCATGCACTTACACGACACTTCCACTTGGAGCGATGCATTGCTTACAGTGTTGGCGTCTCGGGTTCATGTGTCGTATAATAGAGCCTGTGACTACGGCTCCGACTTTCCTGTCGACACTGCTTCTGCCTGTTGCTTCGTGCCTAGCACAGCTCGGCATGGCTGCTAATATATACATACTCCTACTAAGACATACACATATATTAAATTCAACATAGGAACCGAGCAACGCGGGTGACTGCGATGAGTCTGCGTATCTAAAGTTGCAGGATGCATGGCTCAGTCGTTTGACTGCCGCGTCCTAAGGCAGTTTAGCGCGCTTGTAACAAAGTACAAAGACGACCGCCTTATAATAGGCAGAACACAAAACAAGTTGCACAACAACTAAAACTTGTATGTGAACAGCCATACAGAAAATATATATTATATGTATCAGAAAGATAATATATATTATATATTGTTCCTCATAATGTATAATGTTTAATACATATATATAGATATATATAGATATATAAACATTATTGAGCTAAACACTAAACACATTTAGTTTAAATAAATATCCGTGGGAAATTCATTTATAAACTATAAGTCTACATTTTTCTTTTCAATTTTGTTGTGTTTTTTATTGTGAAGTGCATTACATACACATTATGAATTACTAAATGGTCGAATACAAATTCGAAGTGAGTTTTCCAAAACTACAGGTAAATATATAATTTTTATGCACAAAAAATACATTACCTACCAGTAAAATAAATACTTATCTAATCTTAAATTTCGTAAATACTTATCTAACTTTGAGATTAATGTTCGTGTTATGTTTATAAATAGTCATGATGTGAACATTTTTGATGTTAATTGGTGATTCGTTAATTACTTATTCAAATGTAACTCGTAATCAGTTCAAAAAGGCAGTTCAGTACATATTAATATATACCTTGGTAACTTGGTAAGCTGAAATTAATGTTAATATAAATATAAATAATTTCTTGTTGGAGTCGAAAATCCCTCATAAAGCACATTTGGATTTGTAAATCCTGTATAATTTTGAGGAATTTCAAAGCACATATACAACTAACTGTCTTTCTAATTAGTTGTCAATAGCAATATTTTCAGATCTTTATATCTTAACGAATAATTAAAAATAAATCCTATGGGTACAACAATTAAAACAAAAATAACTACATTTACCTTGAAAATTACACATGGCTTCTATTATTGTTTTTGATTGTTTATTCTGATCGATTTTAAATATTTACCTTCAATAACTGACTTTGTCTTGCTGCTAAATTTATTTACTCAATTTTAGTTTTACATTACGATACCCCACAATTTTGGTTTTGTCTGTACATTGTCTATTTTGCCTTGGCAACCGGTCAAGCGAACCTTGTGAAAGCTACGGCAAACGGTACAAATACGAGTCACAATCCTGTACAAATGCTCCACAATGAATTTTAAATCGCATGTTGTATCGATATAGACGCAGGTCCAGTCGCTTATGGTTCCCAGTGGAGACAGCATCCACAGCCTCGGCTGCTATTAGCAATCCGTGCCGAAATCGATTGGCAACAATTCTAAAAGCATTTTATGCAGCAATCACAATTTCCTTTTAACGCCGCGTCGCGATGCGATGCGACGCGACACGAACACAAACACGCAAACAAGTACTTACATTCATATGAATGTATGTATGTACACATGTATTCATACATAAGCGTATACTCGTTGAAGTACATGGAGTACATACATATGCATAATATATATATGTACATACATATGAATACATGCGTACATGGCTCTATGGCTGTATGCACCTCAATGTACGTACTTAGCTACATAAACTGGACAGTATCAAAGGGTCCAGCCGAGAAAGGAACGATAACCAAGCGGCTAGTAAATGTCAAAGGCGGCAGTTTGCGTATGGGTTAGCTGGCCAACCAGCCATTTGCACAATATGGCAACGATCATTCGCACCATATGACGCTGTGCGCCGACCTCCTGCTGTTAACAATACAGAGCCGTCTGCCCCTGCTCCGGTTTTGTACGTTGAGTAACTACTCTCCCCACTGACCGCGTTCAATGCAATTATATAGTATGCGAGGCTGGCAAGCTGCGTTCGTCGCTCGGCATTTACTCCACCGAAGATTTAGCGTTTGTTTTTTTGTTCCAACAATATTTGCTTCTTGCTTGTCTTATCGTATTGTATTGCTTATTTGTCTTTTTGTTAGTTGCAAAATGTAAATCTATGTAGATGTACATGTGACTCGCATTGTGGCCATTGTCATACCATGTGGACTACAAGAACACTAACAAATAGCAAGCAAAAAATGTATAGATTCCATTGCCTTTTGGGTTGTCTGTGGCGTAGCCAAAGTCTTTGCCTTCGGGCCATAGTCTTCGTCATCGTTCTAGTGTGTCTCGCCCAATAGCTGAATTTATTCAATTGCCAGAGCACAATATATCTATATTAAAGTGTTGGGCGGCATTTCACCTTTTTCTTTGCTTCAACATTTTCCTGCATCTCAATTAAAAACTCAATTGAATGTTAAAAGGTTTTTGTTCACCTTTTTATTTACTATAGAATCTCCAAAATGGAACAAATACTTGGATCAAAATCCAATGGATAGCTGAGCGAAATACGATGCATATAATACAATTAAAATAAAAAAATACATAATGAAATACAAATTAAATTGTAAGAACATTTTACGCAGTGGACTGTTTTCATTTAAAACACAAGGTTCAGTTACTTCACGACCTTAAGGCTATAGTGCTTCTAAGTAAATTTACTACAATAACGACAAACTTTTGTAGATTAAGCTAACGGATAGTGTCGGGCTGCTGATAAAAGTGAAGCGTATCTCTTCAACTACTACAACAGAGCCCACATCATTCATACTACAACTGTGAAAGTGTCAGAGTAAAACTGTAAATAGTAAAAAATATGCAATGGTGTTCGGGGTGTGCATTGCAATTTTTATTTGTATTTATTCCACCATGCTCGGTGTCTCTACACGTCGTACAGCAGGTGGTATTATATAAACAAAACAAAAAAAAAGGGGAAAACAATGTCTTACAACTTTTAATTAGTTTTTGCTTAAAACCCACTCACTGAGAATGACTAGCAAACGCTCGGAAGATACTGTGCTAAGTAAAATATGAATAAATGCTATAAAACATCATTTGTGTTTTCAAATTGTTATCTTATTTTTACGCACAGCTACAGTTTATTGGTATAAGTCTGCTACATCAATTTCCTTAAAGAACATGTCTCTTATCTGGGCATATCTCACTTTTCCAACGACCTTTGATTTGGATACTTTAATACAACAACATTTCTTAACCTATTACAGACCACATTAACACTATTAGAGAAGTGTTAATGTGGTCTGTAATAGGTTAGTTGCAATCAAATTGATGCTTCCAATTTTAATTATCCATCCACATTGACGATAACAGCTGTATAAGGACAAATTCAATGGAATCGATTAGCAGCACCTCACTCTATTAATTCCTTACAGTTCTGTATATCTTTTTAGTCACAATTAATAAGACGCACATACTCGCAAATGCACTTATATGCCAGTTAATCTTTCTTAAGATCTCCCACCTTACCACGCCCACTTTTCAGAGCCGCATTCTCTAATATCTTGGTCCGCCCCAAGTCAAACCGGCGCACATAATTTGGCAAATATACACTAACATTTTTGGCATGCCATTTTTACACTCGATCAGTTGTAATGTCTTCAAAAAGTTTTCAACTGTTGAGTAATAGCTGAGTAGAAGCTTAACTATTGAGTCACTATTCGTTAGAACAACCTTTGTGGAGTCTTGCTGCCTGACCACGCTTACTTATCCTTTCCGCCCAATCGAATATATCGGTCCGTCGTCTACTCAAACACCCACACTTAATCTGGCCCACATCTATTAAAATTTTTCGCATCGACTTTTTCGCACACAGTAGATTAGCTGCATTGCCTTGAAGTTCTGCACAACTGTTGAGTAAGAGATGCTTAACTATTGAACTAGCAAGCTGCGAATACTTTGTGAAGCCCTCCTGCCTGGTCACGTCCACTTATCAAGTCCGCACACACAAATATCTTGGGCCACCGCCTAGTCACGCACACACACACAATTTGGCAGACATATCACATATTAAAATTTTTGGCATGCCATTTTTTGCACTCGATCAGTTGTAATGCCTTCAAAGTGGCGCAACTATTGATTAATAGTTGAGTAGAAGCTGAACTGTTTAGAAGCAATTCATTGGAAGCATGCACACACACACTCACACATGCACTTCTAAACAAGTAAGAAAGCTACAGTCGAGTGTACTCGACTGTGAGATACCCGCTACCCATTTTGAATAAAATCAATATGTTTTGCGGTATTATTCTCAAAATATACCGAATATACTGCAAAAATATTAAAAATATACCAAACGGTATATTTGGTATATCGATATAGTACCGCATTGAAAATATACCATAGACGGCACAATATATCAGATTGTCAGCCAAAGCAACTAAGACCCCTAGTAAGTAGGCGTTTTTGATCTGCGTGCAAATATAAGAAATGCTGTCGAAAATTATAGCTCTATCTCTTATAATCTCTGAGATGTAGGTGTTCGTACGGACAGACGGACATGGCTAGATCGTCTCGGCTGTTGACGCTGATCAAGAATATATATACTTTATAGGGTCGGATATGCCTCCTTCCACCTGTTACATACATTTCCTGCCGGCAGAAAGTTATAACACCCTTCTACCCTATGGGTAGCGGGTATAAATATGCAACCGGTAGCTATTCTGATTGACCACGCCCACTTATCCCTTTCGCCTACACCAATATCTTGGTCCGCCGGCTAGTCAAGTACACATACACAATTTGGCAGACATACACCAAAATTTTTGGCAAGTCAATTTTTGCCTACGAAGATGACTTGCAATGCCTTCAAATTGTGAACAACTGTTGAGTAATAGTTGAGTAAAAGCTGATCTGTTGAGTAGCCATTGTTTATATTAGCTAAAAAATCTTTGTGAAGCTCTCCTGCCTGACTTATCAGGTCCGCCCACACTAATATCTTGGTCCGCCGCTCGGTCAATTGCAATGCCTTCAATATAGGTAACATACAACTGTTGAGTAATAGTTGAGTAGAAGCTGAACTGTTGAGTAGCAATTCATTAGAGGAATGCACATACACAATCACATATGCATATCTAAACTGGTTAAACTTTTTGACGTCCACTTAGCAAGTCTGCCCATCTAATATCTCGGTCCGCCGCCCAGTCAAGCACACACACTTAATTAGGGCCACATTCAGTCTAATTTTTGGCATTCATCACACTTATGATCTAATCGATTAGTAGGAACTCACTCTGTGATTTCCTTGCCATTCTGGATATCTGTTTAGTAGGCGCTAATACACTTACTTACTCACTCTCAAATGCACAACTAAGCTGGACCATGTATGTAAAGCCTTACTGCTTGATCACGCCCATCAATCAGGTTGAACTTCTCTACAATTTTGATCTGGTTCCTAGTAAAAGACCAACGCATTCATTTTGTAGGTATGCAGACAAATTTCTCACACAACAAATAACCTGCAATGCTTTTAAGTTGTGCACAACTTTTGGGCATTTTGTGTATCTATCCGAAAAGGAAGTTCGTATGAAAAACATATTATAGAATTTTCAAAATAATAAATAACTTGAGTAGAATGTTGATTGTGATGGGAAATTTACATTTAAGGTTAAATAACTGGCAGCAAGAAGATTATTTGATTTTACCAAGCTGACCAAGCAGACTTTTGTATTAAACGTGACAGACTTATCGGCTATGACAATTCGAAAGTCTATCACATGTGCACTTAACCTCATAGACCACAAGAAGAAGAGGATTTAATAAAGGACACTGATACAAGACAAGACGAATGTGTCGCACCGTAAAATTAGCAATAAGCTAAGTAAATCCCAAAAATCTACACAAATCATTTGGTTGGGCAAATAAAATTAAATTTAAATTACACTCACAACTTTTCCTCTTTTTCTACGAAAGAACATAGGTCAAGTTGGAATTAATAACTTGGTTGCATTTTAATTCGGCGACTGATTTTTTCTTCTGCTCATTAAAATATAAATAATAAAAGAGAGTGTAGATGTATGATCATTCACTTTTATATTCTGGCAAGATTTTGACAATAACAACTGACACTATTTACCCTAAAGTACATAAAATCCCCTTCACTTTTTATGTCATCGACAAATCGCACTTTGGGCCAGACAGCAACGGAAGTTACTTAATTTCAGTTCATTTTCCGCGTTTACAATTCATATCCGCTTGCGAATTTGCCTTCAAGGGTTGTCTGTGAGGATATGCGGAGTTACACTGTGACTAAGGGAAATTAGTAACGTAGTGTCTCCCACACTCAAAGTACATCAAATAATTGGGTTTATTCATATGCATATCAATATGTATGTATATATACACATAAATATTTACACGAAGCGCGTCTATTATTCATTAAACTACTAAAATATCCTACAGGTTAATAGTTCTCCACAACAACAACGAATTTTAATTTATTTCCAGTTGAAGCGTCTTACTTAGTTACTCTGACTTAATTAAATTAAATTCAATCTACAAAAAAAATTTTAAGATTTGACCACCTTGATTACTCCAGTCAACGAGTTTAGTAGGACGTAAGCAGCAATTTCAATTCATAATTTGATTGATCTTAAACTTAAGCAAAACAGACAAATTTGGTATAGAACAAAATAATAATTCCAAACAAGTAACAATGCTAGAATCGAGTATGTACAACTGTGAGATACCCGCTATTCACTTTCTATAAAACGATATTCTAAAAATATATCAAATTAATAAATTAATAACTGCAAAATAATAAAATGTACCGAAGGCTATGTTTGGTACATCGAGATAGTACTATATTCAAAATGTATAGAAGAGTTCAAAGTGAACCTGGATGCCAGCCAAAGCAACCAAAAAGCGTTTGGAGTAGAGCTCCACAGGTTCTGAATAATTTGTTTTAAATTTATATTATGAAATTCAATTAAAAAATTATAATAGCGTTCATATTTTGCTGTCTTTACGGCGCTGCTCTGTGTATTAGTGGCATCATATTAATCGCGTTTTAATAGACCACGTTTCAAAAACTCAAAATATTCGTAAAGCATGTCTGAACACTTTTAAGCTGCTTGCTGCTTCAATCAATAATAAAAACAGAAATTTTCCGTTTTGATTGTTGATTTTGTATTTATTTTTTCGTAAAAGATATTTAAAGCGTCGTTATCGCAACGAGCTCACCGTATTTCTGTTTACATTGGTCAAAGGATCGCAAAAATCACAAAAATTAGAATATACAGTTTTTTGCAAGGTGTGCGAAATTTTAATGCGAGTTTAAATTATAGTTAGGCGCCATCGTGTCGTTCTTGTTACTAAAATGAAATGTGGCAGGTAATTAAGCGGGCGGAATTGTTAAATTATTGCAGCTTATAGCATCAGATACAGTTGCCTTCGTGCTCCCAGACGTGTCGTCTGCTTAAGTTAATGAGATGTTAAAATGGAATCTCTGCCCGTTGGCATGACGTTTTTTAGTTTTCCCTACGCTAGGATCTCGTACTTTTAAGCAACTTGCCTAAGGTTGTCTTGACTTGGTTAACTGCTGACTACACCTGGGGTGTTTAATGATGAAACCGTTAGCTTTTAATCCAGCAGGAAAAGGTATATAATATGACATATTTTGTTCATAATACATCAATATATTTGTACATTTGTAGCATTGGTCATCAAGCAAAAGAAATAAATTTGTTACGTAAAAAATGAGGTTTTTAATATACAATAACATACAATGCATTCAAAGGTATGTATGTATGCATACAGACATACATATATCTACATATTCATACATAGTATTTACGTATAAGTATATGTCTATTTGTTAATTTTATGCAAATCGTTTAGCTTTGGTCGAACGCATCCAGGAGCGTAATAAGCAAGCGCGATAAACTGGAACTAATTTAGTAAACAAGCTTTGAAAAAGCGCACTGGAAAGGGCCAGTACGCTAGACAACCAGACGCAGCCTTTCTGTCAAAACCCACCCTAAACGTAAAACAATTCATGTGTGTGAGTGCGCACTTAACGGGTGAAGTGGTAGCAGCTCATTTTCTGCCATGTTACGAGTTACTCGCATAATCCCAGAAACCCAAAGTAAACTAGTCTCTGTTTCCGATTTATCCGCGGGGACACGTTTAAAATTTGTTTGAAAATACCTAGCATTTTCCAACTCATTAAGTATATTTTAATGTATTATTTTTACTTGGGATATAATATGGGTAACTAACTTGACACCATATTCCCTAATAGGCAGACGGAGAGCGTTAAGGTTTCAAAGCGATTCAAAATATTACTCCCAATCGTGAATATGAAAAAATCCAAAGCAGGTTTTTTTATTTTACATTTGTATAGTCAATTAAAATTGGGTGTTAACTTTCGCTCAAACAATAACCAATCGTGCGACGCGATTCTTAAGCCATAAATATATGCAATTTACTTGTCTATTTATTTTAGATTTTAGATTTATTTAGATGTTTTGTGGCTTTTAATATATAGTGTACATATCTTGAATTTAATCTTTTTGTCTTTTTTTATAAGATACCTAGTAACGACGTACATACATCAAAGCCCAAATCTTATCGACCGCTACCTATCTGTGGTAAAGCTAAGATACACGCAAATATTCACATATTGAATAAAGGTTACAGTGAGCAGAGATTTATGCCGTCTGCGCACTGTTCTTCTCCCGCTGGTGTATAGTAGTATATATATTCATTTGGGAGGCAGTTTGTCTGTAAAATACTCAAAAAAAAAAAAACAAAAAATGTAAAAATGATGAATTTCCATACTTTCACGCTTCGTGAAGTCTTGGTGCCCTTGCCTTGCTGGCTTCCGTTCTGTCCAGTCAATGGCTCTGACAGCAGCAGCAACAGTTGAAAAGGTGAGCGGCAAAACAGCTGCGCAAGCAGCGTTGTCGACGTCATCGTCATGCCCCAGTGCAATGGGCGAAGGTAGACAGTGTCAGTGCATAGTTTCCCCGCCAACACGAGGTGCGGCTCGTGCCACTGATTTAGCCGAGCAATAACGAGTGCTGCTTGTGGTTGTAGAGCGAGAGATAGGTTGGTAGAAAGAAAAAATGAAGAGAGCGGAGGCGGGAGAGGGACAGTGCCACTACCAGAGCCACTGCCAGAGCCAGAGTCAGAGCCAGAACCTGAAAAACCAAACAAGGCAAATGCGGCTACGATGCGCTAGGGACTTCTCCTGTTCTCACACATATAAATTTATGCACACAAACAGACACGCAGTAACACCCACAGCTTACGCGACTCGCCCTTGCTCGTGCCGATTCGGATAGCACACTCGTGTTGGGGGTTGGAAAAGCGTCATTGCCGTTAGGCTCGCCGTCATGATGCCCAGTAAAGAGTTTTCATTATAAATGAAAATCAGTTGTTGGTTCATTCGATTCGAAACGTTCAAGGCGGAAGTACATGCCAAATGCTTAGCAGCGGAAGGCTTGAGTCTTTATTTAGTTCAGTTTTTGTTTTCAATGTCGGTTTGAATGTCGTGTCCGTGTCAAACAAAACATAACACACCATTTTTGTTTAAGTGCGTACAAAGGAAAATAGTGCAAACTGTTGATTTAAATTGATTCAAAATTCTTCCTAATATAGTTTTCAAATTTTAAAATTAAAGTGTCAACGACTGTGCATATCTGTATGCACCTATTTACATACACCCCCTCAAATAAAAAAAAACTGTACCTAGTAGAAATAACTTTAAAACACACACTAATGTCATTTGTGGACTTGAATGTGAGTAAGATTAAGCAAATTATATTAATATTATTCGCCAACATAATATCAAGACAATACTGCAGATCGTGACAGGTGTTGATTGCTCAATTTTCCAAAAAATTCAGCCGAATCAAAAGTGTGATTTTGAAAATACTGTTACTTATTAGTTGATACCTCTTAGTTGAAAAAATCTGCTATCTTTTTAATTAAAATTTTTTCACAACGCTTTAATAAATTCGTATTACTAATAATACTCTATAAAGTACAATTGACTACAAGTTGCGTCAATATATATATTGGAGGAAATCAATGTCGTTCATCCGGTGAAGCGCAGTAACAACAGCCCAAAATCACTCAGTCACTCAACAAGTCAGTCAGCCGAGGCTTTGTTGCACAACCATCGAACTCGCATGTTTTTAATGTTACCTCACTTGGCTTTTGTGTACTCATTCTTTCTGTTTATTGATGCACAATTAAACCGCATTTGGCCAGCCAACCAGACAGACTGCCGGGTAGGCTGCCATCCGGCGAACAAAACAGAATCTTTATGCACTGTCATGGTCTATTGCCAACCAAATTCACTTGAAGTGAATTTAAATTTCAAAGCTTTTTACCATAGGTATGCGCCGGTCAACATATTTAACTTGTATATAGTGAATGATACGATTTATATCCGATTTGATTAAATGCAGCATAAAAACCATATTATATAATTGTACATCCTAGAACTACGAGTTCAATTATCCTCAACACTAAGGCCTCCAAAAAAAAATCATTTATTTAAATATTTGCTTCTAGTATACCAGTTTTACTTAATTAATCACCATTAACATATGTTTTCCTTCTTGGTATAGTAAAACGTATATTTGGGTAATATAATTTTTCGTTGGGTAGGCTCTAAAGTATCTCGTGCATTGACTGAATCAGTTGAGAACATGACCGATGTTGAAGAAAGCAGAGATAAAAGTAGCACATAAACAAAAGTTGTTGGTGGCATATTCGACTGTCAACACAACGTCAAACTTGGCCATTGATACAACTGATAAAAGTACTATATGAAGCAGACATCAGAGCCAACGGAAATGTGTGAGTTACAATAAATACAGAGGCTCACACTTGCCCACAAGAACACACGCACACACACACACACTGGGAAAATCTGTGTGACTCAACTAGTGGCTGTTGAGTGTTGAGCTTGCCAACTTCCGCTTAAATGAATTTTATATGACATAGACAATCTTATGTATGTATTTATTGAAAATGTGCTTTTAGTGAGCTTTGCAAGGGTTTCCTAGTTGCGTTTATGTCGTGTGTACCAATTGACATGTAGTAATAAACTTATTGCATTTCATATTAAAATATTATTATTACACATATTTGTCTACATTCTTGTGCAGGCTTTCAGAAGTTAATCAAGTTTATAAACTAACATACATATTTTTAAATCTAAACGCATATGTTAAATACATTCATACATCTACATATATGTATATGCGTAGTCACACCTTTCAACAGTTCTATTTTTAAGCATTTTCTAGGACAGAGAAAAATGGGATGTAGGATGGCAAGGTATCAAAGTATACTATTGAGAGGTAGAGCAGTTCTGACTTTTTGATGCATCAAAGTATAATTTAATTTACGCTGGGCTTTTAACCATACACAGTCAACTCAATCAATGACAGGCAGAAACCACCCATGTTTTAAACGTATTAGTTTTAAATTGGCTAGTAGCAAACTTTATTATTTGGCATGAGTTGTAAAATGCACTTTGTTCTTTGTCCCGAGACTTTAGTTAATAATTCAACATCCATTAAAATGCCTACGTTAACCAGCTCTCACATGTTGGTATCTATATTATAATTAAACAGTAATGTAAACATAAATATTTTCAAGCAATGTGTGAATTTGAGAAAGCTATAGAAATGTCAGCTGAATTTCGTCGCACACAAGATGATTGCTTATGTATGGTAATTTGTTAGTCAGCAAACTGTTGCATCAATACAGTGTGATCAAATTTTTTTTTATGAATCGCAGAAATATTTCATTTAATTCGCATAGTAACAACTACTTATGCATATATTCAAAATAATATAAAAAATAATAATAATAATTAAGTCATAAATATATATGTACATTTAGATAGAGCCTCATAGTTACTTAATAAAACGATAATAGAAACAATGAAGCTACATAATTGACTGATTCCAGCTTATAATCGTTTTGCTGCTTATTCTCAAAAAATAAATGAAAATGTTTCATCGATGTGACGCCAAGTATATGAATTTTATGTGCAGACAACTTTTATCCCCAATGTTCATTACAAACTCACTACCAGTTAAAAGATAATTTTATTTTCGAAACAAAATTGCTATGAAAACCCTACAAAACAAGTGTTATAGAAAAATGTCTAAAAAAGTTTTCACTGCATATATATTCTGACATAGACTAACCTTTTAAAAAAATTTAAACGCTCATTTGCTCATGCTAATCTAAGATCAACTCTAATGCAAACACGTGTAACTAAACAAACTGTAGTCCAAGAGTTATAGTTTGGTGTACGGAAAGTAATTTCACACCCATGTAAATGGTTCTTAAGAAAATGAAAAGATAATTTTGTGTCCGTGTAAACACGTACCCCCTTAGTCTGGCTTAAATAGCTGTTAGCTAGGTTTCTTCACCAAACATTGATGTTAACCAGTCTGGCTACCATTTAGCTATATTAGTTAGACGCTTAAAATGGAAACTCGTCTACCTAGACAGTATTTAGAATCGGACTTATTAAATTTGTATCTCAATCGGTTGCTTCTTTGAGGATATGCGTTAAGGCAATAATATTGAAGACTGTACAAACATTTCATAATAATGTACATGGTGCCGGGTTGTCATACCTGCTACCCATAGGATAGAAGGGTATTATAACTTTGTGCCGGCAGGAAATGTCTGTAACAGGTAGAAGAAGGCATCTCCGACCCTATAAAGTATATGTATATATTCTTGATTAGCGTCAACATAGACGATCTAGTCATTTCCGACTGGATTCTGAATCTCACAGACTATAAAAGATAGAGATATAATTTTTTATCAATGCACGAAGATCAAGTTTGTTTCAAATTTTTGACACGCCCACTTCCGGCCCCGCAAATCAACAAAAATCGAATAACATGCGTAATTTTAAAGCTAGAGTCGCGAATATATACAATAATACCTATGTTATAGTAATTGAGATTCCTGAAAATTTGGTTACGATCAGATAAAAATTGTCGAAGTTATTAAAGAAATACTTATATATGGGAAAGACGCCGACTTACTTGGAGACTTATATGCCTTGGCTAACAATCTAACATATTGTGCCGTCTATGGTATATTTTGAATGTGGTTCTATATCGATATAGCATTTCCTCGAGCACACTCGACTGAAACTTTCTTACTTGTTTTATTTCTATATGGGGAATATAGATTCAAGTCAATATTTATAACTACGCACTGCACTTGACTTATTTTCGCACCTTTATTAACTACAATATTAGTTTTTTTCGGATATGCTCTACTGCACCGCATACTAAGCAGTGATTTTGCTTAAATGTAATGTATAATATTATGATTTGCGAATGCGGTACTAACTCAATGCAGATAGCAAGATAACAGCCGCTGGGTCGCTCAATATTTAGTACAAAATAGATAGTAACCAAAATTTTTTTTATTGTTCAATATCAATCAATTTGTTTATATACTACTCATAAATTAGAGATTTTCTGAGAATAATTTTAAAACAAAAAGCTATAAAATTCCACGAAAGCAAGCTATCGCTAAGACCAAGTGCACTAGATGATATAGATACAATTTTGTTTTGTTTATAAATGAGTACGCGTCGTTTTGTCCGCAGATAGATGCGCAAGAATAGTGTACAGCATCATCAATAAAGCGCTTAGCTTTCAAGACACTGGAATCAATTAATTTTCGTCTGTCAATACACAAGATGCATCTACATTCTTTTTGATCAATCACTAATGAACTTGCATTTGTCAGGTTTACAGAGTTTATATTATTCATACAATCCAAATTATCGTGTTTGTGCGGAATACATAATAATTCAAGCTCGCTGCATGTAAGTAAGGAAGACACTGCTGGCGAATTATATGGATTGTTGTATTCAAATATGGATGTTTGGTTTATGTAACCATTGCAGTCAGTTCGACTATTAAAAACATCGTTTGCCTCAGATTTCGAACTGTTCTTGATTTCTGTTCTTGTCGAAATACAACTATGAAATACTGGGCAACCACACAGGTACATTTGACGAAATCGAGGGCCATATATCATATGCACCGCATCGATTGATTTAAAGTGGTAATTTTTATGATTGCATGTTATTAAAGCATTATTAGTCGGCAATTTTTCTTCTGTCCTTGATATAATGCCTGCGATAAATATGCGACTGCCTCTGTCGTCAACACAAAATTAGATTAAATAAAGATTTTAAACAATATCTCTAAATACTTACCTAAATATCCACATCATTTTTCTAAATATACACACTAAATACTACGAACGTTTTTATACATGCCAAAGAAACAATTTTTTAGACGATTATGTCGAAGTGTATAGGAGTAGCAACTTTGTTTTTTATTTCTCAACAAATTTCTGATTTGTCTTTGTAATCATAGTTATAATTTTTATACGCGCTAACTAAAGGGTAATATAGTGTTGTACCTATAGATAATATAATTTAACAAGCAGGAGGAGTCATCTCCGATCCCATATAGTGTATATATTCAGGACAATAGCCGAGTCGAGTCTATCCGTATAAGCACCTAGGGTATATAGATACATACATTTCGACAACACTGATCAAGATCATAGATCAAGTATATATTGAAATCCATGGTATATTCTGCGCGTAATAGCCAATTTAATTTGACAGTACTTCGTTTTAAATAATAAAATATGTTTTACTGTCTGCTCCTTACAAAGCATCAGCAGCAGTGCACAAGAATTGTAACCAAAAAGTTATATATATATATTTATTTATTATATAAATAGTTACGTTTTTAAATAATGTTCAAAATAGATTAAATTTGTTAAAATTTGGTGAACAACGCTTCGAAAAATATTCACATTGAACTCAGGTTTCGTCAGCAGCGGGCTGTAAGCACAAAAAACAAACAAGTTCGTTGTCGACGAAACCTGCATACTGTGTGGAAACCCGACTAGTACATCATTATACAAAATACAGTCATATGTGTGTGTATTCCATATAAATAGGTATTATATCTTAACTTGAAGTTCTGCAGTTTTCCAGTTGCAGTTTTCACAACAAAATTTTAATTGTAATCATGGTAAATTGTTTCATAATCTATAGTAGTATTAATCTGGGGTGCAACTCCAATTGCTAGATATTTTAATCTTATTCATAAAAGTTCACCATGAAAACGATATATTTTAATACTTTTAATTCCAAACAGCGCAAACAGTAAGTAGTACACTGCAAAAAAATATTGATAAAATCATATATAATACTATAAATAAATTTATTTACACACAATATATATGTATATATTAATATTTATGTATGTTAACCAGTTTTTTTTTTAATTTTTTTATTATTACTCATTATCACTTAAATCTCTTTTTTATTGTAATTGCACTCATAAAAACAAAAAACTCAAACAAAATGTTATCTTTACACTCGTTTGTCACCGGTAAAACTCGTGAATATCGCTAGCAATTTAATACCTAAGCATTAAGTTTGAAACAAATTACACATTGTCGATTAAAAGCGTTCCTTATAAAAATATCCAATGATGACGCGTACTTCAAATACTACTACTAACTTCGAGCATTATCTAGGCGAAATGATAAGTATACATTTCAATACACATTCATGTTTTAGTTTTCTTACATCAGTGCTAGGACAAACACTAAGCGCATTCTGCCTTATTAATTATTACAAACAAATTACTTAAAATATATAGGTAAAGTTAATGTTAAATAATTAATGCTGGAGCCAAATTTAACAATAAATTACGAACGAATGCCGTCAGTAACGTTTAGGTGAGAACATAACTAAAAACTCTTCACAATAGTTACGAAATTAAATATATTTACTTTGTAAATTAAATTAAAAAAGTATATTGCTCACCTATATAAAATATAAGCATATTTAAATTTGTAATATACATGTATTTTTGTGTCATTTGTATACGTACTAAATGCGAATATTATATCAAGAGTGTGAAAGCAGCGACACGAAGAAGAGCTAATAATTGCTAATGATTAACATAAACATTAGCACTCACGTAGCGAGTTACTGGAGCTTATTGCTAAGATGTTGGAAGTTTCAGTTTTACAGCCAACATAGTGGTGTATAGTCGATCAAATGAGCGCACGGAGTTTTTAAATATTGGGGTGACTAAGAAATAATTGTACACACCTAGCTTTCGCCCAGCTCGCCTATCTCAGTAATTTTTTATCAAATGGATAGCATTGAAAAGTTGTTTTGAAGACAAGGCCCAAGTTAATTTAACATGTCGCTAAATAATATAAATACAAACAACTTTTACGAAGAACCGATAACGTTGTGGAAAACAAAACAGCGCGTTCACTACAGAGATGACGTTGCGGCGCAAACCAAAAAGTGCGTTTTTACAGATTTAAATGCTTGCAAAGTAGCACACATATGTATATAAAGAAAATTAATTATTTTATTTATGCTAAACTTTTTAAATATCTGAAGTATGAAGCAGCATCAGTAATACCCCAAATAAGAATTAATTAAAAACAAAAATGGAGTAATAAAAGTTGAAGTTACAAGCAAGTATGATTCACTTTCACATTAAAAAACAATGTTATTTTTCGGGCTTGATATATGTATTTACTTTTATAGTTAGCTGATCTCCGTTAATGACATACTACGAGAATTGTAGTTGAATTAGCACATGCTCTATATATCAGGCACATTCGAAGTCACCTATACATACGTACATAGGTATAGTACCATAAATAACGCAATTTATATTTGACCAATAAATTAGAAAATTGTGACAAAATTGTCGAACTGAATTGATATAAAAAGCCCAGACCTAAGTAACTCAAATTTAAAGGAAAGTTAATATTGTAGTTTAAAATACGGAATAGCAACTTAGGTTTCAGGGACAGTCTGAAACTCCAATGACATAAAATCTCTGCTCTCCTGCAGATTTGCGCTTTTCAAGATCGTGATTTTACTCCTAGGCACATACACCTATCTTACAGCTGCCTTAAATATTAATCCAAAGTAATAGTAAGCTATCGATGACAATTTCTTTGTATTGATCGCATTTGAAGATACCAAAAGAAGGCATCGGAAGTTGCCTTAAAATAGATAGATATGAATAGTTAGAAAATATCTACTTTCAAACCTCTAAAATTTTTGTAGTAAATAATTTCAAATATGTTATACAATATACTAGAAGTAAGAAAGTGACACTCAAGCGGCTGATACTGATTTGCATTTGTTCACATTCCCAAAATAAACAATGTTGTCTGAGTTGCGAATCAACAAACAACCACCTCAAAAAAGAGTACACAAGTGCACTTTAACTTTGGCTTTTATTCGGATCTTGATATTAATCTTATTCTATTTTCTATCTTTTTATATGAATAGAGGGTAAAATAGTTTGAATCAGTGATAAGGCAAAATTCACATTTGAGGAACAACAAAACCTATCTAAAAAATGTATTGATTGATTATGGGCTATTATTTGTGGTTTGTTATCAATCAGCAATAGCTCTGTAATGTTAGCCTTCAGTGCCGGTGTTATATTTGTTAATTATGGGTGCTTCCAAGCTTCTTAAGACCACAGGTCTGTTATGAAAGTGTTTAAGGTTCATAAAAATCAATCAAAAATCCATCGACCGACAACACCGAATGATATCCATTTAGTGAACTCGTCAACATGCAGTCAACCAACATGAGACAATTTCATATAGTAATGTCAGTTGATTCGACAATTTGAAATTGACCAGAGGTCTTTCAATTTGATTAGATTTTGTGAACCTATTCCTTGTTCATAAGTTTGTCTATCTACATAATATACATAGGGACATACATATGTGTGCAACGATATGCAAAACAATATTACAATTAATATTGTTACATAATTAATTCGAAATTTTGCGCCAGGAACCAAGTATTTACCGACAGTTGTGAATATATTACCATAAGGCAACCAAAAAAATCGATATCATTTTCCCGTCTAACACCTGCAAAAACGCCACCATCGGACACCCAGCTCTCAAGCTGTGTTAATAAGTCCATTGCCGCTACTTCTAATTCTGTGATACGATACGCTCGGACTGCATGCGATCATTGCGGCCATCATAATATACCGATTATGTCACACCCTATATCTCCGCTGGCAAAATCTCAAACCAATTTGGACCTAGTAGAACAAAATAGCCAGCGTCAGGCTCTTTTACCATTACCAATCATTGGAATTCACCGCGACGACTCAGCCTGCACAATTCAGGTTTCACGACGTCCATCCATACTACTGCAAGAGATACTCACACAGCGGCCGCAAGGTCTAGGACGTAAGGATCCAAGTTTATTGCATCCAAGGAACTCCAGGAATGCAGGGTATAACTCGTGTTAATAATATTATATTCCTCTTAATGCGCATGAATAATACACAATGAGCAATTTTAATCTGATTTTTTGACGTCTGGCCTTTGACTTAGAAATCTTAATGGAACTGTCACGGGAAGTACGGCAACCATAAATTTCCAAAGCGGGTCAGGCAGTGCTCGGAATGGATCCAATGCTTATTACGACAGCGGTGCAAAAAGTTTTCAAGCCAAACAACAAAAAGAAAAGAATCGGCGAACGGGCAAGTAAGAGCATATTTATAAATACATTACATTATATGGAACTTAAATGTATTTCTTTTTATAGCGATGCAGTTAGTTCTGCTTTGTCTGCGACATATTGCAAGCTATTGGTGCTGTTAGGTGTGTGTCTTCCTATCACGGAAGTCATATCAGATCAAATACCTACATATGTATATCAGGGCTTCTATATTTACCTTTATGCTGGTAGCATACTGTTCGTGATATTTGTATACATAAGTGCATTTCGTAACCGGTCGTTATTCAATGCACTTAAGGATTTTCGTAAGTTTTATATATGAATGCTATCTCAGTAAAGAGTGTGCTCGTCTCTGAGACGCCTGGCACACATGTTAAAATACTATATATAGTACAATATTTGTTTGGTGAAGTAATTTTATTATTTTAGCGTAAGGCTAATTACTACATGATTTGAAATAATATTGTCAATAAGTTCCTAATTTCTTAACACAACTTTTATTTGTTTCAGACGAAAAGAACAGCAATGTACATTTAAAGCACAAAGTCACTCATTTTGGAAGTTTTTACTTGCGCGTTGGTGCCATTGCCTTTGCCATAGGTACAATGGTATACTCGGGATTGGAATTCGGTCAATTCTTTGAACTAAATGGTCAGGCAGGATGTCATGATGTCTTTGTAGCCATTACTCCTATTTGTCGTATGGTTCTATGCATTGCACAAGTACAGTTTATATTCCTTAACACCACATATATGGACATGGCGCGTCATAAAGTAACATCTCGTTTTGGTCTCATGCATATGGTGGCCACAAACTTGTGTGAGTGGTTGTATGTACTTGTCGAAGAGACAAAGCATGAGATATTTCATATAAGTCATCACGACATTGATCCGGACCTGGATCCTGTATTACACAATGGACCATATGGTGGACCTAACTGGTCTGCTGTAAACGAGTCTTTGCACACAAACGGATCTATTCACTCTGGATTCATAAATGCGAGTCACACCGCAGAAGTGGCACACCATTTATTAACGAACATTTCAACGTCCATTAATAGCAATAACTCGATGGTGGCGCCCACACCATCATTTAATGGCTGCTCCCGCACAACTATAATGGGTGCACTAGTTCAACAATTATCACCATTTCTTTTTCCATGTACAATCGAATACTCACTCATATGTGCAGTAATTCTTTTTGAGATGTGGAAAACCGTAAAATCTATTCCAGACATCGATAAGACTCGCAAGAACTCTGTAAAACCAGTGACTCAGAAACCAGCCCACCACTTTTCAGTTGACTGCTCTCAATCGCACAAGGGCCTATTTTTTGGTATATTAATAATTGTCATGACTATTATTTCAATGATTATGTATTTTGTGTTATACACTCAACCTGGCTTTGAGCTGATCGCGACTCAGGAAGTTACGCTTTGGGAAACGTTCATGTACTTTATGTGCGCTTCCGCAATAATAACCGGTAACAAATTTGGAACAATATCAAACAACATTTAAATTGACTCATTTTCTTCCTGGTGATAGGCATGATTCTAATGCGAGATCTAAGATACATAAAGGATACTAGCGACGAACATCACTCCATGGACCTGGATAACCTGTTACTAGTTGTGGCCCAGACCGGCGTATATTTGTATGGCATGTTTAGCATACTTGGCAGTTACTTTGCCAAATGGGATACAGTACCCGATCGAATTGAGGGCATTATTGCTGAGGTATTTGGTGTTGTACAAACCTCATTGCAAACCATGTTCATTCTCCATGCCAGCCACCGTCGCTGCAAAGGCTCCAAACAGGTGCGTCGAAAGCCGGGACGAGAGATAATTACATTTCTTTTGGTCGCAAACATTGCCATATGGTTTGTCAACACTTTAATCAAAGGTAGAGCTGTTTTTCGTGAGACGCATCTAGAATTCTTTGGCATTTGGGGCTGGACGATTATAACACATATATCCATGCCCTTGGCAATTTTTTATCGCTTCCACTCTACTATATGTCTGTTTGAAGTGTGGAAAATAACTTACAAAGCCAAAGCACATTAGTAAACTTGATAAATGTATAATTCAATTTTCTTTTTATGCAAATTAAGAGTTTAGCCTAATGTACATCCTAATAATACTTTCTTTAAATTAAAAAATAATAATATGAAATACTTCGAACTTTGTATTATCTAAACATATGATTCCGATGTTTAGCTTAAGGCTAACTCATTTATGTTATAATCTTTTGTAGCGACTACAGTATTCCTTCGCAATAACACAGAAATAAAGTTTTTTTTTTTTTTTTTGGATTTACTGTTGTGCGTGTTTTGTGTTGTGTTTTTGTTTTTTATATTATTGCAATAAAATTACCTCTTTTTATATGATAGAAATACTATCATAAATAATATATTCGTCATTTTATAGGACTTTAAATAGTAATCCAGCGGATCAACGCATACAATGTTTGAAGAAAATTAAACATATTTTGGTGTTATAACTCCATATAAGTAAATTCTGAACGAAAAGACCATTAATCAAAGTGATTTGACGTAGTCAAACCTATTTATAGAACAGATGGCATCTTTACTATTATTTAATTTGTTAAATTTTATTTTCGTTGTGAGTGTTTATTGCAAAAAAAAATGATTATGGCAAACATAATATCAGACGTTTGGTTTGTAATTATTTTGGTAAGAAGCAAACTGTTATCTCGTTTAATATTGCTTACTTTCAAGCATATTTATTGAAGAATCTATATTTCTACAAATTAGTAAGATTAGATTTGCATGTTTAAATATTTTAAGACGTTATGTATGCTAAATTTATATACTTTCGGTTATATATAGATGAATTTTTTGAAAAACTTCCCTATATAATAGGAGCATTTTGGATTTCATAAAATATAAATAGATACCGCAAACTAATTTAATAGATTGCAACAAGTTGTATACATTTCTGTAACTATTTATACTCGTATATGTATGTTTTTGTTCATAACATTTTGAAAAAGGATATTAAGTTATTTTCGTATAAGTTCACCTAAAAGCAATTGTATATTAAATTGCGTTTTCTATATTACTTTTTAATTTTATACTTTTTAAATATTTTTGATTATTAAATTCATTACAATGAATATTTAATTTTATTTAATTTTTGTAAGAATCTGCATGTTTGTATCGCTATAATATATAAAATAATAAGAATGCCAGTCTAGACACTTCAACGCACATGGGTTGGTTACCCGACGAATGAGTAAATTAAATATAATTTATAATAACACAATGCTAACGAAATTAGTAAGTTAATTAATATTTATCAATAAAAAACAACAAATCCGCAAAAATAAAATATTAAAATATATTTGGTTTGCTCAAACAATTGCAATTGCACATACATACATACATAGATGTAAGTATATATCTCAATGAAATCGATTAGATTTATTTATATATTGCATTTGTTGTATTGGATGAAAATAATTCAAATTGATCAAATAGTTATGTATTCAATAATATTAGTAGTCCCGCCTCGCATTTCATTGACGCTACTGAATATTGATTTTAAATAGCTGATACTCAGTTTTTTTTTAACAATTTTATAACTAAATTGATTTATCTGGTGATTTTGTTTTATTTAATTGATTTCTTAATCTTTTGAAGTTTATTATATTTCAAAACTTTGAGACTTCATATGCTAACATATGAATTGTCTGTTTATAAAGGCCGTATAGAATTGTGACGAATTCTAAAACAATTGATTTGCATGGAACTCAACAACTCAATATCTATGTATATATGTGAACAGACAGACGTTTCCTCTATGATACGTCCAACAATCAAAGTTTAACAATATATACTTTTGGAGGCTTTTGTCATTTTTGGATATTCAAAGATTTGTCTTTTCAATATTTTTTTAAAATTTAAATTGTCAATTTGCTAGTGAACAATAAAAAGATTTAAATAAATAATTTGTCTTAATTACCATGCATTTGATTTTTGTTTCCCGACCTATGCGCTTCATTTGCTTGTACATGCATGATATAGATATAATTTATTGTAAGGCCAAAATTATGTGGTTATTAAAAGTTGTAGTGATTTTAATGTCAATAGAATATAACCTTTATCCTTAAAATGACAGTTGCTGTTTTTTTTATTTACTTTATAAAGTGCATTTACGTAACTTGCAACAATATGTTCATCACATATGGTTGTATTATTGCAGAACATTTTTTTCTCAAAATAAATCACCATTTTATGTTTCAACATCCAATTCGATTGTAGCAATTGCTGCGCAAACAAATATGTAGACTATAATTATATGCAGTATAAAAACCTCTATGTGTAAGATATTTGGATGTATTCAAATTTGCGACTTATTTGAATAGTTAAATTTTTCGCGGCGCATGGTCTATTTGATTAGTTTTAGTACGAATCTCATATCAAAACAATAACTATATTTTACATATATGTATCTCTCATACATAAATTGTTGCAAAGACAAAACAAAGTAGTTAGGATAAAATAACAATAATTACTCAAATCATATTCTCCAATAAGACTATCAATTGCAATAAAACACAACATAAAATATTCAGACAAATTTGTGCTTCTTTTAAATTTTATCTAATATAAACGTAATAATAATAATAATAATAATAATAATTTTTATAGTGAAAGACTTTGCAAACGAAAGCTTATAAAGACATAAAGTTCACTTAAAGACTGACTTCTTTTTTCCAAGTTACATTGACTTTTTATATGTAATATACATACATATTTCTGATATTAGTTTGTTTATAAATCGCTTATAATTCGTTATAACTTATCTTAAATTAAAGCGTGAGAAATGATTGAGACCAAAATGGTTTTACTTCGTAATGTTTTTTCTTTGCTGACTGTTTTATATACTACATATAATTTACTGTTTTTGTGTGTGCATTGTTTAGCTTAGAATATTTTAGAATGGATAAAATGCAGCTATGCTGGAAGTACTAGTAAAATATAGTATCACAGTATTTTATTATTTAAGGTCAAATTTTGGTTTATATGTATCTTTATTATTATGCACTACTACTCTATTTATTATTAAGGAATAGTATGTTATAATTAGATATAGATATACAGTTGTTTGCCAATATGGAGTCAACGAAAATATGGATTTATTGTAAGACCATTTATGGTTATTAACTACGATAGAATAATTTCATTCATGGTACACATAATAATTGAGGTATTGCGTAGCAACATTTTTAATAAACCAGTCCCAATTTTTCCTATTTTATTATCAAAGTCATTAACTAATAAATTGAAACTGTCAAATAACCTTTCATTTTCGCACTGATTTGAATGAAATGAAATAAGACATACATATACATATGTAAAACTATAAGTTGTCGTTACTAAGTCCTCAGAAATAATATATTTCAGTCAGGAAGAATTGAAATTATACAAATTTAAACCAAATACTAAATAGTATTGAATAATAAATATATTGTCGACATAAAAAAGAATGAATTACAAATAATGGAAATGTAATAACAAAGGAAACTACAATTTACATACATATATAGAATTAAGTTAAGATAGTGTTTATATTGTTTTCGATATAAATACTAAAAAGCTATATAAGCAAAATGTATAAAAATGAAAGCTTTCATTATTTAGTTTCTGTTTTTGGAGTATTGACGGTATTTAATTAATTTATTTAATGTCTAAAAAATAGTGGCAAACGGCAACCAATTGACAATCTTACTAATTTTGAGATTTCATCTCTCTAGTGAATTAAATGAAATTTTCTAATTAAATTAAATATCAAAATTATTTTATTTACATTATTATAAATAAATGTTTAAGTGTAAAGTTCGACTACTGTATAGTTTTGATAACCCAATTTTAAAATTATTCTTATGATTCCCAAGAAATATTTTAAAGATTAAAGGAATATGGAAAGGAAAGGAATATGTTACCCGCATGTTCGCATGTGCAAATCTCCATTAATATTAAAATTAGTTTCGCGACTAAAAAGTCGTTAACTAATCAAAGCAATAATCGTTTGGCACCCCAGAAAAAGAATTTAATTTTATCAAATTAAATTTAAACCAAACATACGAATCCAAATGATGAAAAAAATAGAGAAGGTTTGTTTTTAAGTTGTAGTTTGTAATTTATTATTGAGTAACAAATATGCTATTGTTTTGAATGTAAAATTACATATATATCTCAATTTAGATTGATTTTTCGTTTACTAAAAGCTGCGAAGACAGTGGAAATTACTTTTTTTCCCGTAGTAAACCTATTAACTTGTCCATGGTATTTAATTTTTTGGTTTATTTTCTAAAATGTTATGGATAAGAAAGTATATAATTCGAAAGTACAATTCCAAATTGTTTTTTTTTAAACATATTCGGGTAAAAAAAATGTATTTTTTAATGTGATGATGTAATGGAGTTTTGACTGGAGTACTAAATATTATATTACGAATATGTAAACGTCGAGTGATAATACGTCATGCTAATGTATTGAAAATATATTTTCTATTCTATTGAAAGACTACATTATTAATTAACCGAATAAATGAACAACTTCTACCTTTGACTTAATCAATTTTCATATTCAAGTGGTAATTTTAAAATTAAATTTTGGATGAAAACAATTAATAGCTTCAATTTCAGCCACGCAAATTATAAACATAATAAGACTTGTCGATAAATAATTAATTACTCAAAGTAGTTATTAATAGAGTTAGCTTTTAAGTCTTGAACGTTCTTGTTGATTAAGGCCCACGTATTTAATTATCCGCTAAAATTAATAGATAAATGAGCCATAAAGGCACTTCTGTAAATAAGATTTTTGTACATGCATATTATTCTCGCTGATAAGCGAATATTTTCTGATATTATGGAAGATATTAAATTCATCATTCGTCTAACTCATAATGATAAGTTTATGTTGGAACGAGATGGCACAAAATCGGAAGATTTTAACATAGTTGTTAGCTTATGTGGGGTGGTGTTCAATTTATTGTTTAAATTTGAATCTGAAACCAATGTGTTGATTATTAAGAATTCAAGTGGCCGCAGACGTGTTAGTTCTCAAAACATACTAATTCTTGATAACAATAAAGTCATCATATCACAATCTACAATCTATATACATAGAATTGTTTGTGTTGGCTGATTGACAATCAAAGCAAGTCCAGAGTGAGCTACACATATTTAAAATATCTTCTTGTTCTTATAGCGTTCCCTAAGCATTTGAAAAATTATCATCAGCATGATAAATTATATTAGGAAGAGTTCAATGAAGTCAAGTTGTCCTATAGCAGAGAGATAACTATTAAGATAATTTAAATGGTTTAAAAATCATTTGTTCAAAATTGCTACACGTTTATCATTAATTTTTATCTGTAACAATGCAGACACCATTAAGGTTATCTAGTTTTTAAATATATAATATTTTCTTAAACATAAACATAAACCTAAATATAAATAATAAAAAAAAATTTAATTAAAAATAAAAACTTAATTGGTAACAATCTTTGGAACGGTTTATTTATTAATTATCTATTATTTGTTAATAAATAAGAAACTATTCGAAAGTTATGAAATATTAGTACGTATATATTTTCCCACGTGTACATATGTTTATTGTACTCAGTTACTATATGCTCACTAAAGCCAACTGTATATATGGATGTTTAAATATAAATATAAATATACATACAGTAATTAATAAAATAATTCAAATATTTTTAGACACATTTTCTCACAAAATATGGTAGGAGGGAAGTAACAAAATTACTAATTGTAAGATAAATAAATTAATTATTAGAAGTTGTTAAAGGTATAGGTTTCATAAACTATAAATTAATTTCGTTTAAGTAAGATGCCATAATACTTATTTACTTAGCTCCAGCATACATAGTACTACACTCTATTCTAAAAATATTCTACTAAAAAATCTCATTACTCCAATATTTAAACCAAAACTTTTGTCGTTGTTGTCCCGATATATAACCGGATTATCTATCGAATTCAATCGGTTTTATTCTGATTGGACCAAAATATAATTGCAGTCTACATAGCAAGAATTCATATAAGCTATAGTATCTAAATCTATTAATTGCTTGCCGTTTTTGCTGTCTTTTAAAAAAAAATTACTCTGTTACAAATATATCCGGCTGACGGTATCGCTGAATGCAGTCATTCGACAAGCCCAAATTGGTCTTGCTCAATTGGTTTTTTTAGCCAGCTGCCAAGATCCTCTCGTTTAAACGCAGAAAAGAGCTCTTGCTTCGCTGTCTGCAAAAGAATACGGAATGTTATATGTATAGAGCAGAATTAACATTTATGACCATTACAAACCTGGTAGTCCTTTACATCTGCCTTTGTCTCTCCATAATCTTTGTTAACTTTTCGAGTAGGCATACCTGGCAAATTTTTCATTAAAAAGCCAAATTTCTCAAAAAAAGCTTGTTTTGTAATTCTTGACACTTGACCACCGATTGTTCGGCCAGTCAGTGAATTAACCACCTCTAATTCAGTATCACCAATTGTCCAATTAATACCGAAGTTCGGTGCTTTAGCTTGATTTCGAGGTTCAGCAGAAGTTACTAATGCGAGACGCGGCTTGTTTAAGTGGTAAGGTGGTGGAAGTCCCTGTATGGATTTTTCAATACGTCCACAAACAGCTCGGTACATATGCTCTGGATGCAGAAGACTACCCAATACGATGGAATGCAGGTATACAGGTTCAATAATGGAAGACAGAAGCGATCCTTGGATACCCACAATATTCCAACGTGCGATTTTATCCGAACAGGACATTGTAAGCAAACGTTGACCCTATATAAATTGACATTGATTTAAGTTCATACATTAACGAAGGTATAAGCGTAAGTAACTTACTTGTAATACACCGTCCCATGTTTGTATGCCATCGCTGCTCTTAACTGGTATGGTGCCTTCGCCCGATTCAATTTTTGTACGAAGTTGTCCACGTGCTTTTCTATTCGTTAGTATTGATTAAATTTTATTTCCGAAGTTAATGGAATAAACCATTGGAGCCAAAAAAATCAGTATAGAAACATGTACAACGTTTATGTGAAAATCCAAAAGCAGTTAGTTGCATGTATTTATTGGTAAGCCGAGAAATGACAAAAGGATAAATTATAATTATAAAGTGAACCTGATGATCTGAATATTACATGACACCCCCAAATATATTTATAAAAAAAAAACTTCAATATAAAGACAGTCTAAAATGTTAGTTTGAGCATAAAACGTTGAAGTTGCATAAGTCAAGACAAATAATTGCGATAGAGTACATATTTAATATAATTTTAAATGGCAATAATAACGTTAAGTCAAAAACCCTTTCGTTATTGACTGCAACTGATTAATAAATTACACAATTTGAATGTATTTTACTATTGCGCTCCCCATCTTACCTCAGCAAAACTATTTTCGTTCCTTCTCGTTTTCATTTGCCCTTTCTATTTCTATCTCACTCTATTTCATATATTCTACTTTTTTGCTCTTACACTGGCATTTTCCTCTTTCTCTCTCTTTCTGTCCTATTTATTTTGATGTTTGTAGTCTTTTATGACAAAAGAAAACATCAAATTCATGATGCTTCTAATATTATGTACTATCAATGTGGAATTGCTTCTCTAAATTGATGCACAAGTATAAGCAAAATATATTTTGATAATTTTTCCGTTTGGGATTAATATTTTATCACAATATACATTCTGCTATGCATAACATTTTCTTCACTTTTTAACACATTCGTAATAAGAACCTTCAATTTATTAGCAGAAAAACGTTGTTTCCAACTAACAAAATACTATTTGTAATTGCTTTGCATTTAATTTTATCTCCCTTAGTTTTCTATATTTTTAATAATAGTATTTAGAAATTTGTTGTACCAACCTATTTGGATGCTTATCAACACCAGTGTCGTTTTCGTGAGGACTAAATATCCGTGCATCCCCACATGGTGCTGTATTTATATACAAATGGAAATGTACCCCGGATTTTAGTTTATAGGGGTATTGCCCGTCTGTATTCCTCACGAAAATCGACTGATATGCTGTTGCTATAATTCAGAAAAAAGTAAACAAGTAAATATATGTAAATAAAAGTTAGGATTTGGGTTTTTGTTGATTCAGATTGTTGTTTCTTTGTTTTTGAAGTTGTATTGTTTTCAATTATTGTATTCAGTTAAACTTCAAAATTTCTGATATTGTAAAAGTAATATATATGTAGATATATATAAAAATCAAAGTGTTCTATATTTATATATATGTACATATAATATAAGTAGTCTTTACTTAATCTATAGTTAAAAATTTTACTTTAACTGTTAGGAGTTTAAATATTGGCGCCGACTGTCTCAAATTTGTTAATGAACACCAAGAATCAGTAAGCAACGTTTCAATATACATACTTTACTTAAGTCAGTGGTGACGTATAAAGTAATATTAAAATTGAAAAAATTCGTAAGAATCGGGTGGGGTAAATTCCTTATAATAAGCCATATTTCTGTATTATCGGATGAATTTTGACATATTACTCATATAGTCATTAACAAATAAACATTTTGCAAAGAAATGATAGCAGATAACAATATCAACAAATTGAGTTCAATCACCGGCATTGTCGATGGTAGAAAAGTTGTTGGTCTACGAAAGGAATGTGTAATAATAACGTCTAATATTTCAATTTTAAAACTGATATGCACTTTTGCCATTATAATTGTTATACTTAGGGATTAATGTTATTTATAACAAAAAACAAAATATGAAATAAATGTATTATAAAATTAATACAGAAAATAACACCAATTCACAAAAACGGTTTAAAAGTATTTAAAGTATGCTTGCAAGCACGGCAAAATCTCGAAATTAATAATTAACTTTATCTGAAAAAGGGTTTCACTTCAAACAATGTGATTAGGATTATTAGAGATAACTAAATTTGAGAACAAAAGAAAAATGTTCAATTGATCACAAATGTGTCTGTTGTAATGATTGCTTGTTTAAAAAACAAAATTAATATACCATACCCTGATTACACTGTAGATCAAGTTGAGCATACAAATACTTTAGGAGGCAACGCCTGGATACTATTTCAGCATGCGAGTCATTTAGAACAGCCCCATTTACGCTCATATGCTCACCGCTTACACATTTTGTACCCGTCGAAACTGAAATAACCTTTAAATACAAAAAATCAATGAATATATCAAAAAATATAAATATTATACGAACCTTGGCTTCGCAAAAATTCATATTCTCTGTCATAACTATTCCAGCTAGAACCTTTCTGCGTGAGTACGCTTCTTGCCCTTTAATAACCTCCATAAATTTTTCCAGTACCAACCGTCCAATGGTATCTGCGTGTATTTGCGGCAATTCCATTGAAGACGATTTGTCATCTATTGGCAAAGGTGCATTCTTTTGTGGTGCCATCATCGGGCTATAGGAGATGTTACACAATGATGCAAGAGCGGCCTTAGCTGCCGCATTTTTTGCCAGCTTTTTGGATGGGCCTAAATATGTTGTTTAATGATTTTTTGATCTAGTATAATCATGTAGCAATACCAACCTGTGCCATCAAATTTTTTGTCATTGATAGTGACAGTCATTTTAAATCTACAGTTATTTTGAGCACCGTCTATATTCATGCATTCAAAATTAACATCGTTAAAAAGTTCATACAGCAGCATAACAGGTCCTTTATCTGGTACTTTCTTCTGCCCATCCACGGCAATGGTATTTTTATTAGCATCTATCAATTTAATAAAGAAAATAATATTTTTAATTTAGTATACTACTTTTAAAATTATAAATCATTTATATTTGGTATTCATACTTAAAAAAATCTTTATTAATTCACCAATGATTCGAAAAAGAATAGAAGTTAGGTCTTATATGTAACTGGATTTGCTAATCTTAATTCACAAATATTTTACAACAGCCATTTTTTACCAACAAAATTCATGTGAGTCCTTAATTATAACTTCAAAATAATAATTGATACAATGGTTTTAATGGTTCTTAGAGTCTTAAATAAACATATGAATATAAGAGTGGCCACTATGGCTGAGTCTTAGATACAAATCGACACAAGATAAATTTTGAACTACAAAATAAATGTAAATTAAGTAAAGAAAAACAAAAATAAATAAATAAAAACAAAAAAAAAAAAAACATAAAACACTAATACTTGCTGTGGCTCATGCAAAAGATTTGTGGGCGCAACGTGGGTTGTTCAAGCGAGGTAAGGTTGGAATTCATTTCAGGCAACATCAACGTCTGAATCAGTTCAACTAATTGTTCATTGGACACGTTTTCAATACCATTTTCAAGATGTTCGTCACTGGTAAAGTCCAAGTTGCCTGCAGGCTTCAGGGGCGACAAGACTGCTCCGTCTTTAAACTGTATGAAGCTTCGTAACGCTGTAGCTGCTGCTTCAATACGAGCCACCTTTTTACTTCGCCCTTGGCCCATATACTTTTGTCCATCCACCTAAAACGATAAAGATACATCCTATATTATGCTGTTAGCTCGTATATAAATTATATTCAACTTTACACAGCTACTAAAATATATATATTATAATTATATTATAAATATTATAAATATATATAAATTACATTAAAAAAGTAAATTTAAACAAACAACGTTCGTATTTTTTATAGTTTGCAAGAGCGTTATTTTTGATGTGGGAATATGCATTTTAATTACATTGGCTATGTTGAAATTTTGTTATGGTCTATGGCCAATGGTAGCCCTTATTAAATTGATGTTAAGCCTGGCTTTTATTATATGTATTTGTATCTGATTTACAAAAATATTTTATGTTGTCATCCACTTTGATGGATTTAGTGTTCGATGTGCGAAGGTAATATACAGTTAGCAACATAAATATGCATATTTTATGATATTCGCTTTCCTTTTCAAATTGTTTTTGTATATTATATTTACCAGCTTAATATATATCTATCACGATATTGTATTGTAATAGCCTCTAAATGACAACGCTTTTGACTTCGCGTGCTGTACACAACTGTTTGTGCTTTTAACTAACTGCGGTTACAAATGAGGGCAGTTGTGTCATGGCGGTTGTATCAATACAATCGATTATATTTTCAAAACATTCAAAGTTAATTTATATGAAAATACTTCTGAATTTATGAGATCGGAATTAAAAAAAAACAATCATCAATAGAGAAACTATAAACATTTCAATTATTTGAAAACCTTTTCACATACATACTATACATATATAAAACTGTATACTAAGGAAGGTTTTTTTGTCTGCCAATTCTCATTTAAATACATTTAATTGCGTAATATACATAGTATATATATAGTTCTACACGACTTACCTCCACGGAGATCGTAAATAACGGTGCGTGCACCGGACCAGTCTGTGACTCTAATTTGTATATCAGTCCATGACGCAATTCATTTAGCATCGCAACGGTATTTTTTGGTTGTGGTACACGTTCTTTTCCAGCTTTCTTTTTCGGTGGCACTTTTGTTGGAAAAGATTTCAAATGTATATAAATATTTTTCTTTTCCAATAGTCATAGAATACAATTTAAAGTTCATATCTTCATATAAAATTGAATCTTTATAAAGCACATTCTTTATTCTTACCGGCATATTTTGGCATATCATAACGCCGTTTTTGGGGCGATTTTCGATTATACCCGTTCATGTTTCCCTCCGTTGATACAGTCACAGTCTGCATATGATAATTAGAAAATTATTTATGAGTATAAAAATGTATAAAGCAAAATTAAATTATACTATTAACACAAAGCATTACAATACAACATAGACATCCAGACATTAATATATAAATATGGATTATTACAAATAATATGTAAATACACAGCAAGAAACAACGTCTCTGACGAATAAATGTGATTCGGAGGGATTTTCCTAAATACATTTACATATCTACACTTCCAACTCCCAAAGATCAAAGTTTCCATGAGCATAATATCAGACAGATATCGATATAACTTTTATTTGGTTTGGATATTTTGGATTTTTTCTGCTAGTTTGAGTTGCATGCATATTCATATTACTTAACAAACAAATTTTTTTGTCGTTACCATATACCAAATTATTCACATGATTGCACTCACATTATATTGGGACAGTGGTAGCAGCGAATGACTTTTATTAAAAGTACATTGTTTCTTAGCTTGAGAGTACGAATTAATGTACTTTTGTTGTCGATGATAAAAATATACAGATTTAACACGACTCATAGGATGAAAAAATGGGCTATATCTGGAGTGTCCTCCAACACAATACGTGGGCACCATTATATTATGAAGAATACAACACACAATTAGTATTAATATTTGGAAATTTTACTGTAGTGCGGATAAAATTAGCACGTGATCTCCGGCGGACGGCAAGAATTGAACTGACGACAATTAAATCAAAATGCACTATCCCATTAAAGCACAAACAAATATTTATGAAGTATATACTTATACACATGTGCATGTACATATTCTCGGGTATTCAAAATTTTCGCAGTGCGATGTTCACAAATCCGCAGTCCCATCGCATGCTGATTCTTTTATGTTGATAAAGCATTGAAAGTGCGAAAATAAAAATTTAAACATTATTGGTATTTTGGGCCTGAACACATCGTATACCTTGAATATGGGATTATATTGAATTCTATGTTTTGCAGTAAATGTTAATAGAATGTGAAATTTGTGTTATTTTATGACAATTACAGAATTTTCTGAACAAATAGAAATTAAGAATTTATAGATTATATATATCTTTAAAAAATGTATACGCATTTCAGATATATTAAATTTATTAATCGAGTTATGTACTCAAGATGTGTATAGCGTCTTCATCGTCTATGGAGCATGATACTCAAATTAAAGTCTACAAGATTTTCAGACCGATGTCGAACAGAAAGGAGTATTTACGAACTTATGTTATTTTTATACTGCGTCGTTCATGCCTTCAGAAAAATGCTCTTAGGTTTTATTTTTCATTGGTGACATGGTAGAAAAAAAGATTAACGAATAGAAAATACTCTGTGCCCGTCGCAAACCAATCTAGAAAGTAAATAATACGCATGTATATAATAAAATTGATTCCATCATTGCAGAAAGTACTGAAGCCGCGTCACTTTATGGATATTTTTATTTATAGACACTTAAATCGACGAACTCATAAATGAACAGGACTGACGCCTTACGCTATTGATAATGACACATACTGATACATACTCTTTAACTTCCGGGTGTCTCATTACGCCTGGTATACAATGTTTTTAATGGATACAAATTCGGACTACTAATTAAAACGTGTGCATAGCAATCATGCTAAAAGTAGACAATTGAAATGTACAATTGGTAGAAACATTGCAAAGGGCCCTGTTTAAATAGGCAAAAGCAACAATACACTCGCATGAAATCGTTATTGTGTGATGTTTTCAACTGCATATCGGTGCACCTGTACCTAAAGTGTCAGCTGCCAACCGAGAAATGACTTTACAATAAGCTTATACTAAATTAGACAAAAATCAACTGCACCTGTTGTTCACATCTTTTCAAAGATCACTTGGCAAAATATTCTGAGAATCTTGACTTAATTATGACAACCCTCACAATAAAATGCGTTGGACAGAAGTGTATATACATTAATTACCAAAACAGCAAAAATTATTATTTAAAAAACAATTTCGACACTTGATCGTAAAGTAAGTAATATTAGTCACAATACATTTATAAAACACTTCAGAATTATTAATTTTACCTGTTAAAATTGCTAACACTTCTCGCTCTACTTGTTTTCCATATATATGTATTTACATATATTCATATAAATTATAACAATTTTATGAAATTCCTCATTAATCAATAATGTATATTTATTTCAAATTATAGTTTTGGGGGTTTCAATATATTTATATACTTTTGTTTAAATTTGCATTTTTAATTAACGATCAGAAAAGCTATAATTAACACCTGCTACATGTTATTCAATATTATATTTATTTCAATTCCTACTGTATTAAATTTACGTTTAGTACCCCATATTTCTTCAGCATGGACTTAACTTTCAATATTAACTATTATTTCTATTATGATATATATGTATATACATATATAAATACATATATATATATATATGCTTTAAGTGATTAAGTTAACTGTACCCTATTTTGTCGTAACGATTTACTTGTGGAAAATGGAATAATTGTTTTATATAAAACACAGATCCAAACAATAGTTAAAATAAATAATTCCTAAAACATTGACTATGATAACTTTTTAATGAATTATATTTTTAAAACATAAAATATTTCCATTACAATTTAAAAACATATTACTCCTAATAAAGTAAAAAAAATATTAATTTCATTTTATTGTAGAACTCATAATTTTCTCAAGTGAACGAAAATTTATATTAGAGAAAATTTATATATTATTCAAGGTAATGAAGAGACTATTTACATAATAAATATTTACCAATATAAGTAAAGTTATCATGCAGTAACTAGCATAATCTTACAAAAACTTAGTTCATACATACATACACATAAACTTTAGCTACGATTATGCTGGAAACTCAAGAACCTACAGCTAATCGCTCAATTTACTTACTTCTACAAAACTGACAATTAACATTAAGCTTGTATTACGTTTAATTGTATGTATTATATAACAACATGGGTACCCATATACAAGTGTATGTAATATACATTTATTTTTAGAAGCCACAAGCATAAACGCAGTAATAATGAGTGATTTTTTACAAAAATATAATACGTCCAATGACGTTTCGTGTCTACTTACATGCTGCACAAAATTGTTATTGGCGCTGTTTAGCATGATTTTTCCAATTGAAATTTCTCGTACTTCTACCGTTTTTTTATAATTTGTTATGACTTTAAGGTTAAAGTAGTTTATATACTGTAATTTAAGAGAGGAAAGAGCCCACTCTTGAGTTTATTGTTTACATGTACGAAATACACATACACATGTGTGCCATGTTGTCTAACGTTTCAACTATAAAATCTACTTACGTTAAATAATATACAAAAGTTAAAATAAGGCAAGTACAAATTAAAAGACGAAGTACTTCTTAAAAAGGTAAAATGCATTTATATAACTAATTTTTCATGAATTTTTTTTAATGTTGCATCAATGTTTGATAGTAGGTTGATACGACTGAAGAAGGTATGCATATTAACTTCTAAAAAAAAAATTAAGAATAAGTAAGTTTGAATGTATGCTAAGGCACATGTTATACACTTATTTAAAAAATCTGTGTGTATGTGTTCGCTAATAAGGACTTAAAAAAGGTTTTTAGAAATTAGGAAATAAATGTGCCAAAAATCTTGAATTATTAGAAATAATGTGGAAGTCAGTAATTTCTATATTATGTATGTACATCGTCCACCTAAACTCAGAAAACTCACAATCATATATTGCAATTCACAACCAAATATTAATTTAAAATGGTAAGTGTAGCATGAAAAAGTCATTGCCTTTCGCCTTTCAAACGAAGAGTGACGCCCTGCCAACATCATCATCAACATTTTAAAATGTTTAACTACTTTAGTGCAGGGAAACCATGCAAGCAGGTAAATTGAAATTAGATATGTATTTTATATGCAACAGTATATATGTGTATATATATACTATGTATTGTCATTAATAGCATATTAGAAAAGCTTCCAATTATATATACATTGTTACCAAACTCCTATCTTCGAGAAGTTAACAATATGTACATATGTATGTATGTCAGATACTATGTCCACATAACACTCACTTAACTTTATAAGACTTGTTAGGTAAGTAGTACTAAACTGAAGGATTCAGAATGGAAGCGCTTCATAGCACAAAATATGCTTGAGTTACTACATATACATAGGTCAACAGTTATTGTTAAACAGAAGTTAATTTAGGTCGCATTTTAACCATATACATAAGTATATAAAATATATATGTACCTATAAATTAAGTACACGTAAATAATTTTCCTTCAATACAATTATGTATTTATCTAAATGTGTGCTCTAATGCACTTCAAAATTTATGTGTTGGAATTAGCATCTCTTTATGTACGTACATACATACATACAAATATATGTAAATACACTATATGTACACTTAGAATGTACATACATATGTATGTATGAATAAAATTGATTAAATACGAATATTTTAACTTAATGTTGGTTTTCATGTTATGTTGCTGCTGCCTACCTTACTCGGAACTTTGAACAAGCACTAATTATTGATTTTTGCATCGCGTTTCTGTTTTCTGTTTTGCTTTCATATATTCTTAGCAACACTACAAATAAACTACAAAAACTCACACGGGCCAAAGACGCACACACAAAATTAGTTGAAATCTTTTGTTGTTTTCGCTCACAACATAAATAATTCCATTGATTCAACAATATGTTGTATTTACGTTACAATGTCAAAGGCATAAGTCTGTCCGACATGAGCTTAATCTCTTGATTTTTATTGCACTTTTAAATACGAGATGACACAAACTCAGGGATGGTGGAAAAATGTATCGATTAATGTTATTCGGAATCGAATTGGACTTTTTGACGATATTTTATGTAATTAACCTGAGTGTTCATGTTAACGTGTTACTTGCCATACGTTCGTTTGCATTATGTTTGTTTATATAAATTGCTAGTATCGTACTGAATTTGTTATTTGGCTTGCTTAATTTAACATCTTCTGTACATCGCAACTATTCATAAGACTAAATTGTTCAACCCTAAAAAATGTAAATACCTTCGTAATTTTACAATATTATAATACACTGTAGGATTTTATTAAGTACAATTTTAAAATATTAATTGATGTTTCCGAAGGTATATGCTACTGTGAAATATAGATACGCATGTGCTCTGCGTCAATTCATAAATACACAAATACTGATTTAAGTAATGCTTTACCGTCTACCTTTGGTGCACTCTTATACTGTAAAAAAAACACTCGCTCTGCACGATTGCCTCTCCCTCTCTTTAAGCAATTGATAACACATACAGAAAAATGCGATTTTCCTTTTCTTGCAAACGTTTGATATTTAAATTTTAGTACCTAGTAATATATTTATTTCTGATTTAAGATATTCAGGCAATTTTTTAATTCATATTAAAAACTTTGTATCACTTCCTCCGTATTAATTTTTGCTTGCACTTTCTATACACGCACTGTCAAACTAGAGGTGGACATTATTGGGAATGACGATATAATATCGATAGTATATTATTTACAGCGATGTTATGACAGTGGTCGAATATTAGTAATTAATAATATTAATTTTATTTATATTGCGTAATGCTCAAATAGCAGTCACAAATCTTGCTTAAATAAATTTTAGACTCCGTTTACATTTCTTCTACTCTTCGATTTTTCGCTTCGCATTGTTCAATTTTTGTAAGGGGAGAAACATTTTCTTACAAATAAATAAGGGTAAAACAATAGTTTGACGGTTCTAAAAATCCATACAAAATAAGGGCTTCACGTATTTTTCAGTATATTATACCAAAAAAGTGTTTGCACTAAAAAATACACCGAAAATAATTCACCGACGGAATGTACGCAAGATAGCGCCGCAACTTTAGCGTCACATATCGGTATAAAAATATAAATATTTTCGCCATTTTACGTGATATTTAATCTTAAAATAAAAAAAGTTGAAATGCAAAATATAGTATGCAGTATATATGCACTAAAATCGTGAATGAAAAATTCGGGTAGCAACATTTTTGCAAATATCTCAGTGGTCAAGTAATCTGCAAAATTACGATTTAAATAAGAATATAAAATTGCGTATATTTATTAATTATAAACAATCAATATATGTAGAAATAGAATATTAAAATGTAATATTAAATTATAGTTATAGTTGTTTCATTTAATTATTTTCTGCAAGTATTTAAAGTCCCGCCAAAGTCCAAAGTGTGTTATTTAACACTAAAGTCCGCCATCTTGTCAAATTCAATTGCAATTTGTAATTTTCGCAAAAATCACAAAAGTTTAATTTTCTCGAAAACGGCTCTACCGATTTAAATAAAACAAAAAGCAAAATATTTATCTATTTGATTCGAATGTAATGAAATAGCGCGACATGGCCGACAAGTTCTGCAAGTATGAAGAATAATTTGGTAATAGCGTTAACATAGTGTTTTGCTGCTAACAGTGGTCAAGTAATCTGCAAAACTATAATTTAAATAAGAATATAAAATTTCGTATATTTATTAATTATAATCAATCAATATATATGTAAATAAAATTTATAAATGTAATATTAAATTATAGTTATAGTTGTTTTATTTAATTATTTTCTGCAAGTACTTAAAGTCCCGCCAAAGTCCAAAATGTGTTATTTAACACTAAAGTCCTCCATCAGGTCAAATTCAATTGCAATTTGTAATTTTCGCAATAATCACAAAAACTGAATTTTATCGAAAACGGCTCTACCGATTTGAATAAAACAAAAAGCAAAATACTTGTCTATTTGATTCGAATAGATGATTGCGTTAACACAGTGTTTTGCTGCTAACAGTGGTCAAGTAATTTGCAATCAATATAGGTGAGCATGTACATAGATAGTATCTATTAGATACATAGGCAGACGCATACATACAAACGAAAGCACAGCTGAGCCAACGCAGTCCTTGTCCAAACATCTAAGATGCGAGCAATTGCTGTCGTCTTCATTGTCGCCCTTCGCCTCGCATCGAAGCGCACGATTTGCAGGCAACTGCGGCTTCGTCGCTTTCGTTTCCACGTTCGGCACACATTCGTTCGTCGTGGGCCGTCGACGACAACGTCATCGCGTGGCTCTCGATCTCCCACGCCCTCCCGCTCTCTATCCTTTTCGATCTGACACTCCACGACTGTGTGTAGGCATACGTATGTGTGTGTGTGTGGAGCCAGCCAAACTGATGGAAATCCAACTGCAGGGTGAATGTGTGAATGTGTGTGCGTGTGATGATAAATGAGTTTTTATTTTTATTTTATTCACTGTTTAGCTTTGGCATTTTTGCATGTGCCAACTGTACATCTTTCAGCATGTGTGAGTGCCATTAAAATACCCAAATGGTTTTCAGTTTAGTAGCAATCAGTGGAGCTAACAGTTTTTTACCAAAAACACTTACGCAAATTTCGAAAACAAAGCAAAACAACAAACGGTGTTTTCTGTTAAGCACCAAAAAGTGTTGTTGTCAACATGAGCGACGAAGAAGACGACATATCACCTTGGAGCTGGCAAAGAATAAAACCTAAGCCGAAGGGATTTAAGAGACAAAACCAAGTTTCTCCGATTCTCCTACAGAAAAAATTTGCCCTGGACACCGGACCCAGCACTAGCTGCAATAAATTCGCTATCTTAACGGAACGCTCACCAACCAAAAAAGGTAATGATGCAGACGAAAACGAAGCTCTGGACATGATAGCTAAAGACAACATTGATAAACCTGCCAGGCCGCCACCTATCTTCTTATCGGATGTTAGTGATATAAGTAGTCTGCTAGTCTACCTCGAAAAGAAAATTAAAAAAGAAAATGTCCTTTATAAATCTCAACGAGATGGCCAAGTAAGAGTTATGGTTAAGTCTATTGATGAATACAGATTCCTCGTTAAAGCTTTTGGTAGTGATTTTATCAAGTTCCACACATACCAGCTTAAACATGAATGAGCATTTAGGGTCGTTATAAAGAATTTGCACTTCAACACGGATATTGAAGTAATTAAACAAGATGTGGAGTTCACTCTATTAGGAACATAAATAACATTAAAAGGCGTGGAACTAACGAGCCACTAAACTTATTCTTCCTGGACATTGAGCCCAACAAAAATAACAAACACATATAGTATATAAAATTAAGCACATCAGTAACGCAATTGTTAAAATAGAACCCCCTCAGAAAGCAAAAGAGATTGTTCAGTGCCACCGTTGTCAGGAATTCGGGCACACAAAATCCTATTGCTCCAAAACTCATAGGTGCGTAAAATGCTCTAGTAAACATCCCAGCGATCTATGTCCAAAACATAAAGAACAACCGGCAAAATGTGCGAATTGCAACGAAGATCATGCTGCCATATACAAAGGATGTAGAGTTTATAAGGAGCTCATATCCAAAAAACTAGCTCCAGGTCGAAAACAGATGCATTACAAGGACCATACTAAAAATGATTGTACAATATTTCAATCACCTATTGTGCCGACCCAACAACCAAAAGACAACCAAAAGACCAAATGTAATCATACGCCCAAATTGCTGCAGGAAATAATAATACGAATACCTCTCTAGAAAGAATAGAATATCTCTTAGAAAAACAATTTGAACTCACCAATAATTTACTTTACATGATAATGTTACTGGTCAATAAATTATGCAAATATGTTTAAACTTAGGAATCTTTAACGCCAATGGGCTTTCCAACCATGTTAATGAAATATCTCTATTTTTAAAAACAAATTCATGCTTGTTTCTAAAACACACTTCACAAGTAAATCATTTTTTAGAGTAGTTAGATATGACACAATAACAGCTGATCATCCGTCTGATAGAGCCCATGGAGGCGCAGCAATTCTTGTTAAGAAGGGTCTGAAATTCAAAATCTTGGACAGCACTAGAATCAATGCTGCCACAATTGAGATTAAATGCATGCATGCAGATGTCTCAATCTCAGCAATATATCTCCACCAAGATTTACAATAAAAGAGCTCGATTTTAAGAACTTTTTTCAAGGACTGGGGACAAAGTTCATTGTTGGAGGCGACTTCAATGCTAAACACCCATGGTGGGGCTCCAGACTAATAAACCCAAAGGGATCCGAATTATATAAATGCATACAAAACAATAATATAACAACTCTCTCAACTTGTAAGCCTACATTCTGGCCTACAGATACTCGAAAAACTCCAGACTAGAATGACTTGGTGCATTCTCTGGTATCCCACAAACACACATGCGCATAATGGAAAGTTTCGATCTTAACTCAGATCACTCTCCGATAATAGCGACTTATAGCACAATAGCTCATATGCTCGACAAGCCCTATAAGGTCATCTCTCCATCTACAGACATTAACGCGTTTAAAAACTACCTAGAAGATGCCATAAGCCTAGACATTTCGTTAAAAACAGGAAAGGAAATAGACTATGCTGTGGAGCTTTTCACAAATACAATTCACAAAGCGAGCTACATAAATACGAATCACACCCACAGAAACCAAAAACCAAACCAATTGTAGCATTCCACTGAAAATCGAGAAAAGATTCAACACAAAAGGGACCTGAGAAAACGTTGGCAAGAAACTCACTATCCTGCAGACAAAAGACTATACAACAAAGCTGCATCTGAGCTTAGACAATTACTGTCTAACTAACGAAATGAATCTCTAGCTGCATATCTGAGAAATTTAGACCCAAATTCTAGCAACAAAGAGTATAGCCTGTGGAGAGCAACTAAATATCTAAAGAGACCAGCAAAAAGAAACTTGATCATCCGCAAAAACAATGAAAATTGGTGTAGAACTGACGATGAACAAGCTGAGGCATTTGCACAACACCTGCACTCCGTGTTCCAGCCAAACGACATCACCAATCCTATGACAGAAGCTGCAATAGAAAACGTTCTTGGGTCACCCTGTCAAATGAGCTTGCCTATTAAAAGAATAGACTTTGACGAAGTCGTGTCAGAAAATAAATGCTTAAATAATAAAAAATCACCAGACCCGGATAAGATAGACGGCATCACTCTTAAAACTCTACCATTAAAATGCATACGATTTCTCACGCTAGTATTTAAGTGGGCGTGGTTAGGCATGGTCAGGCAAGGCGTTGTCTAATCAATTGCTACTTAACAATTCTGCACTATTTGAAGGCGTTGTAAGTGATCTTTGAAGGCAAAAATTGGCTAGCCAACAATTTTAGTGAATGTCTGCCAAATTGTGTATGCCCACTTGACTAGGCGGCGTACCAAGTGGGCGAAAGGGATAAGTGGACATGGTCAAGCAGAATAGCTTCATGACAGTTGCACATTTTAAAAGCGCATGTATGAGTGTGTATGTGCATGCAAATTATCAAATACCTTGTTTCGATTACGGATTGCAAAAAGAATAGTAAAAGTTGTATTTCTATTCTTTTTTATCCGGCTATTACAAAAACAACAGCAACTTAAGTAATTACAATTACAATTACAATAAATTACAAGCCTCTTATCCTCCCTGTCTAAGTTGTGGGAGAGACTCATAACCAACAGAATTATAGTGATTTTAACTGAAAGCAATATCTTGCGAGACCATCAATTTGGCTTTCGAGGAGGACACGGCACTGTAGAACAAGTCCACAGACTGGTAAAGCATATATTGCAGGCCTTTGACGACCTGGAGTATTCCAACGCAGTCTTTTTAGATATGGAGCAAGCTTTTGATAAGGTGTGGCATGATGGCTTATTGTCCAAAATTTAAAACCTCCTACCTGCTAGCTACTATGGAATTTTAAGGTCATATCTGGATGGACGTGAGTTTAAGATCAAAGTTAAAGATACATACTCTAATAACTATCGTGTGAGAGCAGGAGTACCACAGGGTAGTGTGCTTGGACCGCTGCTTTATTCATTGTGCACTGCTTATATACCCAGCCCAAACAGTCAACATATGGTAGCTCCTTCTAAAGCACTTATTGCGACCTATGCAGATGACATTGCAGTCATCTATAACTCCAGTTGCCGTAGAGAAGCAGCTAATGGAATACAAGAATATCTCAAAGCTCTTGCTGCTTGGTGTAAACGGTGGAACTTGAAAATAAATCCGATTAAAACAACGAACCCTTGTTTCACACTGAAGAGGCTTATAATGAATACCCCTGAAATCCAACTATGTTAGAAGGAGATACTCTGGAGCAGCCATCGCAAGCCAAGTATCTTGGAATTACACTGGACAAGCGCCTTACATTTGGGCCACATTTAAAAGCCACAGTTAAGAAAAGTAATCTACGGATCCAGCAGCTGCGAAGCACTTTGCCGCTAAGATGCAAAAGGGCAGTGTATGCGCATTGCATCCAGTCAATTTGGCTTTATGGTATTCAGATCTGGGGGATCGCAGCCAAATCCAAATATAAACGGATTCAGGCGTTGCAGAATTGGATACTACGAAACATAACAGACTGTCCCTGGTTCGTGCGTGGCACAACGCTTCATAGAGACTTGAAGCTACATATTGTGGAAGAGCAGATTGGGAGACACACAAGCCGCTATAGCGATAAACTTAGAAGACACCGCAGCCTACTAGCCAGGAAGTTACTTCCAGCGAGACGATTGAGGCGTCTTAAACGGCAAGGCCAATAACGCTGATACATATGTATGTAATCCTCATATTTGTGTTGAGGTTTGGTTTATTTTTATATTTAATACTCCTGTGATGTTAAGATACTTTAAATTTGCTGTACAGATTCTTCACTTAAAAAAATGAAAACGAAAAAAAACAAAATAAATAAATTTCAAGTGTTGGATCCTTAGATGACCCCAAATTTTTTTGATGCCAATCGATAGAGTTAGTCCTTGCGATCCTTGCAATGCAAGTCCTTTGAAAATATGGCAATATATGGCCGAGATATAGCTTGTCTTTGAAAAAGAGTCCCTCGTGCACCCTCAAAGTATGCTTTAAAAAATTTATTTTTTTGCTAGGCGCCAATTTCAAATTTGAATTTTGAAAATAACCGACAAAAAACAAATCCGTTTTAACTCAAAAATGTTTTGTTTTTTTGCCTATCTCGGTGAAAACACTTTGGATCCTGTCAGGACTTACCTTATTGTTATCAGGACAACTAGTTCTATCGGTTGACACTCAAGGAGTTTCAGGATATGGCAATAAAATTCATCTGAAATTCTTCAAAGGGTCAAGTATAGAAAAATGACCAAAAATTCCAAGAATCCACTGTATCTCGGACATTTGAAGGACGATCGTGATGTCCTTTGGCACAAGTATTATCCTTTGGAAGAAAAACTGATTGGTGCACTCAAAAGGACGAATATCCTTGCAGGACCCGAGATAAAATGACATTTTTGTATACAGAAAATTGCGTATATCTCGGTCATATCCTGTCTGATCCTTGTGGTTCATATGTCTAACGGAGTCCTTCGATAAGATCTACCATCATGCCAAAGGACTTTCTAATCGTCCTTGTGGTTCTCCAGTTATCCTTGACCTTATGATTTTCGCATGTTTTCTTTAACCCTCGGAGTGAAAAATTACAAGTGTTGGATCCTTAGATGACCCCAAATTTTTTTGATGCCAATCGATAGAGTTGGTCCTTGCGATCCTTGGAATGCAAGTCCTTTAAAAATATGGCAATATATGGCCGAGATATAGCTTGTCTTTGAAAAAGAGTCCCTCGTGCACCCTCAAAGTATGCTTTAAAAAATTTATTTTTTTGCTAGGCGCCAATTTCAAATTTGAATTTTGAAAATAACCGACAAAAAACAAATCCGTTTTAACTCAAAAATGTTTTGTTTTTTTGCCTATCTCGGTGAAAACACTTTGGATCCTGTCAGGACTTACCTTATTGTTATCAGGACAACTAGTTCTATCGGTTGACACTCAAGGAGTTTCAGGATATGGCAATAAAATTCATCTGAAATTCTTCAAAGGGTCAAGTATAGAAAAATGACCAAAAATTCCAAGAATCCACTGTATCTCGGACATTTGAAGGACGATCGTGATGTCCTTTGGCACAAGTAATATCCTTTGGAAGAAAACTGATTGGTGCACTCAAAAGGACGAATATCCTTGCAGGACCCGAGATAAAATGACATTTTTGTATACAGAAAATTGCGTATATCTCGGTCATATCCTGTCTGATCCTTGTGGTTCATATGTCTAACGGAGTCCTTCGATAAGATCTACCATCATGCCAAAGGACTTTCTAATCGTCCTTGTGGTTCTCCAGTTATCCTTGACCTTATGATTTTCGCATGTTTTCTTTGGCCCTCGGAGTGAAAAATTACAAGTGTTGGATCCTTAGATGACCCCAAATTTTTTTGATGCCAATCGATAGAGTTGGTCCTTGCGATCCTTGGAATGCAAGTCCTTTAAAAATATGGCAATATATGGCCGAGATATAGCTTGTCTTTGAAAAAGAGTCCCTCGTGCACCCTCAAAGTATGCTTTAAAAAATTATTTTTTTGCTTGGCGCCAATTTGTAATTTGAATTTTGAAAATAACCGACAAAAAACAAATCCGTTTCAACTCAAAAATGTTTTGTTTTTTTGCCTATCTCGGTGAAAACACTTAGGATCCTGTCAGGACTTACCTTATTGTTATCAGGACAACTAGTTCTATCGGTTGACACTCAAGGAGTTTCAGGATATGGCAATAAAATTCATCTGAAATTCTTCAAAGGGTCAAGTATAGAAAAATGGCCAAAAATTCCAAGAATCCACTGTATCTCGGACATTTGAAGGACGATCGTGATGTCCTTTGGCACAAGTATTATCCTTTGGAAGAAAAACTGATTGGTGCACTCAAAAGGACGAATATCCTTGCAGGACCCGAGATAAAATGACATTTTTGTATACAGAAAATTGCGTATATCTCGGTCATATCCTGTCTGATCCTTGTGGTTCATATGTCTAACGGAGTCCTTCGATAAGATCTACCATCATGCCAAAGGACTTTCTAATCGTCCTTGTGGTTCTCCAGTTATCCTTGACCTTATGATTTTCGCATGTTTTCTTTGGCCCTCGGGTGAAAAATTACAAGTGTTGGATCCTTAGATGACCCCAAATTTTTTTTATGCCAATCGATAGAGTTGGTCCTTGCGATCCTTGGAATGCAAGTCCTTTAAAAATATGGCAATATATGGCCGAGATATAGCTTGTCTTTGAAAAAGAGTCCCTCGTGCACCCTCAAAGTATGCTTTAAAAAATTATTTTTTTGCTAGGCGCCAATTTGTAATTTGAATTTTGAAAATAACCGACAAAAAACAAATCCGTTTTAACTCAAAAATGTTTTGTTTTTTTGCCTATCTCGGTGAAAACACTTAGGATCCTGTCAGGACTTACCTTATTGTTATCAGGACAACTAGTTCTATCGGTTGACACTCAAGGAGTTTCAGGATATGGCAATAAAATTCATCTGAAATTCTTCAAAGGGTCAAGTATAGAAAAATGACCAAAAATTCCAAGAATCCACTGTATCTCGGACATTTGAAGGACGATCGTGATGTCCTTTGGCACAAGTATTATCCTTTGGAAGAAAAACTGATTGGTGCACTCAAAAGGACGAATATCCTTGCAGGACCCGAGATAAAATGACATTTTTGTATATAGAAAATTGCGTATATCTCGGTCATATCCTGTCTGATCCTTGTGGTTCATATGTCTAACGGAGTCCTTCGATAAGATCTACCATCATGCCAAAGGACTTTCTAATCGTCCTTGTGGTTCTCCAGTTATCCTTGACCTTATGATTTTCGCATGTTTTCTTTGGCCCTCGGAGTGAAAAATTACAAGTGTTGGATCCTTAGATGACCCCAAATTTTTTTTATGCCAATCGATAGAGTTGGTCCTTGCGATCCTTGGAATGCAAGTCCTTTAAAAATATGGCAATATATGGCCGAGATATAGCTTGTCTTTGAAAAAGAGTCCCTCGTGCACCCTCAAAGTATGCTTTAAAAAATTTATTTTTTTGCTAGGCGCCAATTTCAAATTTGAATTTTGAAAATAACCGACAAAAAACAAATCCGTTTTAACTCAAAAATGTTTTGTTTTTATGCCTATCTCGGTGAAAACACTTAGGATCCTGTCAGGACTTACCTTATTGTTATCAGGACAACTAGTTCTATCGGTTGACACTCAAGGAGTTTCAGGATATGGCAATAAAATTCATCTGAAATTCTTCAAAAATGACCAAAAATTCCAAGAATCCACTGTATCTCGGACATTTGAAGGACGATCGTGATGTCCTTTGGCACAAGTATTATCCTTTGGAAGAAAAACTGATTGGTGCACTCAAAAGGACGAATATCCTTGCAGGACCCGAGATAAAATGACATTTTTGTATACAGAAAATTGCGTATATCTCGGTCATATCCTGTCTGACCCTTGTGGTTCATATGTCTAACGGAGTCCTTCGATAAGATCTACCATCATGCCAAAGGACTTTCTAATCGTCCTTGTGGTTCTCCAGTTATCCTTGACCTTATGATTTTCGCATGTTTTCTTTGGCCCTCGGAGTGAAAAATTACAAATGTTGGATCCTTAGATGACCCCAAATTTTTTTGATGCCAATCGATAGAGTTGGTCCTTGCGATCCTTGGAATGCAATTCCTTTAAAAATATGGCAATATATGGCCGAGATATAGCTTGTCTTTGAAAAAGAGTCCCTCGTGCACCCTCAAAGTATGCTTTAAAAAATTTATTTTTTTGCTAGCCGCCAATTTCAAATTTGAATTTTGAAAATAACCGACAAAAAACAAATCCGTTTTAACTCAAAAATGTTTTGTTTTTGCCTATCTCGGTGAAAACACTTAGGATCCTGTCAGGACTTACCTTATTGTTATCAGGACAACTAGTTCTATCGGTTGACACTCAAGGAGTTTCAGGATATGGCAATAAAATTCATCTGAAATTCTTCAAAGGGTCAAGTATAGAAAAATGACCAAAAATTCCAAGAATCCACTGTATCTCGGACATTTGAAGGACGATCGTGATGTCATTTGGCACAAGTATTATCCTTTGGAAGAAAAACTGATTGGTGCACTCAAAAGGACGAATATCCTTGCAGGACCCGAGATAAAATGACATTTTTGTATACAGAAAATTGCGTATATCTCGGTCATATCCTGTCTGATCCTTGTGGTTCATATGTCAAACGGAGTCCTTCGATAAGATCTACCATCATGCCAAAGGACATTCTAATCGTCCTTGTGGTTCTCCAGTTATCCTTGACCTTATGATTTTCGCATGTTTTCTTTGGCCCTCGGAGTGAAAAATTACAAGTGTTGGATCCTTAGATGACCCCAAATTTTTTTTATGCCAATCGATAGAGTTGGTCCTTGCGATCCTTGGAATGGCGCCAATTTCAAATTTGAATTTTGAAAATAACCGACAAAAAACAAATCTGTTTTAACTCAAAAATGTTTTGTTTTTTTGCCTATCTCGGTGAAAACACTTAGGATCCTGTCAGGACTTACCTTATTGTTATCAGGACAACTAGTTCTATCGGTTGACACTCAAGGAGTTTCAGGATATGGCAATAAAATTCATTTGAAATTCTTCAAAGGGTCAAGTATAGAAAAATGACAAAAAATTCCAAGAATCCACTGTATCTCGGACATTTGAAGGACGATCGTGATGTCATTTGGCACAAGTATTGTCCTTTGGAAGAAAAACTGATTGGTGCACTCAAAAGAACAAAATTTCGTTACAGGCCCCGAGATAAACAAATTTTTTGGTATACAGAAAATTACGTATATCTTTGGTATATCCTATATGATCCTTTCGGGTCCAGTTGCAAACGAAGCGAATTCGTGAAGACTATTATCCTGCCAAATATCATTCCAATCGTCGTCCATCGATATATAACATATATTGAAAGCATTGGAAGTCATCTTCGATGGTTTGTTGTAACGATGATCGAAAATTTCCAAATCAGTATGTGAAATACCAAGCAAACATAAATCAATAGCAAGCAGAATTACAGCAAGTAGAATTACAGCAAGCCACAGTCGCCCGTTTTCGGTACCACAATTATGTACCGGCCAATTTGAAATTTGGGTGCAAATGACAAATAAAAATAAAATCCTTTAAAAATTGTAAAAGTTTTATTTGTATATTTTTTCGGCTATTACAAAAACAACAGCAACTTAAGTAATTACAGCAAGAATTATTAATAACGTCGTTGTTATTGTTGGCCACTGAGATGAAATAAACAAGTCATCAGTTTAAATACCAGGCGACCAGCAATCAGCAGCAAGCAGAAATAGTTTATGAACGGTAACGATAATAGGATAACTATTAAGACTATCTGAATGTAGTTTCGCCTGTTGATAGCTCTTTTTATTGCGCATCTGATGTATAATATGTCAACATATTTCTTCATCTATGCACGATGATGATTTAATATTTGTTTGTTTCATATAATTTTGTTTTTGATTTGAGTATTTGCAATGTTTACAATACCTACTACACATCTTTTGACTTTAAGTATTGCTGCGTGTTTTTAAGGTTCTGTATATATGTGTGTGTGTGTTGTGTACGTGTGTGTCTGTGAGTGTGCTTTTTATGAAAAACATTTACGTATACATACATACATTCAACACCATTGATTTTGTCGTGTTTGTATTACAATATTTGTATTAATTAATTATGGTTTCTAAATAAGTTTTCTTTTTGTTATATTTTCCGCTTTAGAGTATTTACATACTTTCACATATGTAGTTTCGTAATTCTTATCGCTCTAGTCAATTCATTAAAAAATGTTTTTCGTTGCGTGACTATTAAATGTATGTTATACATATGCGTCCAAATTTGATCAAAATTATTAAAAATTAACGTGCCTTTCATTATTGTAAATATCAATGTGTATATAATACTTCGAGTGCATCGTTATGTTTCCCTATATGTGTTGAATTGAATTTAAAAGTCAATGGAATTATATGAGTAATTTAAATACGAAAGTGTTAATGATAATCAAAAGATATACATATTCGTAATTTAATTTTAGTTTCGAGTGGTTCACAATGTACCGGTTAATTTCACCGTATTTTTGTTTATCATTTTCAATGTTGTTCATGATTTTGTAGCAGTGAGACAGTTATTGAAACATTATTATGTACATGTGTATATGTAGTATGTCAAAATCGACGGACTTAATGCTGTATGTTGTGTCCTAGGTGAACATACACATATAAATACATATGTATATATAACATTTTATATGTACAACTAAGAACAAGATAAACAAAGTGGTATCTAAAATGCTTATTAAAGTCAGAAAAGAGTATCATTGGCAGGGCAAGCAGACTTAGATACATACAGACATCAATTCTGGGAGGTGCATATACCCGCCGTTGCCATATATAAATATACAAAGACCAAATTCGTAAAATTGTGTCAAAATTTCTTGGAAATGCATTTTAAATTCATATAAAAATTTTGGTTTAAGTGCAACAAATTTGTGATTGTATATATGTATATGTACACATTTAATATCCTTATTGTACAAGTGTAATACTGAATTCATAATTAAAATGCCTCTCCACACATGTGTATATGTACATATAGTATGTTAGTGTACGTATAATTCATATATATATATCTATGTCCCTTAACAAAGATACATGCTGTGCACAAAAGTGCCATATATAATAATAATATAATATTTATAAATCATATCAATTGTCTTCTTCATTTTATATAACCCTTAATTCAAATCAAAAATAACTCGTAAATTACATACACACTTATTTAAATAAATATTTTTAGGACACAACATGCACAGCAATAATGCAACTCGAATCAATTTTTGTTTCTATGTGTACAATTTAATAATAAATAATAGGTAATGTATTGCCTTATCAGTAAAATAGCAAAAAAAAATCGATCAAAAACATTTTCTTAAAACAAATTAATGGTCATACGAAAAATTTACGAATCAAAAATGTTAATTAACTTCAAGCTAAGCCACATAAAAATAATTGCCAAGAATGGGTGTGAACTGTAAAACATGGAACATAAAGAGAGTGACTTAGATTCAAATTGCAAGCAATATAATAAAATATGAATTGCAAATGATTTGAAATGAAGAATACCGATTAAGTAATTGTATAGATTTACGTAGGATCAATTGACGCATCATTTGTGTTGTTTAATAACAAATTGTGATATTGATTTTGAAAGGATAAAAAAAGAATTTGTTTTGATACGTAGATGGGTTTTTATTGTATGATGAAGATGGGTTAATATGTATAGATGGGTAAAACATCAAAGACAACAATCGATGAGTGAGAACATAAGTGACTGACTGCTTGCATAGATTGATTTGAAAACACTTGGCTCTTTTTGTTTTTCTTTAGTCATTTTAGTTAATTAAGTTATTAAATTGACTTTTTGCTAATTTAAATTTTAACGAATATGTACATATGCGTTTTAACTACAACATTTATATAGAAAACTTTGTTTTCATTTAACTAGTTTCTTGAAATTTTTATTTTATGAATTTTGCAACAAAACCCAAATAGAAAAATGAAAACACAATGTAAACGTATTTGAAGCACATAAACCATATATGCATAAACTTAAGTCTTCGGATATCCGAAGTTTACTCTTTCCAAAAAATAAACTACTGAAGTTGGCTATAGTTTTAAAGCTAATTTATGAATCAAAAAAACCAAAAACTATATTGCCTCAGAACAGAAACTCTTTGAAGTTGCCAAACAATACAAGTTCAACTTTTTAATTACTAAAAGAAGAGGACCTCACACATTTACATGCATTTTTGCTATTTTATTGTATTAGTATTAAGCTTTTTGCGAAAGAGAGATTTTAAATAATAAAGTTGATGTAATAAAAGGAAAATGTTAAAGAAGAACACAATTCGTCGACTAAATAACAATTGAAAACGAAACCCCTATATTTCAATGAAGTTTTTAAATTAATAATTTGGTTAATTTTGTTGCTTTTTCTTAATTTGAAATTATTGAATAATTCTTTAAACAGGAGTATCACTTGCTCCTTGTTCCCTTTAAGTTTTCCTACCTTAAACTATTTGACTTCGAAGTGAACTTTTTTTGGTTTTAATATAACTCAACTTTACTGAATGACCGTAAAACATAAAATAATAAATTTTTGATGAAGTATTTGAGAGTTTAATTTACAGGTTTGAACAAACAGTCGACTTTGTTAAATGTGATTAGCACAATTTAAGCTATTATATATATATATATATATATACAAAAATAGGGCGTGTGGGAAAAAGGGAACATGGACAGACCACAGACAAAAACAAACAAACATTGGATCACACGACCAGTGGTTACAAATTTGAATAAAGAAATTGCTCATTTAATTATCTGGGAATAAGAAGGAATGAATATTAGTGGTGTTGTGGCACGGATACCGAAGTGAGGAAGACTAAGACTGTAGCTGTTAACAGTTTTGAAAACATATATTATAAATGTGTCCATTTGAATTACCTCATTTACATGGTTTAATTACCTTGTGTGCCTACATTCTTCAATCATTGTTCTTGATAATATGGCTGGTGATATTAAATGGGCGATCTATTAAAATATACATATGTACGTTTAGTTTTCAGTTACTCTGAATGATGATATCACAGTTATCAAATATTGATCATTTACGAATCTCATTTTAATAAAATAGTACTGTACATAGAAGAGAATAAAGAGAAGTGTTGCCCAGAGAGAGAGAAAGAGAGAGAGGATGGCATTCACCTATAGTGAATGCTAACAAAACCAATAGATCCCCTTTTGGAAAGCACGTTAAGCACACACATTTATATGTATACACATAAGTTTATATTATATATGTATGTAACTAATGATAGTTGCAGTTGGTATGTGTGTTCGGGCTTATGGATAGCTTATTATGAGTTTTAATATGGTTTCGAGTTTAGTATTAGTTAGAAGTTTATAGCAGTAGTAAGTAGTATACAAAAATATAAACTAGTTATGTTTAATGCGGAGCAAATAATGTTTAGCTAAAATAAAATTGACATAGTTTTATGAATTCATCTTTTTTTTGTTTTAAGGGTTTTTAGTAAAATTTGATTTTTTGTTTTTTATTTTCAGTCATTACTCAGTAATTGCCTCTTTTAAGTTAGAACTCCATCGCCAGTTAAACTAAGTGGTTGTAGTTGTTGTTGTATACGATATCAAAGTTGTTAGTTCCAAAAAAGGCAAGAAGAAGGAACTTGCATACGTCTACTTAATCATGTATTGATTTCTAATAGCCAATTGTAGATATTTTTATACCCGGTACCCATAGGGTAGAAAAGTATTATAACTTTGTGCCGGCAGGAAATGTATGTAACAGGCAGAAGGAGGCATCTCCGACCCTATAAAGTATATATATTCTTGATCAGCGTCAACAGCCGAGACGATCTAGCCATGTCCGTCTGTGTGTCTGTGTGTCCGTCCGTCTGTCCGTATGAACACCTAGATCTCAGAGACTATAAGAGATAGAGCTATAATTTTTTTTCGACAGCATTTGTTATGTTTGCACGCAGATCAAGTTTGTTTCAAATTTTTGCCACGCCCACTTCCGCCCCCGCAAATCAAAAAAATCGAATAGCAAGCGTAATTTTAAAGCTAAAGTGGCGAATTTTGGTATATACAATAATTACTATAGTAGTTATGATTCCTGAAAATTCGGTCAGATAAAAATTGTGGAAGTTATTAAAGAAATACTTTTGTATGTGCAAAAACGCCTACTTACTAGGGCTCTTAGTTGCTTTGGCCGACAATCTAGCATATTGTGCCGTTTATGGTATATTTTGAATGCGATACTATATTGATATACCAAACATACCATTTGGTATATTTTTTTAGTATAACTTTCTTACTTGTTTAAAATAAAACAAAAAAACAAGTAAGAAAGCTACAGTCGAGTGTACTCGACTGTGAGATACCCGCTACCCATTTTGAATAAAAGAAATCTATTTTGCGGTATTTTTCTCAAAAAATACCGAATATACTGCAAAAATACTAAAAATATACCAAATGGTATATTTGGTATATCGATATAGTACCGCATTGAAAATATACCATAGACGGCACAATATATCAGATTGTCAGCCAAAGCAACTAAGACCCCTAGTAAGTAGGCGTTTTTGCCCATACAAAAGTATTTCTTTAATAACTTCGACAATTTATATCTGATTGCAACCAAACTTTCAGTAGTCATAATTAGTAATTATTGTATATACAAAAATGCACAACTCTAGCTTTAAAATTACGCTTGTTATTCTATTATTGTTATTATTTTTTTTTGATTTGCGGGGGCGGAAGTCGGCGTGGCAAAAATTTGAAACAAACTTTATCTGCGTGAGTTACCAATAAGTTAGTAACACTATTGGTGTAGATGTCCTTTTTTTTGTTGATGTAAATTAAAACGCACAGTTCTTTATTTCTTATTTTAATTTTTCCTTTTTTTTATTTCAACGTCTGCTTAGTTGCTTTGTTTACACTCGACTGCTGAGTCGAACAAAACGCCTCATCCCGATTCTGTCTTCTGTTTTGTCGTTTTTATAACGGTTGTTCCCGATTGTGTCCAGTTGGATCGTGCCTCTTCGAGTTTGTCGTAGACTCTACATCTCTACGAATAGGGTAGAGAAGGCAACTCCTCCCCCCTAAGTGCTGAGTGAGATCCGGAATTGAGACGCATCTGACGGTACGAACGAAGGTATCTTCCTTAAAACGTGACCCTTCTCTAGTCTTAGGTTAAGTATGGTTAGAAGTTTATTCAATTAAAATAACATTAATAAGTATGTGATTATTGAAATATTGTTAATTTGCCTTATTAGATATAACATATTGTAACATGAGTACATTTTTCATTGCGTTCCTCGCTTCTTCTATAAATACATTGCGTTCATCGCTTCTTCTATAAATACAGTGTTTATAACTTTTATCTTACTTCTTATTATTATATTGTTGGGATTCATATTCTTGTTTTTGATCCGGTCTTTCCATATTCTTTTGAGCGAAAAAAGTTTCTCTTTCTTTCAACGCCCATTCAAAGGCCTCTTGAAGGTTGGTCGGCTTCATAGATCTTATTGTAGCTCCTAATGGGCCCCTAATTCCTGTTAAAAATGAGTTAAGACATATATCTGCAAACAATTTTTTTTTGTCTTAACCACACACTGCTTCGATTTCGTGGTTTCCGCTATTCTAAATAATGCCAATTTCATCTCACAGACTTTCTCATATAGTTGACGTAAAGATAAACTCTCCTGCACAGAATTGTGGAGTTCGAACATAAGAGTGAGTTCATCTCTCTTGTCCGCGCAATGCAAAATGAGGGCGTCCTTAATTTCTTCCCAATTAAGACTGGCTCCAGATTCAATGATGCCTTCGCTAGCCTTTCCTTCGATTTTATTTCGAATCGATCTTAGAAGTAGCTGACCATACTTGTATGGCGTTTTACTAGTGCCGCTAATCAGTGCTAGGATTTGGTTATAAATTCATGTAAAGTTTTTGGATTACCATCGTATATAAGTAAAAAACGAATTGCGTCAGGTATCTTCAGTGATGATAGGACATCAAGTTGATTAACCTTTTGCTCTCCTTGATCTGAAAGGACGTTTTCTGATGAAGAAGACGTAGATGATTGATCGTCTTGTCTTGTTACGATGGCCCCTGTATTCTCGGATACACTGGTGTTGTTTCCAGATCGACTCCTGGTATTTGGAATACGGTCTTTTGCTCCTCTCATGGTAGCTACTATCTGTTAATTAGTATTTACTATTAGTAAATAATATATAATTTATATTTTAAATTTACGTGTAATAAAACCAAGGTACGTATATAAATATATTGTTGTATCTGATACTTAAATTGCAAATATCGTTTCGAACATGTTTCAACTACACGTTGAAAGGTTTGACATACATATTTTTGCTCTTAGTCTGTGAGTCGCACTGAAACACAGAACTAATTGCAACTTTCTCAAACATCTTCACGACACGTTCGTTAGGTTTGAACATATTATATATTGTTGTTTTGCGCGTCACAACGCATCGATTTTTGTTGTATACATACATACGTATACACACAAAAAGAATTCGACGACTCTTTGTAGTGAAACGAACGATCCCGTTGTCTCTGTGTGCCTCTCGCATTGAAAAAACATATTCTTAGAAAAAACGCAGAATAAGGGGATTCACACAAGCAAATCATTTACATTGCCTTACTGCTATGTATGTATGTTCTTCTTTTTTTTGTTTTGTTTAAATTTCACCACTATTCTCAGTATTTCACAATGTACATACATATGTGTGTAATGTGTGCTAATAATTTAAATATATATATACATGCATACTTTTTATAATGTTGTGTCCGGCTTAAAATGGAGTAATAGGTAAGAGTACGGCTGCGCCAGTTACCAATAAGTTAGTAACACTATTGGTGTAGATGTCCTTTTTTTTGATGATGTAAATTAAAACGCACAGTTCTTTATTTCTTATTTTACTCTTTCTTTTTTTATTTCAAAGTCTGCTTAGTTGCAGTGTTCACAATCGACTGCTGAGTCGAACAAAACGCCACTTCCCAATTCTGTCTTCTGTTTTGTCGTTTTTATAACGGTTGTTCCCGATTGTGTCCAATCGGATCGTGCCTCTTCGACTTTGTCGTAGACGAATAGGGTAGAGAAGGTAACTCGTGCAAACGTAACAAATGCCGAAAAAAAATTATAGCCTATCTCTTATAGTCTCTGAGATCCAGTGTTTCATACGGACGGACGGACAGACTGACAGACTGACAGACGGACATGGCTAGATCGTCTCGGCTGTTGACACTGATCAAGAATATATATACTTTATAGGGTCGGCGATGCTTCCTTCTACCTGTTACATACATTTCCTGCCGGCATAAAGTTATAACACCCTTCTACCCTATGGGTTGCGGGTATAAAAACAGACAAATTAGAGTGCTCTCACTTGATGAACCAATTCTATATTGAGTAATTGAATAATTCCCAATATAAATTAAATTAATAGTAAATAGCCAATTTATAATTGTTATTTATCAATTGTCAACAGTTCATAAAATCCTACAAAGTCATTGCTTCGCTAGCTATTTCATTCAAACTTTAAGTCCGATTTTGGTCAAATTTGGGATACGTCAAATAATATCATGATAATAGCTTGCTAGTTCAACAGTTGAGCAACTCTTACTCAATTGTTGTGCAGAACATCAACCATTGCAGGTAATCTGCAAAAAATTTTGATGAATGTGTGTGTGCTTGACTAGGCGGCGGACCAGGATATTAGTGTGGGCGGACCTAATAAATGCGCGTGGTCAGACAGGCAAGCTTCACAAAGATTGCCTAGCTCAGCTTTTTCACAACAGCTCTGCACAATTTGAAGGCATTGCCAAAAATTTTAGTGAATGTCTGCCAAATTGTGTATGCCCATTTGACTAGGTCGCTCACCAAGATATTAGAGTGGGCGAAAGGGATAAGTGGGCATGGTCAGGCAGAATGGCTTCATGAAGGTTACACATTTGAGAAGCCTATGTGTGAGTGTGTATGTGCATGCAAATTTCCAAATACCTTGTTTCGATTACGGATTGCAAAAAGAATAGTAAAAGTTGTATTTCTATTCTTTTTTATCCGGCTATTACAAAAACAACAGCAACTTAAGTAATTACAATTACAATTACAATAAATTACAAGCCTCTTATCCTCCCTGTCTAAGTTGTGGGAGAGACTCATAACCAACAGAATTATAGTGATTTTAACTGAAAGCAATATCTTGCGAGACCATCAATTTGGCTTTCGAGGAGGACACGGCACTGTAGAACAAGTCCACAGACTGGTAAAGCATATATTGCAGGCCTTTGACGACCTGGAGTATTCCAACGCAGTCTTTTTAGATATGGAGCAAGCTTTTTATAAGGTGTGGCATGATGGCTTATTGTCCAAAATTTAAAACCTCCTCCCTGCTAGCTACTATGGAATTTTAAGGTCATATCTGGATGGACGTGAGTTTAAGGTCAAAGTACTCTAATAAATATCGTGTGAGAGCAGGAGTACCACAGGGTAGTGTGCTTGGACCGCTGCTTTATTCATTGTACACTGCTGATATACCCAGCCCAAATTACACTGGACAAGCGCCTTACATTTGGGCCACATTTAAAAGCCACATTTAAGAAACGTAATCTACGGATCCAGCAGCTGCGAAGCACTTTGCCGCTAAGATGCAAAAGGGCAGTGTATGCGCATTGCATCCAGTCAATTTGGCTTTATGGTATTCAGATCTGGGGGATCGCAGCCAAATCCAAATTCTGCAGACGTTGCAGAATCGGATACTACGAAACATAACAGACTGTCCCTGGTTCGTGCGTGGCACAACGCTTCATAGAGACTTGAAGCTACATATTGTGGAAGAGCAGATTGGGAGACACACAAGCCGCTATAGCGATAAACTCAGAAGACACCACAGCCTACTAGCCAGGTAGTTACTTCCAGCGAGACCATTGAGGCGTCTTAAACAGCATGGCTTTGCCAAAACAATTAGGCCAATAACGCTGCCAATAACGCTGATACATATGTATGTAATCCTTATATTTGTGTTGAGGTTTGGTTTATTTTTATATTTGATACTCCTGTGATGTTAAGGTACTTTAAATTTGCTGTACAGATTCTTCACTTAAAAAAATGAAAACGAAAAAAAAAAAATAAAATAAATTACAAGTGTTGGATCCTTAGATGACTCCAAATTTGTTTGATGCAAATCGATAGAGTTGCTCCTTGCGATCCTTGCAATACAAGTCCTTTGAAAATGTGGCAGGATATGGCCGAGATATAGCTTGTCTTTGAAAAAGATCCCCTCGAACACCCTCAAAGTATGCTACAAAAAATTTATTGTTTTGTTAGGCGCCAATTCCAAATTTGAATTTTTAAAATAACCGACAAAAACAATTCCGTTTTAATTCAAAAATGTTTTGGTTTTTTGCCGTATCTCGGTGAAAACACTTAAGATCCTGTCAGGACTTACCGTTATTGTTATCAGGATAACTAGTTCTATCAGTTGACACTCAAGGAGTTTCAGGATATGGCAATAAAATTCACCTGAAATTCTTCAAAGGGTCAAGTATAGAAAAATGACCAAAAATTCCAAGAATCCACTGTATCTCGGACATTTAAAGGACGATCGTGATGTCCTTTGGACGTGGACAGGCAGGAGGGCTTCACAAAGAATTATCATCTTGCTAGTTCAATAGTTAAGCATTTCTTACTTAACAGTTGTACAAAACCTCCAGACATTGCCAGTAATCTACATACATATGTATGTATGTGTGCGAAAGCGAAAAAATCGATGCAAATATTTGGATGAATGTGTGTGAAATGCATGTGTGTGTGCTTCACTAGGCGGCGGACCAAGATATCACTTGATGTGGACCTGATAAATGGGCGTGGTCAGGCAGGCGAGCTTCACAAAGATTGCCTAGCTAATCTAATCAATTGCTACTTAACAGTTCTGCACAATTTGAAGGCATTGCGAGTGATCTTTGAAGGCCAAAAATTTTAGTGAATGTCTGCCAAATTGTGTATGCCCCCTTGACTAGGTGGCTCACCAAGATATTAGAGTGGGCGAAAGGGATAAGTGGGCATGGTCAAGCAGAATAGCTTCATGAAGGTTGCACACTTTAGAAGCGCATGTGTGAGTGTGTATGTGCATGCAAATTTCCAAATATCTTCTTTCGATTACGGATTGCAAAAGAACTACAAGGACTATGTTGATGAAATTTGATTAGAAGGTAGATATTTTTATTGCGAAACTTTCGATATACAAGTTGCCATTATACGCGCAAAACTCTAGTTGTCCATACTTGGAAAACACGTAGAAATATGAAAATTCCAAAAATATTTTTTCGATTACCTATTACAAGAGAACTAAAAGGACTATATGAATGACATTTGGTCAGTAGGTAGATATTTTTATTGCGATATACAAGTTGCCTTTATACGCAAGAGAAAATGCTTTAAGAATTGTAAAAGTTGTATTGATATTCTTTTTTATTCTTCTATTACAAAAGCAACAGTAACTTAAGTAATTACAGCAACAATTGTTGACAATGTGCTTGTTATTGCTGGCCAATCAAAAGCCACCATGAGCGCCAAAAAACTGACAAGCCTGCAGATGAAACAAGTGAACACGGCGAACACGTTCGAACGCAACTCGAACGCAGCCCGCAGCGTACGTCACACACTCAGTTCAGTCGCAGATCGTTTGTATGTATGCGTCTATGTGACTTGCTCGCTTTATTTGTCTTGTGTATGCATGTGAAGTTTGGCAACGCAAAGTTGCCGCATAGGTCAGCAGCTACCAGCTAGCGCATGTCCATTTGGTTTTGCCGCGACGAAAGTCTCGAAAATGAAGACGACAGCAATCGCTCGCTTGCAAATTTCAAATATTGGCGAGGGAAGGGAAGGGAGAGCAGTTCACATGCAAAAATGCCAAAGCTAAACAGTGAATAAAATCAAAATAAAAACTCATTTATCATCACATGCACACACATACACACATTCACCTAGTCGACACTGACACACGCAGGCATATGCAGATCGAAAAGGATAGAGAGCGGGAGGGAGGAAGAGATCGAGAGCCCACGACGAACGAACGCGTGCCGAACGTGGAAACGAAAGCGACGAAGCAGCAGACGAAGCAACAGCCGAAGTTGCCTGCAAATCATGCGCTTCGATGCAAGGCTTCGTATGCAAAAGCCGAAGGCCGACAATGAAGACGACAGCAATTGCTCGCGTCTTAGATGTTTGGACAAGGACTGCGTTGGCTCAGCTGTGCTTTTGTTTGTATGTATGCGTCTGTCTATGTATCTACATCCTCGCCTATATTGGTGTGTGTGTATGTATGTGCTTAGAAGTGAATGTGTGAGTGTGTATGTACATGCTTCTAATGAATTGCTACTAATCAGATACTTACTCCAGACATTACCAGTAATCTACATATATGTATGTATGTATGTATGTGTGAGAAAGCGAAAAGTTCGATGCCAAAAATTTTGATGAATGTGTGTGAAATGCATGTGTGTGTGCTTGACTAGGCGGCGGACCAAGATATTAGAGTGGGCGAAAGGGATAAGTGGGCATGGTCAAGCAGAATAGCTTCATGAAGGTTGCACACTTTAGAAGCGCATGTGTGAGTGTGTATGTGCATGCAAATTTCCAAATATCTTCTTTCGATTACGGATTGCAAGAAAACTATAAGGACTATGTTAATGAAATTTGGTCAGTAGGTAGATATTTTTAATGCGCAACTTTTAATATTTAACTTATCATTATAAACGTGGATCTCAGGTTTTCGTTACCTGGCGAACACGTGAAAATTTGGAAATTTTCATATATTTGGTTTTGATTACGGATTGCAAGAGAAAATCTTTTAAGAATTGTAAAAGTTGTATTTATATTCTTTTTTATTCAGCTATTACAAAAGCAACAGCAACTTAAGTAATTACAGCAACAATTTTTGATAATGTGCTTGTTATTGCTGGCCAATTAAAAGCTACCACGAGCGCCTAAAAACTGACAAGTCTGCAGATGAAATAAGTGAACACGGCGAACACGTTCGAACGCAACTCGAACGCAGCCCGCAGCGTACGTCACACACTCAGTTCAGTCGCAGATCGTTTGTATGTATGCGTCTATGTGTCTACTTGCTCGCTTTAATTGGCTTGTGTATGCATGTGAAGTTTGGCAACGCAAAGTTGCCGCATAGGTTAGCAGCTACCCGCTAGCGCATGTCCATTTTGTTTTGCCGCGACGAAAGTCTCGAAAATGAAGACGACAGCAATCGCTCGCTTGCAAATTTGAAATATTGTAGAGGGAAGGGAAGGGAGAGCAGTTCACATGCAAAAATGCCAAAGCTAAACAGTGAATAAAATCAAAATAAAAACTCATTTATCATCACACGCACACACATACACACATTCACCTAGTCGACACTGACACTCGCAGGCATATGCATATATTGAAACTGATTCATCTGTAGTTGGATTTCCATCAGTTGGGTTGGCTCCACACACACACACACACACAAACACATGCCTACACACAGTCGTGGAGTGACAGATCGAAAAGGATAGAGAGCGGGAGGGAGGAAGAGATCGAGAGCCACGCGGTGACGTTGTCGTCGATGGCCCACGACGAACGAACGCGTGCCGAACGTGGAAACGAAAGCGACGAAACAGCAGACGAAGCAACAGCCGAAGTTGCCTGCAAATCGTGCGCTTCGATGCGAGGCTTCGTATGCAAAAGCCGAAGGCCGACAATGAAGACGACAGCAATTGCTCACGTCTTAGATGTTTGGACAAGGACTGCGTTGGCTCAGCTGTGCTTTCGTTTGTATGTATGCGTCTGTCTATGTATCTACATTCTCGCCTATATTGGTATGTGTGTATGTATGTGCTTAGAAGTGAATGTGTGAGTGTGTATGTGCATGCTTCTAATGAATTGCTACTAATCAGTTCACTTTTCGAAGGCATTGCAACTGATTGAGTGTAAAAATTGCATGCCAAAAATGTGAATGCATGTTTGTTAAATTGTGTGTATTAGTGTGGGCGGACCTGATAAGTGGACGTGGGCAGGCAGGAGGGCTTCACAAAGAATTCGCAGCTTGCTAGTTCAATAGTTAAGCATTTCTTACTTAACAGTTGTACAAAACCTCCAGACATTGCCAGTAATCTACATACATATGTATGTATGTATGTGTGCGAAAGCGAAAAAGTCGATGACAAAAATTTGGATGAATGTGTGTGAAATGCATGTGTGTGTGCTTGACTAGGCGGCGGACCAAGATATCACTTAAGGTGGACCTGATAAGTGGGCGTGGTCAGGCAGGCGAGCTTCACAAAGATTGCTTAGCTAATCTAATCAATTGCTACTTAACAGTTCTGTACAATTTGAAGGCATTGCAAGTGATCTTTGAAGGCAAATATTGGCTTGCCAAAAATTTAAGTGAATGTCTGCCAAATTGTGTATGCCCCTTGACTAGGTGGCTCACCAAGATATTAGAGTGGGCGAAAGGGATAAGTGGGCATGTCTTATGTAGGCATTTGTCGAAAGTGACTTTCTGTACTTCATCTGCTTGCTGCTGGTTTATGTTAGCCTGGTAATCCAACTGCTCTAAGTTTTGGTTTGCAAACGACATCGGGCAGATTTCTTGACAATTCATTCATATAGTCCTTAAATTCAATTTTCTCGTGTTCTACCTACTGACCATATTGCATTCATATAGTCCTTATAGTTCTCATGTAATAGGAAATCTAAAATTTATTTTTGGAATTTTTAAATTTTCATGTGTTTTCCAGGTATGGACAACTAGAGTTTTGCGCGTATAATGGCAAGTTGTATATCAAAAGTTTCGCAATAAAACTATCTACCTAGAGACCAAAATTCATTCATATAGTCCTTATAGTTCGCATGTAATAGGAAATCTAAAATTTATTTTTGGAATTTTTAAATTTTCATGTGTTTTCCAGGTATGTACAACTATAGTTTTGCGCGTATAATGGCAAGTTGTATATCAAAAGTTTCGCAATAAAAATATCTATTTACAGACCAAATTGCATTCATATAGTCCTTATAGTTCTCTGTACTTCAACTGCTTGCTGCTGCTTTATGTAAGCCTGGTAATCCAAGTGCTGTTAGCGACATCGGCCAGATTTCTTGACAGTTGCTCTTTCCCAAATCTAGTTGATGTTGTTGTAATTTTTGATGCTGTTGTAGTTGTTGTTGTACTGACTAAATTTGTTGTTGTTGTTGTTGTTGGTCAGTTGAAGTCAACGTGAAAGACTCAAAAGTGCCAACTCAGCCGATGAAATACCAGGCGAACAGAAATCATGAGCAAGCAAATTTACAAAAAATCATTTGCAGCGCCATCTATTGGAGTCGGTATGAACTTACTCATACGACTTGTCCACTAGCCAACTTGCCAGCAGCGATGCTCAGCTTTGTTCTATGGATTCTCAGAGCGGGAGAAAATACTCTCTCTGTCTTATGTAGGCATCTGTCGAAAGTGACTTTCTGTACTTCATCTGCTTGCTGCTGCTTTATGTTAGCCTGGTAATCCAACTGCTCTAAGTTTTGGTTTGCAAGTGACATCGGGCAGATTTCTTAACAATTGTTGCTCTTTCCCAAATGTAGTTGTTGTAATTTTTGATGTTGTTGTAGTTGTTGTTGTACTGACTAAATTTCTTGTTGTTGGTCAGTTGAAGTCGGCGTGAAAGGCTCAAAAGTGCCAACTCAGCCGATGAAATAACAGGCGATCAGAAATCAGCAGAAATCGTTAGTAGCTAGATATTTTCAATGCGCAACTTTTAATATATAACTTATCATTATAAACGGGGATCCCTGGTTTTCGTTACCTGGCGAACACGTGCAAATTTGAAAATTTCCATATATTTTGGTTCGATTGCGGATTGCAAGAGAAAATCCTTTAAGATTTTTAAAAGTTGTATTTATATTCTTTGTTATTCGGCTATTACAAAAGCAACAGCAGTAATTACAGCAACAATTGTTGATAATGTGCTTGTTATTGCTAGCCAATCAAAAGCCACCACGAGCGCCAAAAAACTGACAAGTCTGCAGATGAAACAAGTGAACACTGCGAACACGTTCGAACGCAACTCGAACGCAGCGCGCAGCGTACGTCACACACTCAGTTCAGTCGCAGATCGTTTGTATGTATGCGTCTATGTGTCTACTTGCTCGCTTTAATTGGCTTGTGTATGCATGTGAAGTTTGGCAACGCAAAGTTGCCGCATAGGTTAGCAGCTACCAGGTAGCGCATGTCCATTTTGTTTTGCCGCGACGAAAGTCTCGAAAATGAAGACGACAGCAATCGCTCGCTTGCAAATTTGAAATATTGGCGAGGGAAGGGAAGGGAGAGCAGTTCACATGCAAAAATGCCAAAGCTAAACAGTGAATAAAATCAAAATAAAAACTCATTTATCATCACACGCACACACATACACACATTCACCTAGTCGACACTGACACTCGCAGGCATATGCATATATTGAAGCTGATTCATCTGTAGTTGGATTTCCATCAGTTGGGCTGGCTCCACACACACACACACACACACACACATGCCTACACATAGTCGTGGAGTGACAGATCGAAAAGGATAGAGAGCGGGAGGGAGGAAGAGATCGAGAGCCACGCGGTGACGTTGTCGTCGATGGCCCACGACGAACGAACGCGTGCCGAACGTGGAAACGAAAACGACGAAGCAGCAGACGAAGCAACAGCCGAAGTTGCCTGCAAATCGTGCGCTTCGATGCGAGGCTTCGTATGCAAAAGCCGAAGGCCGACAATGAAGACGACAGCAATTGCTCACGTCTTAGATGTTTGGACAAGGACTGCGTTGGCTCAGCTGTGCTTTCGTTTGTATGTATGCGTCTGTCTATGTATCTACATGCTCGCCTATATTGGTATGTGTGTATGTATGTGCTTAGAAGTGAATGTGTGAGTGTGTATGTGCATGCTTCTAATGAATTGCTACTAATCAGTTCACTTTTCGAAGGCATTGCAACTGATTGAGTGTAAAATTGCATGCCAAAAATGTGAATGCATGTTTGTTAAATTGTGTGTATTAGTGTGGGCGGACCTGATAAGTGGACGTGGGCAGGCAGGAGGGCTTCACAAAGAATTCGCAGCTTGCTAGTTCAATAGTTAAGCATTTCTTACTTAACCTCTAGACATAACCAGTAATCTACATACATATGTACATACATATTTATGTATGTGTGCGAATGCGAAAAAGTCGATGCCAAAAATTTTGATGAATGTGTGTGAAATGCATGTGTGTGTGCTTGACTAGGTGGCGGACCAAGATATCACTTAAGGTGGACCTGATAAGTGGGCGTGGTCAGGCAGGCGAGCTTCACAAAGATTGCTTAGCTAATCTAATCAATTGCTACTTAACAGTTCTGCACAATTTGAAGGCATTGCAAGTGATCTTTGAAGGCAAATATTGGCTTGCCAAAAATTTAAGTGAATGTCTGCCAAATTGTGTATGCCCCTTGACTAGGTGGCTCACCAAGATATTAGAGTGGGCGAAAGGGATAAGTGGGCATGTCTTATGTAGGCATTTGTCGAAAGTGACTTTCTGTACTTCATCTGCTTGCTGCTGGTTTATGTTAGCCTGGTAATCCAACTGCTCTAAGTTTTGGTTTGCAAACGACATCGGGCAGATTTCTTGACAATTGTTGCCTACAGACCAAAATTCATTCATATAGTCCTTAAATTCAATTTTCTCGTGTTCTACCTACTGACCATATTGCATTCATATAGTCCTTATAGTTCTCATGTAATAGGAAATCTAAAATTTATTTTTGGAATTTTTAAATTTTCATGTGTTTTCCAGGTATGGACAACTAGAGTTTTGCGCGAATAATGGCAAGTTGTATATCAAAAGTTTCGCAATAAAACTATCTACCTAGAGACCAAAATTCATTCATATAGTCCTTATAGTTCGCATGTAATAGGAAATCTAAAATTTATTTTTGGAATTTTAAATTTTCATGTGTTTTCCAGGTATGTACAACTATAGTTTTGCGCGTATAATGGCAAGTTGTATATCAAAAGTTTCGCAATAAAAATATCTATTTACAGACCAAATTGCATTCATATAGTCCTTATAGTTCTCTGTACTTCAACTGCTTGCTGCTGCTTTATGTAAGCCTGGTAATCCAAGTGCTGTTAGCGACATCGGCCAGATTTCTTGACAGTTGCTCTTTCCCAAATCTAGTTGATGTTGTTGTAATTTTTGATGCTGTTGTAGTTGTTGTTGTACTGACTAAATTTGTTGTTGTTGTTGTTGGTCAGTTGAAGTCAACGTGAAAGACTCAAAAGTGCCAACTCAGCCGATGAAATACCAGGCGAACAGAAATCATGAGCAAGCAAATTTACAAAAAATCATTTGCAGCGCCATCTATTGGATTCGGTATGAACTTACTCATACGACTTGTCCACTAGCCAACTTGCCAGCAGCGATGCTCAGCTTTGTTCTATGGATTCTCAGAGCGGGAGAAAATACTCTCTCTGTCTTATGTAGGCATCTGTCGAAAGTGACTTTCTGTACTTCATCTGCTTGCTGCTGCTTTATGTTAGCCTGGTAATCCAACTGCTCTAAGTTTTGGTTTGCAAGTGACATCGGGCAGATTTCTTAACAATTGTTGCTCTTTCCCAAATGTAGTTGTTGTAATTTTTGATGTTGTTGTAGTTGTTGTTGTACTGACTAAATTTCTTGTTGTTGGTCAGTTGAAGTCGGCGTGAAAGGCTCAAAAGTGCCAACTCAGCCGATGAAATAACAGGCGATCAGAAATCAGCAGAAATCGTTAGTAGCTAGATATTTTCAATGCGCAACTTTTAATATATAACTTATCATTATAAACGGGGATCCCTGGTTTTCGTTACCTGGCGAACACGTGCAAATTTGAAAATTTCCATATATTTTGGTTCGATTGCGGAGAGCAAGAGAAAATCCTTTAAGATTTTTAAAAGTTGTATTTATATTCTTTGTTATTCGGCTATTACAAAAGCAACAGCAGTAATTACAGCAACAATTGTTGATAATGTGCTTGTTATTGCTAGCCAATCAAAAGCCACCACGAGCGCCAAAAAACTGACAAGTCTGCAGATGAAACAAGTGAACACTGCGAACACGTTCGAACGCAACTCGAACGCAGCGCGCAGCGTACGTCACACACTCAGTTCAGTCGCAGATCGTTTGTATGTATGCGTCTATGTGTCTACTTGCTCGCTTTAATTGGCTTGTGTATGCATGTGAAGTTTGGCAACGCAAAGTTGCCGCATAGGTCAGCAGCTACCCGCTAGCGCATGTCCATTTTGTTTTGCCGCGACGAAAGTCTCGAAAATGAAGACGACAGCAATCGCTCGCTTGCAAATTTGAAATATTGTAGTGGGAAGGGATGGGAGAGCAGTTCACATGCAAAAATACCAAAGCCAAACAGTGAATAAAATCAAAATAAAAACTCATTTATCATCACACGCACACACATACACACATTCACCTAGTCGACACTGACACACTCAGGCATATGCATATATTGAAGCTGATTCATCTGTAGTTGGATTTCCATCAGTTGGGTTGGCTCCACACACACACACACACACACATACACATGCCTACACACAGTCGTGGAGTGACAGATCGAAAAGGATAGAGAGCGGGAGGGAGGAAGAGATCGAGAGCCACGCGGTGACGTTGTCGTCGATGGCCCACGACGAACGAACGCGTGCCGAACGTGGAAACGAAAGCGACGAAGCAGCAGACGAAGCAACAGCCGAAGTTGCCTGCAAATCGTGCGCTTCGATGCGAGGCTTCGTATGCAAAAGCCGAAGGCCGACAATGAAGACGACAGCAATTGCTCGCGTCTTAGATGTTTGGACAAGGACTGCGTTGGCTCAGCTGTGCTTTTGTTTGTATGTATGCGTCTGTCTATGTATCTACATCCTCGCCTATATTGGTATGTGTGTATGTATGTGCTTAGAAGTGAATGTGTGAGTGTGTATGTGCATGCTTCTAATGAATTGCTACTAATCAGTTCACTTTTCGAAGGCATTGCAACTGATTGAGTGTAAAATTGCATGCCAAAATGTGAATGCATGTTTGTTAAATTGTGTGTATTAGTGTGGGCGGACCTGATAAGTGGACGTGGGCAGGCAGGAGGGCTTCACAAAGAATTCGCAGCTTGCTAGTTCAATAGTTAAGCATTTCTTACTTAACCTCCAGACATAACCAGTAATCTACATACATATGTACATACATATTTATGTATGTGTGCGAAAGCGAAAAAGTCGATGCCAAAAATTTGGATGAATGTGTGTGAAATGCATGTGTGTGTGCTTGACTAGGTGGCGGACCAAGATATCACTTAAGGTGGACCTGATAAGTGGGCGTGGTCAGGCAGGCGAGCTTCACAAAGATTGCTTAGCTAATCTAATCAATTGCTACTTAACAGTTCTGCACAATTTGAAGGCATTGCAAGTGATCTTTGAAGGCAAATATTGGCTTGCCAAAAATTTAAGTGAATGTCTGCCAAATTGTGTATGCCCCTTGACTAGGTGGCTCACAAAGATATTAGAGTAGGCGAAAGGGATAAGTGGGCATGTCTTATGTAGGCATTTGTCGAAAGTGACTTTCTGTACTTCATCTGCTTGCTGCTGGTTTATGTTAGCCTGGTAATCCAACTGCTCTAAGTTTTGGTTTGCAAACGACATCGGGCAGATTTCTTGACAATTGTTGCCTACAGACCAAAATTCATTCATATAGTCCTTAAATTCAATTTTCTCGTGTTCTACCTACTGACCATATTGCATTCATATAGTCCTTATAGTTCTCTTGTAATAGGAAGTCTAAAATTTATTTTTGGAATTTTTAAATTTTCATGCGTCTGCAATAAAATATCTATTTACAGACCAAATTGCATTCATATAGTCCTTATAGTTCTCTGTACTTCAACTGCTTGCTGCTGCTTTAAGTAAGCCTGGTAATCCAAGTGCTGTTAGCGACATCGGCCAGATTTCTTGACAGTTGCTCTTTCCCAAATCTAGTTGATGTTGTTGTAATTTTTGATGCTGTTGTAGTTGTTGTTGTACTGACTAAATTTGTTGTTGTTGTTGTTGGTCAGTTGAAGTCAACGTGAAAGACTCAAAAGTGCCAACTCAGCCGATGAAATACCAGGCGAACAGAAATCATGAGCAAGCAAATTTACAAAAAATCATTTGCAGCGCCATCTATTGGAGTCGGTATGAACTTACTCATACGACTTGTCCACTAGCCAACTTGCCAGCAGCGATGCTCAGCTTTGTTCTATGGATTCTCAGAGCGGGAGAAAATACTCTCTCTGTCTTATGTAGGCATCTGTCGAAAGTGAATTTCTGTACTTCATCTGCTTGCTGCTGCTTTATGTTAGCCTGGTAATCCAACTGCTCTAAGTTTTGGTTTGCAAGCGACATCGGGCAGATTTCTTGACAATTGTTGCTCTTTCCCAAATGTATAGTCCTTATAGTTATCTTGTAATAAGAAATCTAAAATTTATTTTTGGAATTTTTAAATTTTCATGTGTTTTCCAGGTACAAAGTTGCCGCATAGGTTAGCAGCTACCAGCTAGCGCATGTCCATTTGGTTTTGCCGCGACGAAAGTCTCGAAAATGAAGACGACAGCAATCGCTCGCTTGCAAATTTGAAATATTGTAGAGGGAAGGGAAGGGAGAGCAGTTCAAATGCAAAAATACCAATGCCAAACAGTGAATAAAATCAAAATAAAAACTCATTTATCATCACACGCACACACATACACACATTCACCTAGTCGACACTGACACACTCAGGCATATGCATATATTGAAGCTGATTCATCTGCAGTTGGATTTCCATCAGTTGGGCTGGCTCCACACACACACACACATACACATGCCTACACACAGTCGTGGAGTGACAGATCGAAAAGGATAGAGAGCGGGAGGGAGGAAGAGATCGAGAGCCCACGACGAACGAACGCGTGCCGAACGTGGAAACGAAAGCGACGAAGCAGCAGACGAAGCAACAGCCGAAGTTGCCTGCAAATCGTGCGCTTCGATGCGAGGCTTCGTATGCAAAAGCCGAAGGCCGACAATAAAGACGACAGCAATTGCTCACGTCTTAGATGTTTGGACAAGGACTGCGTTGGCTCAGCTGTGCTTTTGTTTGTATGTATGCGTCTGTCTATGTATCTACAATCTCGCCTATATTGGTGTGTGTGTATGTATGTGCTTAGAAGTGAATGTGTGAGTGTGTATGTGCATGCTTCTAATGAATTGCTACTAATCAGATTCTTACTCCAGACATTACCAGTAATCTACATATATATGTATGTATGTATGTATGTGTGAGAAAGCGAAAAGTTCGATGCCAAAAATGTTGATGAATGTGTGTGAAATGCATGTGTGTGTGCTTGACTAGGCGGCGGACCAAGATATTAGAGTGGGCGAAAGGGATAAGTGGGCATGGTCAAGCAGAATAGCTTCATGAAGGTTGCACACTTTAGAAGGTAGATATATCTAGGATTTTTGATATACAACTTGTCATTATACGCGCAAATCTCTAGTTGTCCATACCTGGAAAACACGTGAAAATTTGAAAATTCCAAAAATATTTTTTCGATTACCTATTACAAGAGAAGTGTAAGGACTATATGAATGAAATTTGGTCAGTAGGTAGATATTTTTATTGCGAAACTGAGAAGTGGACGTAGTCAGGCAGGAGGGCTTCACAAAGAATTCGCAGCTTGCTAGTTCAATAGTTACGCATTTCTTACTTAACAGTTGTACAAAACCTCCAGACATTGCCAGTAATCTACATATATATGTATGTATGTATGTATGTGTGAGAAAGCGAAAAGTTCGATGCCAAAAATTTTGATGAATGTGTGTCAAATGCATGTGTGTGTGCTTGACTAGGCGGCGGACCAAGATATTAGAGTGGGCGAAAGGGATAAGTGGGCATGGTCAAGTAAAATAGCTTCATGAAAGTTGCACATTTTAGAAGCGCATGTGTGAGTGTGTATGTGCATGCAAATTTCCAAATATCTTCTTTCGATTACGGATTGCAGAAGAACTATAAGGACTATGTTAACGAAATTTGGTAAGTATGTAGATATTTTCAATGCGCAACTTTTAATATTTAACTTATCATTATAAACGTGGATCTCAGGTTTTCAGGTTTTGATTACGGATTGCAAGAGAAAATCTTTTAAGAATTGTAAAAGTTGTATTTATATTCTTTTTTATTCAGCTATTACAAAAGCAACAGCAACTTAAGTAATTACAGCAACAATTTTTGATAATGTGCTTGTTATTGCTGGCCAATTAAAAGCTACCACGAGCGCCAAAAAACTGACAAGTCTGCAGATGAAATAAGTGAACACGGCGAGCACGTTCGAACGCAACTCGAACGCAACTCGAAAGCAGCGCGCAGCGTACGTCACACACTCAGTTCAGTCGCAGATCGTTTGTATGTATGCGTCTATGTGACTTGCTCGCTTTAATTGGCTTGTGTATGCATGTGAAGTTTGGCAACGCAAAGTTGCCGCATAGGTCAGCAGCTACCCGCTAGCGCATGTCCATTTGGTTTTGCCGCGACGAAAGTCTCGAAAATGAAGACGACAGCAATCGCTCGCTTGCAAATTTGAAATATTGTAGAGGGAAGGGAAGGGAGAGCAGTTCAAATGCAAAAATACCAAAGCCAACCAGTGAATAAAATCAAAATAAAAACTCATTTATCATCACACGCACACACATACACACATTCACCTAGTCGACACTGACACACTCAGGCATATGCATATATTGAAGCTGATTCATCTGTAGTTGGATTTCCATCAGTTGGGTTGGCTCCACACACACACACACACACAAACACATGCCTACACATAGTCGTGGAGTGATAGATCGAAAAGGATAGAGAGCGGGAGGGAGGAAGAAATCGAGAGCCACGCGGTGAAAACGTGGAAAAGAAAGCGACGAAGCAACAGCCGAAGTTGCCTGCAAATCATGCGCTTCGATGCAAGGCTTCGTATGCAAAAGCCGAAGGCCGACAATGAAGACGACAGCAATTGCTCGCGTCTTAGATGTTTGGACAAGGACTGCGTTGGCTCAGCTGTGCTTTTGTTTGTATGTATGCGTCTGTCTATGTATCTACATCCTCGCCTATATTGGTGTGTGTGTATGTATGTGCTTAGAAGTGAATGTGTGAGTGTGTATGTACATGCTTCTAATGAATTGCTACTAATCAGATACTTACTCCAGACATTACCAGTAATCTACATATATGTATGTATGTATGTATGTGTGAGAAAGCGAAAAGTTCGATGCCAAAAATTTTGATGAATGTGTGTGAAATGCATGTGTGTGTGCTTGACTAGGCGGCGGACCAAGATATTAGAGTGGGCGAAAGGGATAAGTGGGCATGGTCAAGCAGAATAGCTTCATGAAGGTTGCACACTTTAGAAGCGCATGTGTGAGTGTGTATGTGCATGCAAATTTCCAAATATCTTCTTTCGATTACGGATTGCAAGAAAACTATAAGGACTATGTTAATGAAATTTGGTCAGTAGGTAGATATTTTTAATGCGCAACTTTTAATATTTAACTTATCATTATAAACGTGGATCTCAGGTTTTCGTTACCTGGCGAACACGTGAAAATTTGGAAATTTTCATATATTTGGTTTTGATTACGGATTGCAAGAGAAAATCTTTTAAGAATTGTAAAAGTTGTATTTATATTCTTTTTTATTCAGCTATTACAAAAGCAACAGCAACTTAAGTAATTACAGCAACAATTTTTGATAATGTGCTTGTTATTGCTGGCCAATTAAAAGCTACCACGAGCGCCAAAAAACTGACAAGTCTGCAGATGAAATAAGTGAACACGGCGAGCACGTTCGAACGCAACTCGAACGCAACTCGAAAGCAGCGCGCAGCGTACGTCACACACTCAGTTCAGTCGCAGATCGTTTGTATGTATGCGTCTATGTGACTTGCTCGCTTTAATTGGCTTGTGTATGCATGTGAAGTTTGGCAACGCAAAGTTGCCGCATAGGTTAGCAGTAGGGTTGCATGATATTTAAAAAATATCGTATCAGTGATATATCGTTTTTCAAAAATATATCAAATTGATAAAAATATTTATCACCCAAAAATATCGATATATCAAGTATTTTTGATATTTAATTTTTATATATTTATTTTTTTTCATTAACCAAAATTTAACTCCAAAATTATATATATGTATAATAAATACATAATTATATCTTTTTGTGTATATCAACATATGCATCTGCATAAAAACATATATAATCCTGATTTTATTTCGCCTATTATATCTCTTACACGGAATACACGAATTCCCCAAAAAAACATCAGACACACGCATGTGTGTATTTCCCCGAAATTGTGAACCCTTGGCACAATTTCGGCGAAATACACATGCCGATGCCTGTTTTTAAGGTGAGATAGTAACTTCGACGAGTTGCCGCTCGTTTTGACAATTTTACTGCAAATGTTGCAGGTTGCAGAATGATTTTTAACTTCCGAAAAAAAACTTTTTGCCGCGCTCATCTTTACAGGAAGTTAGGTCAAATCAAAGTGACCAATTAGCAAATATCAAAAATATATAAAAAAAAAAATCGCGATATTCGATAAATATTTAATTTTATAAAAAAATATCGATATATTGATATTTTGATATATTATCAACAACCCTAGTTAGCAGCTACCCGCTAGCGCATGTCCATTTTGTTTTGCCGCGACGAAAGTCTCGAAAATGAAGACGACAGCAATCGCTCGCTTGCAAATTTGAAATATTGGCGAGGAAGGGAAGGAGAGCAGTTCACATGCAAAAATGCCAAAGCTAAACAGTGAATAAAATCAAAATAAAACTCATTTATCATCACACGCACACACATACACACATTCACCTAGTCGACACTGACACACTCAGGCATATGCATATATTGAAGCTGATTCATCTGTAGTTGGATTTCCATCAGTTGGGTTGGCTCCACACACACACACACACACACGCACACACATGCCTACACATAGTCGTGGAGTGACAGATCGAAAAGGATAGATAGCGGGAGGGAGGAAGAGATCCAGAGCCACGCGGTGACGTTGTCGTCGATGGCCCACGACGAACGAACGCGTGCCGAACGTGGAAACGAAAACGACGAAGCAGCAGACGAAGCAACAGCCGAAGTTGCCTGCAAATCGTGCGCTTCGATGCGAGGCTTCGTATGCAAAAGCCGAAGGCCGACAATGAAGACGACAGCAATTGCTCACGTCTTAGATGTTTGGACAAGGACTGCGTTGGCTCAGCTGTGCTTTCGTTTGTATGTATGCGTCTGTCTATGTATCTACATCCTCGCCTATATTGGTATGTGTGTATGTATGTGCTTAGAAGTGAATGTGTGAGTGTGTATGTGCATGCTTCTAATGAATTGCTACTAATCAGTTCACTTTTCGAAGGCATTGCAACTGATTGAGTGTAAAAATTGCATGCCAAAAATGTGAATGCATGTTTGTTAAATTGTGTGTATTAGTGTGGGCGGACCTGATAAGTGGACGTGGGCAGGCAGGAGGGCTTCACAAAGAATTCGCAGCTTGCTAGTTCAATAGTTAAGCATTTCTTACTTAACCTCTAGACATAACCAGTAATCTACATACATATGTACATACATATTTATGTATGTGTGCGAATGCGAAAAAGTCGATGCCAAAAATTTTGATGAATGTGTGTGAAATGCATGTGTGTGTGATTGACTAGGCGGCGGACCAACATATCACTTAAGGTTTACCTGATAAGTGGGCGTGGTCAGGCAGGCGAGCTTCACAAAGAAATCGCTGCTTGCTAGTTCAATAGTTAAACATTTCTTACTTAACCTCCAGCCATTGGCAGTAATCTACATACATATGTATGTATGTATGTGTGCGAAAGCGAAAAAGTCGATGCCAAAAATTTTGATGAATGTGTGTGAAATGCATGTGTGTGTGCTTGACTAGGCGGCGGACCAAGATATTAGAGTGGGCGAAAGGGATAAGTGGGCATGGTCAAGCAGAATAGCTTCATGAAGGTTGCACACTTTAGAAGCGCATGTGTGAGTGTGTATGTGCATGCAAATTTCCAAATATCTTCTTTCGATTACGGATTGCAGAAGAACTATAGGGATTATGTTAACGAATTTTTGACAGTAGGTAGATATATCTAGGATTTTTGATATACAACTTGTCATTATACGCGCAAATCTCTAGTTGTCCATACCTGGAAAACACGTAAAAATTTGAAAATTCCAAAAATATTTTTCGATTACCTATTACAAGAGAAGTGTAAGGACTATATGAATGACATTTGGTCAGTAGGTAGATATTTTTATTGCGATATACAAGTTGCCTTTATACGCAAGAGAAAATGCTTTAAGAATTGTAAAAGTTGTATTGATATTTTTTTTTATTCTTCTATTACAAAAGCAACAGTAAATTAAGTAATTACAGCAACAATTGTTGACAATGTGCTTGTTATTGCTGGCCAATCAAAAGCCACCATGAGCGCCAAAAAACTGACAAGTCTGCAGATGAAACACACACTCAGTTCAGTCTATGCGTCTACTTGCTCGCTTTAATTGGCTTGTGTATGCATGTGAAGTTTGGCAACGCAAAGTTGCCGCATAGGTTAGCAGCTACCAGCTAGCGCATGTCCATTTGGTTTTGCCGCGACGAAAGTCTCGAAAATGAAGACGACAACAATCGCTCGCTTGCAAATTTCAAATATTGGTGAGGGAAGGGAAGGGAGAGCAGTTCACATGCAAAAATGCCAAAGCTAAACAGTGAATAAAATCAAAATAAAAACTCATTTATCATCACATGCACACACATACACACATTCACCTAGTCGACACTGACACACGCAGGCATATGCAGATCGAAAAGGATAAAGAGCGGGAGGGAGGAAGAGATCGAGAGCCCACGACGAACGAACGCGTGCCGAACGTGGAAACGAAAGCGACGAAGCAGCAGACGAAGCAACAGCCGAAGTTGCCTGCAAATCGTGCGCTTCGATGCGAGGCTTCGTATGCAAAAGCCGAAGGCCGACAATGAAGACGACAGCAATTGCTCACGTCTTAGATGTTTGGACAAGGACTGCGTTGGCTCAGCTGTGCTTTCGTTTGTATGTATGCGTCTGTCTATGTATCTACATGCTCGCCTATATTGGTATGTGTGTATGTATGTGCTTAGAAGTGAATGTGTGAGTGTGTATGTGCATGCTTCTAATGAATTGCTACTAATCAGTTCACTTTTCGAAGGCATTGCAACTGATTAAGTGTAAAAATTGCATGCCAAAATGTGAATGCATGTTTGTTAAATTGTGTGTATTAGTGTGGGCGGACCTGATAAGTGGACGTGGGCAGGCAGGAGGGCTTCACAAAGAATTCGCAGCTTGCTAGTTCAATAGTTAAGCATTTCTTACTTAACAGTTGTACAAAACCTCCAGACATTGCCAGTAATCTACATACATATGTATGTATGTATGTGTGCGAAAGCGGAAAAGTCGATGCCAAAAATTTGGATGAATGTGTGTGAAATGCATGTGTGTGTGCTTGACTAGGCGGCGGACCAAGATATCACTTGAGGTGGACCTGATAAATGGGCGTGGTCAGGCAGGCGAGCTTCACAAAGATTGCCTAGCTAATCTAATCAATTGCTACTTAACAGTTCTGCACAATTTGAAGGCATTGCAAGTGATCTTTGAAGGCAAATATTGGCTTGCCAAAAATTTTAGTGAATGTCTGCCAAATTGTGTATGCCCCCTTGACTAGGTGGCTCACCAAGATATTAGAGTGGGCGAAAGGGATAAGTGGGCATGGTCAAGTAAAATAGCTTCATGAAAGTTGCACATTTTAGAAGCGCATGTGTGAGTGTGTATGTGCATGCAAATTTCCAAATATCTTCTTTCGATTACGGATTGCAGAAGAACTATAAGGACTATGTTAACGAAATTTGGTAAGTATGTAGATATTTTCAATGCACAACTTTTAATATACAATTTGCCATTATTACGCATTAAGTGCAAATTTGCAAAAATTGCATATATTTTGTTTCGATTACGGATTGCAAGAAAACTATAAGGACTATGTTAATGAAATTTGGTCAGTAGGTAGATATTTTTAATGCGCAACTTTTAATATTTAACTTATCATTATAAACGTGGATCTCAGGTTTTCATTACCTAGCGAACACGTGAAAATTTGGAAATTTCCATATATTTGGTTTTGATTACGGATTGCAAGAGAAAATCTTTTAAGAATTGTAAAAGTTGTATTTATATTCTTTTTTATTCAGCTATTACAAAAGCAACAGCAACTTAAGTAATTACAGCAACAATTTTTGATAATGTGCTTGTTATTGCTGGCCAATTAAAAGCTACCACGAGCGCCAAAAAACTGACAAGTCTGCAGATGAAATAAGTGAACACGGCGAACACGTTCGAACGCAACTCGAAAGCAGCGCGCAGCGTACGTCACACACTCAGTTCAGTCGCAGATCGTTTGTATGTTGCGTCTATGTGACTTGCTCGCTTTAATTGGCTTGTGTATGCATGTGAAGTTTGGCAACGCAAAGTTGCCGCATAGGTTAGCAGCTACCCGCTAGCGCATGTCCATTTGGTTTTGCCGCGAAGAAAGTCTCAAAAATTAAGACGACAGCAATCACTCGCTTGCAAATTTCAAATATTGGCGAGGGAAGGGAAGGGAGAGCAGTTCACATGCTAAAATACCAAAGCCAAGCAGTGAATAAAATCAAAATAAAAACTCATTTATCATCACACGCACACACATACACACATTCACCTAGTCGACACTGACACACTCAGGCATATGCATATATTGAAGCTGATTCATCTGCAGTCAGTTGGGCTGGCTCCACACACACACACACATACACATGCCTACACACAGTCGTGGAGTGACAGATCGAAAAGGATAGTGAGCGGGAGGGAGGAAGAGATCGAGAGCCATGCGGTGACGTTGTCGTCGATGGGCCACGACGAACGAACGCGTGCCGAACGTGGAAACGAAAGCGACGAAGCAGCAGACGAAGCAACAGCCGAAGTTGCCTGCAAATCGTGCGCTTCGATGCGAGGCTTCGTATGCAAAAGCCGAAGGCCGACAATGAAGACGACAGCAATTGCTCACGTCTTAGATGTTTGGACAAGGACTGCGTTGGCTCAGCTGTGCTTTCGTTTGTATGTATGCGTCTGTCTATATATCTACATCCTCGCCTATATTGGTGTGTGTGTATGTATGTGCTTAGAAGTGAATGTGTGAGTGTGTATGTACATGCTTCTAATGAATTGCTACTAATCAGATACTTACTCCAGACATTACCAGTAATCTACATATATGTATGTATGTATGTATGTGTGAGAAAGCGAAAAGTTCGATGCCAAAAATTTTGATGAATGTGTGTGAAATGCATGTGTGTGTGCTTGACTAGGCGGCGGACCAAGATATCACTTGAGGTGGACCTGATAAATGGGCGTGGTCAGGCAGGCGAGCTTCACAAAGATTGCCTAGCTAATCTAATCAATTGCTACTTAACAGTTCTGCACAATTTGAAGGCATTGCAAGTGATCTTTGAAGGCAAATATTGGCTTGCCAAAAATTTTAGTGAATGTCTGCCAAATTGTGTATGCCCCCTTGACTAGGTGGCTCACCAAGATATTAGAGTGGGCGAAAGGGATAAGTGGGCATGGTCAAGTAAAATAGCTTCATGAAAGTTGCACATTTTAGAAGCGCATGTGTGAGTGTGTATGTGCATGCAAATTTCCAAATATCTTCTTTCGATTACGGATTGCAAGAAAACTATAAGGACTATGTTAATGAAATTTGGTCAGTAGGTAGATATTTTTAATGCGCAACTTTTAATATTTAACTTATCATTATAAACGTGGATCTCAGGTTTTCATTACCTAGCGAACACGTGAAAATTTGGAAATTTCCATATATTTGGTTTTGATTACGGATTGCAAGAGAAAATCTTTTAAGAATTGTAAAAGTTGTATTTATATTCTTTTTTATTCAGCTATTACAAAAGCAACAGCAACTTAAGTAATTACAGCAACAATTTTTGATAATGTGCTTGTTATTGCTGGCCAATTAAAAGCTACCACGAGCGCCAAAAAACTGACAAGTCTGCAGATGAAATAAGTGAACACGGCGAACACGTTCGAACGCAACTCGAACGCAACTCGAAAGCAGCGCGCAGCGTACGTCACACACTCAGTTCAGTCGCAGATCGTTTGTATGTATGCGTTTATGTGACTTGCTCGCTTTAATTGGCTTGTGTATGCATGTGAAGTTTGGCAACGCAAAGTTGCCGCATAGGTTAACAGTAGGGTTGCATGATATTTAAAACTATCGTATCAGTGATATATCGTTTTTCAAAAATATATCAAATTGATAAAAATATTTATCACCCAAAAATATCGATATATCAAGTATTTTTGATATTTAATTTTTATATATTTATTTGTTTTTCATTAACCAAAATTTAACTCCAAAATTATATATATGTATAATAAATACATAATTATATCTTTTGTGTATATCAACATATGCATCTGCATAAAAACATATATAATCCTGATTTTATTTCGCCTATTAAATCTCTTACACGGAATACACGAATTCCCCAAAAAAACATCAGACACACGCATGTGTGTATTTCCCCGAAAATGTGAACCCTTGGCACAATTTCGGCGAAATACACATGCCGATGCTGTTTTAAGGTGAGATAGTAACTTCGACGAGTTGCCGCTCGTTTTGACAATTTTACTGCAAATGTTGCAGGTTGCAGAATGATTTTTAACTTCCGAAAAAAAACTTTTTGCCGCGCTCATCTTTACAGGAAGTTAGGTCAAATCAAAGTGACCAATTAGCAAATATCAAAAATATATATAAAAAAAAAATCACGATATTCGATAAAAATTTATTTTTATAAAAAAATATCGATATATTGATATTTTGATATATTATCAACAACCCTAGTTAGCAGCTACCCGCTAGCGCATGTCCATTTTGTTTTGCCGCGACGAAAGTCTCGAAAATGAAGACGACAGCAATCGCTCGCTTGCAAATTTCAAATATTGGCGAGGGAAGGGAAGGGAGAGCAGTTCACATGCAAAAATGCCAAAGCTAAACAGTGAATAAAATCAAAATAAAAACTCATTTATCATCACACGCACACACATACACACATTCACCTAGTCGACACTGACACTCGCAGGCATATGCATATATTGAAGCTGATTCATCTGTAGTTGGATTTCCATCAGTTGGGTTGGCTCCACACACACACACACACACACACACACACATACACACATGCCTACACATAGTCGTGGAGTGACAGATCGAAAAGGATAGATAGCGGGAGGGAGGAAGAGATCGAGAGCCACGCGGTGACGTTGTCGTCGATGGCCCACGACGAACGAACGCGTGCCGAACGTGGAAACGAAAGCGACGAAGCAGCAGACGAAGCAACAGCCGAAGTTGCCTGCAAATCGTGCGCTTCGATGCGAGGCTTCGTATGCAAAATCCGAAGACCGACAATGAAGACGACAGCAATTGCTCGCGTCTTAGATGTTTGGACAAGGACTGCGTTGGCTCAGCTGTGCTTTTGTTCGTATGTATGCGTCTGTCTATGTATCTACATTCTCGCCTATATTGGTATGTGTGTATGTATGTGCTTAGAAGTGAATGTGTGAGTGTGTATGTGCATGCTTCTAATGAATTGCTACTAATCAGTTCACTTTTCGAAGGCATTGCAACTGATTGAGTGTAAAATTGCATGCCAAAAATGTGAATGCATGTTTGTTAAATTGTGTGTATTAGTGTGGGCGGACCTGATAAGTGGACGTGGGTAGGCAGGAGGGCTTCACAAAGAATTCGCAGCTTGCTAGTTCAATAGTTAAGCATTTCTTACTTAACCTCCAGACATAACCAGTAATCTACATACATATGTACATACATATTTATGTATGTGTGCGAATGCGAAAAAGTCGATGCCAAAAATTTTGATGAATGTGTGTCAAATGCATGTGTGTGTGATTGACTAGGCGGCGGACCAACATATCACTTAAGGTGGACCTGATAAGTGGGCGTGGTCAGGCAGGCGAGCTTCACAAAGATTGCCTAGCTAATCTAATCAATTGCTACTTAACAGTTCTGCACAATTTGAAGGCATTGCAAGTGATCTTTGAAGCCAAAAATTGGCTTGCCAAAAATTTTAGTGAATTTCTGTCAAATTGTGTATGCTCCCTTGACTAGGTGGCTCACCAAGATATTAGAGTGGGCGAAAGGGATAAGTGGGCATGGTCAAGTAAAATAGCTTCATGAAAGTTGCACATTTTAGAAGCGCATGTGTGAGTGTGTATGTGCATGCAAATTTCCAAATATCTTCTTTCGATTACGGATTGCAAGAAAACTATAAGGACTATGTTAATGAAATTTGGTCAGTAGGTAGATATTTTTAATGCGCAACTTTTAATATTTAACTTATCATTATAAACGTGGATCTCAGGTTTTCATTACCTAGCGAACACGTGAAAATTTGGAAATTTCCATAGCAACAGCAACTTAAGTAATTACAGCAACAATTTTTGATAATGTGCTTGTTATTGCTGGCCAATTAAAAGCTACCACGAGCGCCAAAAAACTGACAAGTCTGCAGATGAAATAAGTGAACACGGCGAACACGTTCGAACGCAACTCGAACGCAACTCGAAAGCAGCGCGCAGCGTACGTCACACACTCAGTTCAGTCGCAGATCGTTTGTATGTATGCGTTTATGTGACTTGCTCGCTTTAATTGGCTTGTGTATGCATGTGAAGTTTGGCAACGCAAAGTTGCCGCATAGGTTAGCAGTAGGGTTGCATGATATTTAAAAACTATCGTATCAGTGATATATCGTTTTTCAAAAATATATCAAATTGATAAAAATATTTATCACCCAAAAATATCGATATATCAAGTATTTTTGATATTTAATTTTTATATATTTATTTGTTTTTCATTAACCAAAATTTAACTCCAAAATTATATATATGTATAATAAATACATAATTATATCTTTTGTGTATATCAACATATGCATCTGCATAAAACATATATAATCCTGATTTTATTTCGCCTATTAAATCTCTTACACGGAATACACGAATTCCCCAAAAAAACATCAGACACACGCATGTGTGTATTTCCCCGAAAATGTGAACCCTTGGCACAATTTCGGCGAAATACACATGCCGATGCCTGTTTTTAAGGTGAGATAGTAACTTCGACGAGTTGCCGCTCGTTTTGACAATTTTACTGCAAATGTTGCAGGTTGCAGAATGATTTTTAACTTCCGAAAAAAAACTTTTTGCCGCGCTCATCTTTACGGGAAGTTAGGTCAAATCAAAGTGACCAATTAGCAAATATCAAAAATATATATAAAAAAAAAATCACGATATTCGATAAATATTTATTTTTATAAAAAAATATCGATATATTGATATTTTGATATATTATCAACAACCCTAGTTAGCAGCTACCCGCTAGCGCATGTCCATTTTGTTTTGCCGCGACGAAAGTCTCGAAAATGAAGACGACAGCAATCGCTCGCTTGCAAATTTCAAATATTGGCGAGGGAAGGGAAGGGAGAGCAGTTCACATGCAAAAATGCCAAAGCTAAACAGTGAATAAAATCAAAATAAAAACTCATTTATCATCACACGCACACACATACACACATTCACCTAGTCGACACTGACACACTCAGGCATATGCATATATTGAAGCTGATTCATCTGTAGTTGGATTTCCATCAGTTGGGCTGGCTCCACACACACACACACACACATACACATGCCTACACACAGTCGTGGAGTGACAGATCGAAAAGGATAGAGAGCGGGAGGGATGAAGAGATCGAGAGCCACGCGGTGACGTTGTCGTCGATGGCCCACGACGAACGAACGCGTGCCGAACGTGGAAACGAAAGCGACGAAGCAGAAGACGAAGCAACAGCCGAAGTTGCCTCCAAATCGTGCGCTTCGATGCGAGGCTTCGTATGCAAAAGCCGAAGGCCGACAATGAAGACGACAGCAATTGCTCGCGTCTTAGATGTTTGGACAAGGACTGCGTTGGCTCAGCTGTGCTTTTGTTTGTATGTATGCGTCTGTCTATGTATCTACATGCTCGCCTATATTGGTATGTGTGTATGTATGTGCTTAGAAGTGAATGTGTGAGTGTGTATGTGCATGCTTCTAATGAATTGCTACTAATCAGTTCACTTTTCGAAGGCATTGCAACTGATTGAGTGTAAAAATTGCATGCCAAAAATGTGAATGCATGTTTGTTAAATTGTGTGTATTAGTGTGGGCGGACCTGATAAGTGGACGTGGGCAGGCAGGAGGGCTTCACAAAGAATTCGCAGCTTGCTAGTTCAATAGTTAAGCATTTCTTACTTAACCTCTAGACATAACCAGTAATCTACATACATATGTACATACATATTTATGTATGTGTGCGAATGCGAAAAAGTCGATGCCAAAAATTTTGATGAATGTGTGTCAAATGCATGTGTGTGTGATTGACTAGGCGGCGGACCAACATATTAGAGTGGGCGAAAGGGATAAGTGGGCATGGTCAAGCAGAATAGCTTCATGAAGGTTGCACACTTTAGAAGCGCATGTGTGAGTGTGTATGTGCATGCAAATTTCCAAATATCTTCTTTCGATTACGGATTGCAGAAGAACTATAGGGATTATGTTAACGAATTTTTGACAGTAGGTAGATATATCTAGGATTTTTGATATACAACTTGTCATTATACGCGCAAATCTCTAGTTGTCCATACCTGGAAAACACGTGAAAATTTGAAAATTCCAAAAATATTTTTTCGATTACCTATTACAAGAGAAGTGTAAGGACTATATGAATGCAATATGGTCAGTTGGTAGATATTTTTATTGCGAAACTGAGAAGTGGACGTAGTCAGGCAGGAGGGCTACATATGTATGTATGTATGTGTGCGAAAGCGAAAAAGTCGATGCCAAAAATTTGGATGAATGTGTGTGAAATGCATGTGTGTGTGCTTGACTAGGTGGCGGACCAAGATATCACTTAAGGTGGACCTGATAAGTGGGCGTGGTCAGGCAGGCGAGCTTCACAAAGATTGCTTAGCTAATCTAACCAATTGCTACTTAACAGTTCTGCACAATTTGAAGGCATTGCAAGTGCTCTTTGAAGGCAAATATTGGCTTGCCAAAAATTTAAGTGAATGTCTGCCAAATTGTGTATGCCCCTTGACTAGGTGGCTCACAAAGATATTAGAGTAGGCGAAAGGGATAAGTGGGCATGTCTTATGTAGGCATTTGTCGAAAGTGACTTTCTGTACTTCATCTGCTTGCTGCTGGTTTATGTTAGCCTGGTAATCCAACTGCTCTAAGTTTTGGTTTGCAAACGACATCGGGCAGATTTCTTGACAATTGTTGCCTACAGACCAAAATTCATTCATATAGTCCTTAAATTCAATTTTCTCGTGTTCTACCTACTGACCATATTGCATTCATATAGTCCTTATAGTTCTCTTGTAATAGGAAATCTAAAATTTATTTTTGGAATTTTTAAATTTTGATGTTGTTGTAATTTTTGATGCTGTTGTAGTTGTTGTTGTACATGTGTTTTCCAGGTATGTACAACTAGAGTTTTGCGCGTATAATGGCAAGTTGTATATCAAAAGTTTCGCAATAAAAATATCTACCTAGAGACCAAAATTCATTCATATAGTCCTTATAGTTCTCTTGTAATAAGAAATCTAGAATTTATTTTTGGAATTTTTAAATTTTCATGTGTTTTCCAGGTATGGACAACTAGAGTTTTGCGCGTATAATGGCAAGTTGTATATCAAAAGTTTCGCAATAAAAATATCTACCTAGAGACCAAAATTCATTCACATAGTCCTTATAGTTCTCTTGTAATAGGAAATCTAAAATTTATTTTTGGAATTTTTAAATTTTCATGTGTTTTCCAGGTACAAAGTTGCCGCATAGGTTAGCAGCTACCAGCTAGCGCATGTCCATTTGGTTTTGCCGCGACGAAAGTCTCGAAAATGAAGACGACAGCAATCGCTCGCTTGCAAATTTCAAATATTGTAGAGGGAAGGGAAGGGAGAGCAGTTCAAATGCAAAAATACCAATGCCAAACAGTGAATAAAATCAAAATAAAAACTCATTTATCATCACACGCACACACATACACACATTCACCTAGTCGACACTGACACACTCAGGCATATGCATATATTGAAGCTGATTCATCTGCAGTTGGATTTCCATCAGTTGGGCTGGCTTCACACACACACACACATACACATGCCTACACACAGTCGTGGAGTGACAGATCGAAAAGGATAGAGAGCGGGAGGGAGGAAGAGATCGAGAGCCATGCGGTGACGTTGTCGTCGATGGCCCACGACGAACGAACGCGTGCCGAACGTGGAAACGAAAGCGACGAAGCAGCAGACGAAGCAACAGCCGAAGTTGCCTGCAAATCGTGCGCTTCGATGCCAGGCTTCGTATGCAAAAGCCGAAGGCCGACAATGAAGACGACAGCAATTGCTCGCGTCTTAGATGTTTGGACAAGGACTGCGTTGGCTCAGCTGTGCTTTTGTTTGTATGTATGCGTCTGTCTATGTATCTACATCCTCGCCTATATTGGTGTGTGTGTATGTATGTGCTTAGAAGTGAATGTGTGAATGTGTATGTGCATGCTTCTAATGAATTGCTACTAATCAGATACTTACTCCAGACATTACCAGTAATCTACATATATATGTATGTATGTATGTATGTGTGAGAAAGCCAAAAATTTTGATGAATGTGTGTGAAATGCATGTGTGTGTGCTTGACTAGGCGGCGGACCAAGATATCACTTAAGGTGGACCTGATAAGTGGGCGTGGTCAGGCAGGCGAGCTTCACAAAGATTGCTTAGCTAATCTAATCAATTGCTACTTAACAGTTCTGCACAATTTGAAGGCATTGCAAGTGATCTTTGAAGGCAAATATTGGCTTCCCAAAAATTTTAGTGAATGTCTGCCAAATTGTGTATGCCCCCTTGACTAGGTGGCTCACCAAGATATTAGAGTGGGCGAAAGGGATAAGTGGGCATGTCTTATGTAGGCATTTGTCGAAAGTGACTTTCTGTACTTCATCTTCTTGCTGCTGGTTTATGTTAGCCTGGTAATCCAACTGCTCTAAGTTTTGGTCTGCAAACGACATCGGGCAGATTTCTTGACAATTGTTGCCTACAGACCAAAATTCATTCATATAGTCCTTAAATTCAATTTTCTCGTGTTCTACCTACTGACCATATTGCATTCATATAGTCCTTATAGTTCTCTTGTAATAGGAAATCTAAAATTTATTTTTGGAATTTTTAAATTTTCATGTGTTTTCCAGGTATGTACAACTATAGTTTTGCGCGTATAATGGCAAGTTGTATACCATATTGCATTCATATAGTCCTTATAGTTCTCTTGTAATAGGAAATCTAAAATTTATTTTTGGAATTTTTAAATTTTCATGTGTTTTCCAGGTATGGACAACTATAGTTTTGCGCGTATAATAACAAGTTGTATATCAAAAGTTTCGCAATAAAAATATCTATTTACAGACCAAATTGCATTCATATGGTCCATAAGGAGAACTATAAAGTTCTCTGTACTTCAACTGCTTGCTGCTGCTTTATGTAAGCCTGGTAATCCAAGTGCTGTTAGCGACATCGGCCAGATTTCTTGACAGTTGCTCTTTCCCAAATCTAGTTGATGTTGTTGTAATTTTTGATGCTGTTGTAGTTGTTGTTGTACTGACTAAATTTGTTGTTGTTGGTCAGTTGAAGTCAACGTGAAAGACTCAAAAGTGCCAACTCAGCCGATGAAATACCAGGCGAACAGAAATCATGAGCAAGCAAATTTACAAAAAATCATTTGCAGCGCCATCTATTGGAGTCGGTATGAACTTACTCATACGACTTGTCCACTAGCCAACTTGCCAGCAGCGATGCTCAGCTTTGTTCTATGGATTCTCAGAGCGGGAGAAAATACTCTCTCTGTCTTATGTAGGCATCTGTCGAAAGTGACTTTCTGTACTTCATCTGCTTGCTGCTGCTTTATGTTAGCCTGGTAATCCAACTGCTCTAAGTTTTGGTTTGCAAGCGATATCGGGCAGATTTCTTGACAATTGTTGCTCTTTCCCAAATGTATAGTCCTTATAGTTCTCTTGTAATAAGAAATCTAAAATTTATTTTTGGAATTTTTAAATTTTCACGTGTTTTCCAGGTACAAAGTTGCCGCATAGGTTAGCAGCTACCAGCTAGCGCATGTCCATTTGGTTTTGCCGCGACGAAAGTCTCGAAAATGAAGACGACAGCAATTGCTCGCTTGCAAATTTCAAATATTGTAGAGGGAAGGGAAGGGAGAGCAGTTCACATGCAAAAATACCAAAGCCAAACAGTGAATAAAATCAAAATAAAAACTCATTTATCATCACACGCACACACATACACACATTCACCTAGTCGACACTGACACACTCAGGCATATGCATATATTGAAGCTGATTCATCTGCAGTTGGATTTCCATCAGTTGGGCTGGCTCCACACACACACACACATACACATGCCTACACACAGTCGTGGAGTGACAGATCGAAAAGGATAGAGAGCGGGAGGGAGGAAGAGATCGAGAGCCCACGACGAACGAACGTCGTATGTGTGTATGTGTGTATGTATGTGCTTAGAAGTGAATGTGTGAGTGTGTATGTGCATGCTTCTAATGAATTGCTACTAATCAGTTCACTTTTCGAAGGCATTGCAACTGATTGAGTGTAAAAATTGCATGCCAAAAATGAGAATGCATGTTTGTTAAATTGTGTGTATTAGTGTGGGCGGACCTGATAAGTGGACGTGGGCAGGCAGGAGGGCTTCACAAAGAATTCGCAGCTTGCTAGTTCAATAGTTACGCATTTCTTACTTAACAGTTGTACAAACCCTCCAGACATTGCCAGTAATCTACATACATATGTATGTATGTATGTGTGCGAAAGCGAAAAAGTTGATGCCAAAAATTTTGATGAATGTGTGTGAAATGCATGTGTGTGTGCTTGACTAGGCGGCGGACCAAGATATTAGAGTGGGCGAAAGGGATAAGTGGGCATGGTCAAGCAGAATAGCTTCATGAAGGTTGCACACTTTAGAAGCGCATGTGTGAGTGTGTATGTGCATGCAAATTTCCAAATATCTTCTTTCGATTACGGATTGCAGAAGAACTATAAGGACTATGTTAATGAAATTTGGTCAGTAGGTAGATATTTTTAATGCGCAACTTTTAATATTTAACTTATCATTATAAACGTGGATCTCAGGTTTTCATTACCTAGCGAACACGTGAAAATTTGGAAATTTCCATATATTTGGTTTTGATTACGGATTGCAAGAGAAAATCTTTTAAGAATTGTAAAAGTTGTATTTATATTCTTTTTTATTCAGCTATTACAAAAGCAACAGCAACTTAAGTAATTACAGCAACAATTTTTGATAATGTGCTTGTTATTGCTGGCCAATTAAAAGCTACCACGAGCGCCAAAAAACTGACAAGTCTGCAGATGAAATAAGTGAACACGGCGAACACGTTCGAACGCAACTCGAACGCAACTCGAAAGCAGCGCGCAGCGTACGTCACACACTCAGTTCAGTCGCAGATCGTTTGTATGTATGCGTCTATTTGTCTACTTGCTCGATTTAATTGGCTTGTGTATGCATGTGAAGTTTGGCAACGCAAAGTTGTCGCATAGGTTAGCAGCTACCAGCTAGCGCATGTCCATTTGGTTTTGCCGCGACGAAAGTCTCGAAAATGAAGACGACAGCAATCGCTCGCTTGCAAATTTGAAATATTGTAGACGGAAGGGAAGGGAGAGCAGTTCACATGCAAAAATGCCAAAGCTAAACAGTGAAGTTGCCTGCAAATCGTGCGCTTCGATGCGAGGCTTCGTATGCAAAAGCCGAAGGCCGACAATGAAGACGACAGCAATTGCTCGCGTCTTAGATGTTTGGACAAGGACTGCGTTGGCTCAGCTGTGCTTTCGTTTGTATGTATGCGTCTGTCTATGTATCTACATGCTCGCCTATATTGGTATGTGTGTATGTATGTGCTTAGAAGTGAATGTGTGAGTGTGTATGTGCATGCTTCTAATGAATTGCTACTAATCAGTTCACTTTTCGAAGGCATTGCAACTGATTGAGTGTAAAAATTGCATGCCAAAAATGAGAATGCATGTTTGTTAAATTGTGTGTATTAGTGTGGGCGGACCTGATAAGTGGACGTGGGCAGGCAGGAGGGCTTCACAAAGAATTCGCAGCTTGCTAGTTCAATAGTTACGCATTTCTTACTTAACAGTTGTACAAACCCTCCAGACATTGCCAGTAATCTACATACATATGTATGTATGTATGTGTGCGAAAGCGAAAAAGTTGATGCCAAAAATTTTGATGAATGTGTGTGAAATGCATGTGTGTGTGCTTGACTAGGCGGCGGACCAAGATATTAGAGTGGGCGAAAGGGATAAGTGGGCATGGTCAAGCAGAATAGCTTCATGAAGGTTGCACACTTTAGAAGCGCATGTGTGAGTGTGTATGTGCATGCAAATTTCCAAATATCTTCTTTCGATTACGGATTGCAGAAGAACTATAAGGACTATGTTAATGAAATTTGGTCAGTAGGTAGATATTTTTAATGCGCAACTTTTAATATTTAACTTATCATTATAAACGTGGATCTCAGGTTTTCATTACCTAGCGAACACGTGAAAATTTGGAAATTTCCATATATTTGGTTTTGATTACGGATTGCAAGAGAAAATCTTTTAAGAATTGTAAAAGTTGTATTTATATTCTTTTTTATTCAGCTATTACAAAAGCAACAGCAACTTAAGTAATTACAGCAACAATTTTTGATAATGTGCTTGTTATTGCTGGCCAATTAAAAGCTACCACGAGCGCCAAAAAACTGACAAGTCTGCAGATGAAATAAGTGAACACGGCGAACACGTTCGAACGCAACTCGAACGCAACTCGAAAGCAGCGCGCAGCGTACGTCACACACTCAGTTCAGTCGCAGATCGTTTGTATGTATGCGTCTATTTGTCTACTTGCTCGATTTAATTGGCTTGTGTATGCATGTGAAGTTTGGCAACGCAAAGTTGTCGCATAGGTTAGCAGCTACCAGCTAGCGCATGTCCATTTGGTTTTGCCGCGACGAAAGTCTCGAAAATGAAGACGACAGCAATCGCTCGCTTGCAAATTTGAAATATTGTAGAGGGAAGGGAAGGGAGAGCAGTTCACATGCAAAAATGCCAAAGCTAAACAGTGAAGTTGCCTGCAAATCGTGCGCTTCGATGCGAGGCTTCGTATGCAAAAGCCGAAGGCCGACAATGAAGACGACAGCAATTGCTCGCGTCTTAGATGTTTGGACAAGGACTGCGTTGGCTCAGCTGTGCTTTCGTTTGTATGTATGCGTCTGTCTATGTATCTACATGCTCGCCTATATTGGTATGTGTGTATGTATGTGCTTAGAAGTGAATGTGTGAGTGTGTATGTGCATGCTTCTAATGAATTGCTACTAATCAGTTCACTTTTCGAAGGCATTGCAACTGATTGAGTGTAAAAATTGCATGCCAAAAATGAGAATGCATGTTTGTTAAATTGTGTGTATTAGTGTGGGCGGACCTGATAAGTGGACGTGGGCAGGCAGGAGGGCTTCACAAAGAATTCGCAGCTTGCTAGTTCAATAGTTACGCATTTCTTACTTAACAGTTGTACAAAACCTCCAGACATTGCCAGTAATCTACATACATATGTATGTATGTATGTGTGCGAAAGCGAAAAGTCGATGCCAAAAATTTGGATGAATGTGTGTGAAATGCATGTGTGTGTGATTGACTAGGCGGCGGACCAACATATCACTTAAGGTGGACCTGATAAGTGGGCGTGGTCAGGCAGGCGAGCTTCACAAAGATTGCCTAGCTAATCTAATCAATTGCTACTTAACAGTTCTGCACAATTTGAAGGCATTGCAAGTGATCTTTGAAGCCAAAAATTGGCTTGCCAAAAATTTTAGTGAATGTCTGCCAAATTGTGTATGCCCCCTTGACTAGGTGGCTCACCAAGATATTAGAGTGGGCGAAAGGGATAAGTGGGCATGGTCAAGTAAAATAGCTTCATGAAGGTTGCACACTTTAGAAGCGCATGTGTGATTGTGTATGTGCATGCAAATTTCCAAATATCTTCCTTCGATTATGGATTGCAGAAGAACTATAAGGACTATGTTAATGAAATTTGGTCAGTAGGTAGATATTTTTAATGCGCAACTTTTAATATTTAACTTATCATTATAAACGTGGATCTCAGGTTTTCATTACCTAGCGAACACGTGAAAATTTGGAAATTTCCATATATTTGGTTTTGATTACGGATTGCAAGAGAAAATCTTTTAAGAATTGTAAAAGTTGTATTTATATTCTTTTTTATTCAGCTATTACAAAAGCAACAGCAACTTAAGTAATTACAGCAACAATTTTTGATAATGTGCTTGTTATTGCTGGCCAATTAAAAGCTACCACGAGCGCCAAAAAACTGACAAGTCTGCAGATGAAATAAGTGAACACGGCGAACACGTTCGAACGCAACTCGAACGCAACTCGAAAGCAGCGCGCAGCGTACGTCACACACTCAGTTCAGTCGCAGATCGTTTGTATGTATGCGTTTATGTGACTTGCTCGCTTTAATTGGCTTGTGTATGCATGTGAAGTTTGGCAACGCAAAGTTGCCGCATAGGTTAGCAGTAGGGTTGCATGATATTTAAAAACTATCGTATCAGTGATATATCGTTTTTCAAAAATATATCAAATTGATAAAAATATTTATCACCCAAAAATATCGATATATCAAGTATTTTTGATATTTAATTTTTATATATTTATTTGTTTTTCATTAACCAAAATTTAACTCCAAAATTATATATATGTATAATAAATACATAATTATATCTTTTGTGTATATCAACATATGCATCTGCATAAAACATATATAATCCTGATTTTATTTCGCCTATTAAATCTCTTACACGGAATACACGAATTCCCCAAAAACATCAGACACACGCATGTGTGTATTTCCCCGAAATTGTGAACCCTTGGCACAATTTCGGCGAAATACACACATGCCGATGCCTGTTTTTAAGGTGAGATAGTAACTTCGACGAGTTGCCGCTCGTTTTGACAATTTTACTGCAAATGTTGCAGGTTGCAGAATGATTTTTAACTTCCGAAAAAACTTTTGCCGCGCTCATCTTTACAGGAAGTTAGGTCAAATCAAAGTGACCAATTAGCAAATATCAAAAATATATAAAAAAAAAAATCGCGATATTCGATAAATATTTATTTTTATAAAAAAATATCGATATATTGATATTTTGATATATTATCAACAACCCTAGTTAGCAGCTACCCGCTAGCGCATGTCCATTTTGTTTTGCCGCGACGAAAGTCTCGAAAATGAAGACGACAGCAATCGCTCGCTTGCAAATTTGAAATATTGTAGAGGGAAGGGAAGGGAGAGCAGTTCACATGCAAAAATGCCAAAGCTAAACAGTGAATAAAATAAAAATAAAAACTCATTTATCATCACACGCACACACATACACACATTCACCTAGTCGACACTGACACTCGCAGGCATATGCATATATTGAAGCTGATTCATCTGCAGTTGGATTTCCATCAGTTGGGCTGGCTCCACACACACACACACATACACATGCCTACACACAGTCGTGGAGTGACAGATCGAAAAGGATAGAGAGCGGGAGGGAGGAAGAGATCGAGAGCCATGCGGTGACGTTGTCGTCGATGGCCCACGACGAACGAACGCGTGCCGAACGTGGAAACGAAAGCGACGAAGCAGAAGACGAAGCAACAGCCGAAGTTGCCTGCAAATCGTGCGCTTCGATGCGAGGCTTCGTATGCAAAAGCCGAAGGCCGACAATGAAGACGACAGCAATTGCTCGCGTCTTAGATGTTTGGACAAGGACTGCGTTGGCTCAGCTGTGCTTTTGTTTGTATGTATGCGTCTGTCTATGTATCTACATGCTCGCCTATATTGGTATGTGTGTATGTATGTGCTTAGAAGTGAATGTGTGAGTGTGTATGTGCATGCTTCTAATGAATTGCTACTAATCAGTTCACTTTTCGAAGGCATTGCAACTGATTGAGTGTAAAAATTGCATGCCAAAAATGTGAATGCATGTTTGTTAAATTGTGTGTATTAGTGTGGGCGGACCTGATAAGTGGACGTGGGCAGGCAGGAGGGCTTCACAAAGAATTCGCAGCTTGCTAGTTCAATAGTTAAGCATTTCTTACTTAACCTCCAGACATAACCAGTAATCTACATACATATGTATGTATGTATGTGTGCGAAAGCGAAAAAGTCGATGCCAAAAATTTGGATGAATGTGTGTGAAATGCATGTGTGTGTGATTGACTAGGCGGCGGACCAACATATCACTTAAGGTGGACCTGATAAGTGGGCGTGGTCAGGCAGGCGAGCTTCACAAAGATTGCTTAGCTAATCTAATCAATTGCTACTTAACAGTTCTGCACAATTTGAAGGCATTGCAAGTGATCTTTGAAGGCAAATATTGGCTTGCCAAAAATTTAAGTGAATGTCTGCCAAATTGTGTATGCCCCTTGACTAGGTGGCTCACCAAGATATTAGAGTGGGCGAAAGGGATAAGTGACTTTCTGTACTTCATCTGCTTGCTGCTGGTTTATGTTAGCCTGGTAATCCAACTGCTCTAAGTTTTGGTTTGCAAACGACATCGGGCAGATTTCTTGACAATTGTTGCCTACAGACCAAAATTCATTCATATAGTCCTTAAATTCAATTTCCTCGTGTTCTACCTACTGACCATATTGCATTCATATAGTCCTTATAGTTCTCTTGTAATAGGAAATCTAAAATTTATTTTTGGAATTTTTAAATTTTCATGCGTCTGCAATAAAAATATCTATTTACAGACCAAATTGCATTCATATAGTCCTTATAGTTCTCTGTACTTCAACTGCTTGCTGCTGCTTTAAGTAAGCCTGGTAATCCAAGTGCTGTTAGCGACATCGGCCAGATTTCTTGACAGTTGCTCTTTCCCAAATCTAGTTGATGTTGTTGTAATTTTTGATGCTGTTGTAGTTGTTGTTGTACTGACTAAATTTGTTGTTGTTGTTGTTGGTCAGTTGAAGTCAACGTGAAAGACTCAAAAGTGCCAACTCAGCCGATGAAATACCAGGCGAACAGAAATCATGAGCAAGCAAATTTACAAAAAAATCATTTGCAGCGCCATCTATTGGAGTCGGTATGAACTTACTCATACGACTTGTCCACTAGCCAACTTGCCAGCAGCGATGCTCAGCTTTGTTCTATGGATTCTCAGAGCGGGAGAAAATACTCTCTCTGTCTTATGTAGGCATCTGTCGAAAGTGAATTTCTGTACTTCATCTGCTTGCTGCTGCATTATGTTAGCCTGGTAATCCAACTGCTCTAAGTTTTGGTTTGCAAGCGACATCGGGCAGATTTCTTGACAATTGTTGCTCTTTCCCAAATGTATAGTCCTTATAGTTATCTTGTAATAAGAAATCTAAAATTTATTTTTGGAATTTTTAAATTTTCATGTGTTTTCCAGGTACAAAGTTGCCGCATAGGTTAGCAGCTACCCGCTAGCGCATGTCCATTTTGTTTTGCCGCGACGAAAGTCTCGAAAATGAAGACGACAGCAATCGCTCGCTTGCAAATTTCAAATATTGGCGAGGGAAGGGAAGGGAGAGCAGTTCACATGCAAAAATGCCAAAGCTAAACAGTGAATAAAATCAAAATAAAAACTCATTTATCATCACACGCACACACATACACACATTCACCTAGTCGACACTGACACTCGCAGGCATATGCATATATTGAAGCTGATTCATCTGCAGTTGGATTTCCATCAGTTGGGCTGGCTCCACACACACACACACATACACATGCCTACACACAGTCGTGGAGTGACAGATCGAAAAGGATAGAGAGCGGGAGGGAGGAAGAGATCGAGAGCCATGCGGTGACGTTGTCGTCGATGGCCCACGACGAACGAACGCGTGTGTGTGTGCTTGACTAGGCGGCGGACCAAGATATTAGAGTGGGCGAAAGGGATAAGTGGGCATGGTCAAGTAGAATAGCTTCATGAAGGTTGCACACTTTAGAAGCGCATGTGTGAGTGTGTATGTGCATGCAAATTTCCAAATATCTTCTTTCGATTACGGATTGCAGAAGAACTATAAGGACTATGTTAATGAAATTTGGTCAGTAGGTAGATATTTTTAATGCGCAACTTTTAATATTTAACTTATCATTATAAACGTGGATCTCAGGTTTTCGTTACCTGGCAAACACGTGAAAATTTGGAAATTTCCATATATTTGGTTTTGATTACGGATTGCAATTGAAAATCCTTTAAGAATTGTAAAAGTTGTATTTATATTCTTTTTTATTCAGCTATTACAAAAGCAACAGCAACTTAAGTAATTACAGCAACAATTTTTGATAATGTGCTTGTTATTGCTGGCCAATTAAAAGCTACCACGAGCGCCAAAAAACTGACAAGTCTGCAGATGAAATAAGTGAACACGGCGAACACGTTCGAACGCAACTCGAACGCAACTCGAAAGCAGCGCGCAGCGTACGTCACACACTCAGTTCTGTCGCAGATCGTTTGTATGTTGCGTCTATGTGACTTGCTCGCTTTAATTGGCTTGTGTATGCATATGAAGTTTGGCAACGCAAAGTTGCCGCATAGGTTAGCAGCTACCCGCTAGCGCATGTCCATTTTGTTTTGCCGCGACGAAAGTCTCGAAAATGAAGACGACAGCAATCGCTCGCTTGCAAATTTCAAATATTGGCGAGGGAAGGGAAGGGAGAGCAGTTCACATGCAAAAATGCCAAAGCTAAACAGTGAATAAAATCAAAATAAAAACTCATTTATCATCACACGCACACACATACACACATTCACCTAGTCGACACTGACACTCGCAGGCATATGCATATATTGAAGCTGATTCATCTGCAGTTGGATTTCCATCAGTTGGGCTGGCTCCACACACACACACACACACACACAAAACATGCCTACACATAGTCGTGGAGTGACAGATCGAAAAGGATAGAGAGCGGGAGGGAGGAAGAGATCGAGAGCCATGACGTTGTCGTCGATGGCCCACGACGAACGAACGCGTGCCGAACGTGGAAACGAAAACGACGAAGCAGCAGACGAAGCAACAGCCGAAGTTGCCTGCAAATCGTGCGCTTCGATGCGAGGCTTCGTATGCAAAAGCCGAAGGCCGACAATGAAGACGACAGCAATTGCTCGCGTCTTAGATGTTTGGACAAGGACTGCGTTGGCTCAGCTGTGCTTTCGTTTGTATGTATGCGTCTGTCTATGTATCTACATGCTCGCCTATATTGGTATGTGTGTATGTATGTGCTTAGAAGTGAATGTGTGAGTGTGTATGTGCATGCTACTAATCAGTTCACTTTTCGAAGGCATTGCAACTGATTGAGTGTAAAATTGCATGCCAAAAATGTGAATGCATGTTTGTTAAATTGTGTGTATTAGTGTGGGCGGACCTGATAAGTGGACGTGGGCAGGCAGGAGGGCTTCACAAAGAATTCGCAGCTTGCTAGTTCAATAGTTAAGCATTTCTTACTTAACCTCCAGACATAACCAGTAATCTACATACATACATACATACATATGTATGTATGTGTGCGAATGCGAAAAGTCGATGCCAAAAATTTTGATGAATGTGTGTCAAATGCATGTGTGTGTGATTGACTAGGCGGCGGACCAAGATATCACTTGAGGTGGACCTGATAAGTGGGCGTGGTCAAGGCAGACGAAAGTCTCGAAAATGAAGCGACAACTCACAAAGATGTGAAGTTTGGCAACGCAAAGTTGCCGCATAGTGCTAGTTTTGCAATAGTTTAACGACAGCAATCATTGCAAATTTAAATATTGGCGAGGGAAGGGAAGGGAGAGCAGTTCACATGCAAAAATACCAGCCAAAGAAAACTATAAGGACTTAATGAAATTTGGTCAGTAGGTAGATATTTTTAATGCGCAACTTTTAAGTGGATTTAACAGGCAGGATTCATGTTGCTAGTTCAATAGTTAAGCATTTCTTACTTAACAGTTGTACTCCAGACATTGCCAGTAATCTACATACATATGTATGTATGTATGTACAGATTGCGAATGCGAAAAGTCGTTGCCAAAAATTTTGATGAATGTGTGTGAAATGCATGTGTGTGTGATTGACTAGGCGGCGGACCAAGATATTACTTAAGGTGGACTTGATAAGTGGGCGTGGTCAGGCAGGCGAGCTTCACAAAGATTGCCTAGCTAATCTAATCAATTGCTACTTAACAGTTCTGCACAATTTGAAGGCATTGCAAGTGATCTTTGAAGCCAAAAATTGGCTTGCCAAAAATTTAAGTGAATGTCTGCCAAATTGTGTATGCCCCATTGACTAGGTGGCTCACCAAGATATTAGAGTGGGCGAAAGGGATAAGTGGGCATGTCGAAAGTAGGCATGCGTACGTCACACAAGTTTAGTCGCAGATCTTTGTATGGCAAATTTCACTTGCTCGCCTTAATTGGCAGATGCATACGTGTTAACGAAATTTGCCGCATAGTATAGTAGATATTTAAAAAATATCGTTTCATGATATTTAAAAAATATCGTATCAGTGATATATCGTTTTTCATATAAAATATTTATCACCCAAAAATATCGATATATTATTTTTTAGGTATTTAATTGCAAGAGAAAATCTTTTAACCAAATTTTAAAAGTTATATTGTAATAATAAATATTTATATCTTTGTATTTTCAACATATTCAGCTATTACAAAAGCAACAGCACGGAATACACGAATTCTTAAGTAATTACAGCAACACTTTTTGATAATGTGCTTGTTATTGCTGGCCAATTAAAAGCTAGTAACACGAGCGCCAAAAACTGACAAGTCTGCAGATAAAAATAAGTGAACACGGCGAACACGTTCGAACTCATCTCGAACGCAAGCTCGAAATCAAAGCGCAGCGTACGTCACACATCAAAAGTTCAGTCGCAAAAAATCGTTTGTATGTATGCGTCTATGTTATCTACTAAAAAATATCGCTTTAATTGGCTTTTGTATGCATGTGAAGTTTGGCAACGCAAAGTTGCCGCATAGGTTAGCAGCTACCAGCTAGCGCATGTCCATTTGGTTTTGCCGCGACGAAAGTCTCGAAAATGAAGACGACAGCAATCGCTCGCTTGCAAATTTCAAATATTGGCGAGGGAAGGGAAGGGAGAGCAGTTCACATGCAAAAATACCAAAGCCAAACAGTGAATAAAATCAAAATAAAAACTCATTTATCATCACACGCACACACATACACACATTCACCTAGTCGACACTGACACACTCAGGCATATGCATATATTGAAGCTGATTCATCTGCAGTTGGATTTCCATCAGTTGGGCTGGCTCCACACACACACACACATACACATGCCTACACACAGTCGTGGAGTGACAGATCGAAAAGGATAGAGAGCGGGAGGGAGGAAGAGATCGAGAGCCATGCGGTGACGTTGTCGTCGATGGCCCACGACGAACGAACGCGTGCCGAACGTGGAAACGAAAGCGACGAAGCAGCAGACGAAGCAACAGCCGAAGTTGCCTGCAAATCGTGCGCTTCGATGCGAGGCTTCGTATGCAAAAGCCGAAGGCCGACAATGAAGACGACAGCAATTGCTCGCGTCTTAGATGTTTGGACAAGGACTGCGTTGGCTCAGCTGTGCTTTTGTTTGTATGTATGCGTCTGTCTATGTATCTACATCCTCGCCTATATTGGTGTGTGTGTATGTATGTGCTTAGAAGTGAATGTGTGAGTGTGTATGTACATGCTTCTAATGAATTGCTACTAATCAGATACTTACTCCAGACATTACCAGTAATCTACATATATATGTATGTATGTATGTATGTGTGAAAGCGAAAAGTTCGATGCCAAAAATTTTGATGAATGTGTGTGAAATGCATGTGTGTGTGCTTGACTAGGCGGCGGACCAAGATATCACTTAAGGTGGACCTGATAAGTGGGCGTGGTCAGGCAGGCGAGCTTCACAAAGATTGCTTAGCTAATCTAATCAATTGCTACTTAACAGTTCTGCATGCAATTTGAAGGCATTGCAAGTGATCTTTGAAGGAAAATATTGGCTTGCCAAAAATTTGGTCAGTAGTGAATGTCTGTGCAACTTGTGTATGCCCCTTGACTAGGTGGCTCACCAAGATATTAGAGTGGGCGAAAGGGATAAGTGGGCATGGTTTGGTTTTGATTACGGAATGCAGCTTCATCTTTGAAGAATTGTAAAAGTTGCATATTCATTTTAGAAAGCAACAGCAACTTAAGAAATTACAGCAACAATTTTTGATAAATTTCTTGTTATATATCCAATTAAAAGCTACCACGATTACGGACAAGTGCAGATAGAACTAAGTAAACACGGCTAAAATGTTAATTCGAAAATTTTTCAAGCAGCGCAGTACGTACACACTATTTTTATCGTGAAATTATGTAACTTTTAATAATTTAACTTATCATTATAAACGTGGATCTCAGGTTTTCGTTACCTGCCGCATACACGTGAAAATTTTAAAACTATTTCCATATATTTGGTTTTGATTACGGATTGCAATAAAAAATCTTTTAAAAATTGTAAAAGTTGTATTTATATTTAATTTTGTATATTCATTTGTTTTTCATTACAAAAGCAAAAGCAACGTAAGTAATTACAGCAACAATTTTTGATAATGTGCATCTGCATAAAACATTGCTGGCCAATTTTAAGCTACCACGAAATCTCTTACAAACTACAAGAGCGCCAAAAACAAGTGACACGGCGCACACGTGCATGCTTCGAATTGTGAACTCGAACGCAACTCACAGCAGCGGCGAAACGTCACACACTCAGTTCAGTCTGTCGTAAGGTAGATAGTAACTGCGACTAGTGACTTGCTTGCTTTAATACTGCAAATGTATGCATGTTGCAGAATGATTTTAACTTGCCGAAAAACGGTTTTGCTACCGCTCATCTTTACAGGAAGTTTTTGGTCGCGACGAAAGTCTCAATTAGAAAATATCAAAGATATACAACTTCTGACTTGACTTGCTCGCTTTATTTTTATAAAAAATATGTATATATGTGAAGTTTGGCAACGCAAAGTTGCCGCATAGGTTAGCAGCTACCCGCTAGCGCATGTCCATTTTGTTTTGCCGCGACGAAAGTCTCGAAAATGAAGACGACAGCAATCGCTCGCTTGCAAATTTGAAATATTGGCGAGGGAAGGGAAGGGAGAGCAGTTCACATGCAAAAATGCCAAAGCCAAACAGTGAATAAAATCAAAATAAAAACTCATTTATCATCACACGCACACACATACACACATTCACCTAGTCGACACTGACACTCGCAGGCATATGCATATATTGAAGCTGATTCATCTGTAGTTGGATTTCCATCAGTTGGGTTGGCTCCACACACACACACACACACAAACACATGCCTACACACAGTCGTGGAGTGACAGATCGAAAAGGATAGAGAGCGGGAGGGAGGAAGAGATCGAGAGCCACGCGGTGACGTTGTCGTCGATGGCCCACGACGAACGAACGCGTGCCGAACGTGGAAACGAAAGCGACGAAGCAGCAGACGAAGCAACAGCCGAAGTTGCCTGCAAATCGTGCGCTTCGATGCGAGGCTTCGTATGCAAAAGCCGAAGGCCGACAATGAAGACGACAGCAATTGCTCACGTCTTAGATGTTTGGACAAGGACTGCGTTGGCTCAGCTGTGCTTTTTGTTTGTATGTATGCGTCTGTCTATGTATCTACATGCTCGCCTATATTGGTATGTGTGTATGTATGTGCTTAGAAGTGAATGTGTGAGTGTGTGTGCTTGCTAATCTAATCAATTGCTACTTAACAGTTCTGCACAATTTGAAGGCATTGCAAGTGATCTTTGAGTGCAAAATTGGCTTGCCAAAAATGTGAATGAATGTTTGTTAAATTGTGTGTGCCCTTGACTAGGTGGCTCACCAAGATAAGTAGACGTGGGCAGGCATAAGAGGGCATGTCACATGTAGGCATTTGTCGAAGCTGACTTTCTGTAGTTCATCTGCATTTCTGCTGGTTTACAGTTGTACAAAATCCAACTGCTCTAAGTTTTGGTTTACATACACATGTATGTATGTATGTGTGCGACAGCGAAAAAGTTGAGTGCCAAAAATTTTGATGAATGTGTGTGAAATGCATTGTGTGTGTGCTTGACTAGGCGGCGGACCAAGATATTCATATAGTCCTTATAGTTCTCTTGTAATAGGAAATAAAAATTTATTTTCAATTTTTAAATTTTCATGTGTTTTCCAGGTATGGACAACTAGAGTTTTGCGCGTATAATGGCAAGTTGTATATCAAAAGTTTCGCAATAAAATATCTACCTAGAGACCAAAATTCATTCATATAGTCCTTATAGTTCTCATGTAATAGGAAATCTAAAATTTATTTTTGGAATTTTTAAATTTTCATGTGTTTTCCAGGTATGTAGAACTATAGTTTTGCGCGTATTTTGATATGGCAAGTTGTCATTATACGCAAATTGCTAATTGTCCATACTCTGGAGTGAAAATTTGAAAATTCTATTTTCGATTAATTACAAGTTGAAATCTAAAAATTTATATGAATTGAAATTTGGTCAGTAGGTAGATATTTTTGTTGTGTTTTGATAAGTGGATGTGAAAGACAACAGGATAGCTTCACAAAGAATGCAGCTTGCTAGTTCAATGTTACGCAAGTACTTATGAGTTGTACAAACCCTCCAGACATTTGCAAGTAATCTAAATATGTATGTATGTTACAGACGGGATTGCATTCAAAATCCTTAAGGACTTAGTTCTCTGTACTGTCAAATGCTTGCTGCTGCTTTATGTAGGCGGCGGACCAAATCCAAGTGCTGTTAGCGACATCGGATAAGATTTCTTGGTCAAGCAGAATGCTCTTCCCAAATGCTACTTTGAAGCGCATGTTGTTGTGTAATTTTCCATGCTGTTGTTTGTCGATTACGGACTTGCACTAAATATGTTAATTGTTGGTCAGTAGAAGATATTTTTGAATGCGCAACTTTTAATATTGCCACTTATCATTATAAACGTGGATCTCAGGTTTTCGTTACCTGGCGAACACGTGAAAATTTGAGCGATTTCCATATATTTGGTTTTGATTACGGATTGCAAGAGAATCTCCTTTAAGAATTGTAAAAGTTGTATTTATATTCTTTTTATTCAGCTATTACAAAAGCAAACAACTTAAGTAATTACAGCAACAATTTTTGATAATGTGCTTGTTATTGCTGGCCAATTAAAAGCTACCACGAGCGCCAAAAAACTGACAAGTCTGCAGATGAAACAAGTGAACACTGCGAACACGTTCGAACGCAACTCGAACGCAACTCGAAAGCAGCGCGCAGCGTACGTCACACACTCAGTTCAGTCGCAGATCGTTTGTATGTTGCGTCTATGTGACTTGCTCGCTTTAATTGGCTTGTGTATGCATGTGAAGTTTGGCAACGCAAAGTTGCCGCATAGGTTAGCAGCTACCAGGTAGCGCATGTCCATTTTGTTTTGCCGCGACGAAAGTCTCGAAAATGAAGACGACAGCAATCGCTCGCTTGCAAATTTCAAATATTGTAGAGGGAAGGGAAGGGAGAGCAGTTCACATGCAAAAATGCCAAAGCTAAACAGTGAATAAAATCAAAATAAAAACTCATTTATCATCACACGCACACACATACACACATTCACCTAGTCGACACTGACACTCGCAGGCATATGCATATATTGAAGCTGATTCATCTGTAGTTGGATTTCCATCAGTTGGGTTGGCTCCACACACACACACACACACACACACACACATGCCTACACATAGTCGTGGAGTGACAGATCGAAAAGGATAGATAGCGGGAGGGAGGAAGAGATCGAGAGCCACGCGGTGACGTTGTCGTCGATGGCCCACGACGAACGAACGCGTGCCGAACGTGGAAACGAAAGCGACGAAGCAGCAGACGAAGCAACAGCCGAAGTTGCCTGCAAATCGTGCGCTTCGATGCGAGGCTTCGTATGCAAAAGCCGAAGGCCGACAATGAAGACGACAGCAATTGCTCGCGTCTTAGATGTTTGGACAAGGACTGCGTTGGCTCAGCTGTGCTTTTGTTTGTATGTATGCGTCTGTCTATGTATCTACATTCTCGCCTATATTGGTATGTGTGTATGTATGTGCTTAGAAGTGAATGTGTGAGTGTGTATGTGCATGCTTCTAATGAATTGCTACTAATCAGATACTTACTCCAGACATTACCAGTAATCTACATATATATGTATGTATGTATGTTAAATTGTGTGTATTAGCGAAAAGTTCGATGCCAAAAATTTTGATGAATGTGTGTGAAATGCATGTGTGTGTGCTTGACTAGGCGGCGGACCAAGATATCACTTAAGGTGGACCTGATAAGTGGGCGTGGTCAGGCAGGCGAGCTTCACAAAGATTGCGAAGCTAATCTAATCAATTGCTACTTAACAGTTCTGCACAATTTGAAGGCATTGCAAGTGATCTTTGAAGGCCAAATATTGGCTTGCCAAAAATTTAAGTGAATGTCTGCCAAATTGTGTATGCCCCATGACTAGGTGGCTCACCAAGATATTAGAGTGGGCGAAAGGGATAAGTGGGCATGTCTTATGTAGGCATTTGTCGAAAGTGACTTTCTGTACTTCATCTGCTTGCTGCTGGTTTATGTTAGCCTGGTAATCCAACTGCTCTAAGTTTTGGTTTGCAAACGACATCGGGCAGATTTCTTGACAATTGTTGCCTACAGACCAAAATTCATTCATATAGTCCTTAAATTCAATTTTCTCGTGTTCTACCTACTGACCATATTGCATTCATATAGTCCTTATAGTTCTCTTGTAATAGGAAATCTAAAATTTATTTTTGGAATTTTTAAATTTTCATGTGTTGAGAAGTTCCAGGTATGGACAACTAGAGTTTTGCGCGTATAATGGCAAGTTGTATATCAAAAGTTTCGCAATAAAAATATCTACCTAGAGACCAAAATTCATTCATATAGTCCTTATAGTTCTCATGTAATAGGAAATATAAAATTTATTTTTGAATTTTTGAAATTTTGTGTGTTTTCCAGGTATGTACAACTATAGTTTTGCGCGTGATAATGGCAAGTTGTATACAAAAGATTCGCTAAAAATAGCTAATCTAATCACATTGCATACATAACAGTCCTTATAGTTCTCATGTAATAGGAAATCTAAAATTTATTTTTGGCAATTTTTAAATTTTCATGTGTTTTCCAGGTATGGACAACTAGCCAAATTGCGCGTATAATGACAAGTTGTATATCAAAAGTTTCGCAATAAAAATATCTATTTGTCAGACCAAATTGCATTCATATAGTCCTTATAGTGACTCTGTACTTCAACTGCTTGCTGCTGCTTTATGTTAGCCTGGTAATCCAACTGCTCTAAGTTTTGGTTTGCAAACGACATCGGGCAGATTTCTTGACAATTGTTGCCCCAAATCTAATTCATGTTGTTGTAATTTTTCATGCTGTTGTAGTTGTTGTTGTTCTGACCTACTGACCATATTTGTTGTTGGTCAGTTGAAGTCAACGTGAAAGGAAATCAAAAGTGCCAACTCAGCCGATGAAATACCAGGCGAACAGAAATCATGAGCAAGCAAATTTACAAAAATATTTGCAATGCCATCAATTGTATATATGAACTTACTCATACGACTTGTCCACTAGCCAACTTGCCAGCAGCGATGCTCAGCTTTGTTCTATGGATTCTCAGAGCGGGAGAAAATATCTCTCTGTCTTATGTAGGCATCTGTCGAAAGTGACTTTCTGTACTTCATCTGCTTGCTGCTGCTTTATGTTAGCCTGGTAATCCAACTGCTCTAAGTTTTGGTTTGCAATAAAAATGACATCGGGCAGATTTCTTAACAATCTGTAATAGCTCTTCTAAAATGTAGTTGTTGTAATTTTTAAATGTTGTTGTAGTTGTTGTTGTACTGACTAAATTTCTTGTTGTTGGTCAGTTGAAGTCGGCGTGAAAGCTTGCAAAAGTGCCAACTCAGCCGATGAAATAACAGGCGATCAGAAATCAGCAGAAATCGTTAGTAGCTAGATATTTTCAATGCGCAACTTTTAATATATAATTTATCATTATAAACGGGGATCCCTGGTTTTCGTTACCTGGCGAACACGTGCAAATTTCAAAATTTCCATATATTTTGGTTCGATTGCGGATTGCAAGAGAAAATCCTTTAAGATTTTTAAAAGTTGATATTTATATTCTTTGTTATCATCGGCTATTACAAAAGCAACAGCAACCAGTAATTGACAGCAACAATTGTTGATAATGTGACTTGTTATTGCTAGCCAATCAAAATGCCACCACGGATTCTCAGAGCGGGAGAAAATACTGCCAAAAACTGACAAGTCTTATGCAGATGTCGAAACAAGTGAACACTGCTTGAACACTTTATGTTCCTGAACGCAACTCGAACGCAGCGCGCAGCGTATCGTCACACACTCAGTTCAGTCGCAGATCGTTTGTATGTATGCGTCTATGTGTCTACTTGCTCGCTTTAATTGGCTTGTGTTTATGCATTTGAAGTTTGGCAACGCAAAGTTGCCGCATAGGTTAGCAGCTACCAGCTAGCGCATGTCCATTTTGTTTTGCCGCGACGAAAGTCTCGAAAATGAAGACGACAGCAATCGCTCGCTTGCAAATTTGAAATATTGTAGACGGAAGGGAAGGGAGAGCAGTTCACATGCAAAAATACCAAAGCCAAACAGTGAATAAAATCAAAATAAAAACTCATTTATCATCACACGCACACACATACACACATTCACCTAGTCGACACTGACACACTCAGGCATATGCATATATTGAAGCTGATTCATCTGCAGTTGGATTTCCATCAGTTGGGCTGGCTCCACACACACACACACACACACATACACATGCCTACACACAGTCGTGGAGTGACAGATCGAAAAGGATAGATAGCGGGAGGGAGGAAGAGATCGAGAGCCACGCGGTGACGTTGTCGTCGATGGCCCACGACGAACGAACGCGTGCCGAACGTGGAAACGAAAGCGACGAAGCAGCAGACGAAGCAACAGCCGAAGTTGCCTGCAAATCGTGCGCTTCGATGCGAGGCTTCGTATGCAAAAGCCGAAGGCCGACAATGAAGACGACAGCAATTGCTCACGTCTTAGATGTTTGGACAAGGACTGCGTTGGCTCAGCTGTGCTTTCGTTTGTATGTATGCGTCTGTCTATGTATCTACATTCTCGCCTATATTGGTATGTGTGTATGTATGTGCTTAGAAGTGAATGTGTGAGTGTGTATGTGCATGCTTCTAATGAATTGCTACTAATCAGATACTTACTCCAGACATTACCAGTAATCTACATATATATGTATGTATGTATGTATGTGTGAGAAAGCGAAAAGTTCGATGCCAAAAATTTTGATGAATGTGTGTGAAATGCATGTGTGTGTGCTTGACTAGGCGGCGGACCAAGATATCACTTAAGGTGGACCTGATAAGTGGGCGTGGTCAGGCAGGCGAGCTTCACAAAGATTGCTTAGCTAATCTAATCAATTGCTACTTAACAGTTCTGCACAATTTGAAGGCATTGCAAGTGATCTTTGAAGGCAAATATTGGCTTGCCAAAAATTTTAGTGAATGTCTGCCAAATTGTGTATGCCCCCTTGACTAGGTGGCTCACCAAGATATTAGAGTGGGCGAAAGGGATATGTGGGCATGGTCAAGTAAAATAGCTTCATGAAAGTTGCACATTTTAGAAGCGCATGTGTGATTGTGTATGTGCATGCAAATTTCCAAATATCTTCCTTCGATTACGGATTGCAGAAGAACTATAAGGACTATGTTAATGAAATTTGGTCAGTAGGTAGATATTTTTAATGCGCAACTTTTAATATTTAACTTATCATTATAAACGTGGATCTCAGGTTTTCGTTACCTGGCAAACACGTGAAAATTTGGAAATTTTCATATATTTGGTTTTGATTACGGATTGCAATTGAAAATCCTTTAAGAATTGTAAAAGTTGTATTTATATTCTTTTGTATTCATCTATTACAAAAGCAACAGCAACGTAAGTAATTACAGCAACAATTGTTGATAATGTGCTTGTTATTGCTGGCCAATTAAAAGCTACCACGAGCGCCAAAAAACTGACAAGTCTGCAGATGAAACAAGTGAACACGGCGAACACGTGCAAACTTCGAACGCAACTCGAACGCAACTCGAAAACTCGAAAGCAGCGCGCAGCGTACGTCACACACTCAGTTCAGTCGCAGATCGTTTGTATGTAGGCGTCTAGTGACTTGCTCGCTTTAATTGGCTTGTGTATGCATGTATGAAGTAACGCAAAGTTGCCGCATAGGTTAGCAAGTCTATGTCCATTTTGACTCTGCTCGCTTCTACTTGTGACTTGCTCGCTTTAATTGGCTTGTGTATGCATGTGAAGTTTGGCAACGCAAAGTTGCCGCATAGGTTAGCAGCTACCAGCTAGCGCATGTCCATTTGGTTTTGCCGCGACGAAAGTCTCGAAAATGAAGACGACAGCAATCGCTCGCTTGCAAATTTCAAATATTGTAGAGGGAAGGGAAGGGAGAGCAGTTCACATGCAAAAATGCCAAAGCTAAACAGTGAATAAAATCAAAATAAAAACTCATTTATCATCACACGCACACACATACACACATTCACCTAGTCGACACTGACACTCGCAGGCATATGCATATATTGAAGCTGATTCATCTGTAGTTGGATTTCCATCAGTTGGGTTGGCTCCACACACACACACACACACACACACACACACACACACACACACATGCCTACACACAGTCGTGGAGTGACAGATCGAAAAGGATAGATAGCGGGAGGGAGGAAGAGATCGAGAGCCACGCGGTGACGTTGTCGTCGATGGCCCACGACGAACGAACGCGTGCCGAACGTGGAAACGAAAACGACGAAGCAGCAGACGAAGCAACAGCCGAAGTTGCCTGCAAATCGTGCGCTTCGATGCGAGGCTTCGTATGCAAAAGCCGAAGGCCGACAATGAAGACGACAGCAATTGCTCACGTCTTAGATGTTTGGACAAGGACTGCGTTGGCTCAGCTGTGCTTTCGTTTGTATGTATGCGTCTGTCTATGTATCTACATGCTCGCCTATATTGGTATGTGTGTATGTATGTGCTTAGAAGTGAATGTGTGAGTGTGTATGTGCATGCTTCTAATGAATTGCTACTAATCAGTTCACTTTTCGAAGGCATTGCAACTGATTGAGTGTAAAATTGCATGCCAAAAATGTGAATGCATGTTTGTTAAATTGTGTGTATTAGTGTGGGCGGACCTGATAAGTGGACGTGGGCAGGCAGGAGGGCTTCACAAAGAATTCGCAGCTTGCTAGTTCAATAGTTAAGCATTTCTTACTTAACCTCTAGACATAACCAGTAATCTACATACATATGTACATACATATTTATGTATGTGTGCGAATGCGAAAAAGTCGATGCCAAAAATTTTGATGAATGTGTGTCAAATGCATGTGTGTGTGCTTGACTAGGCGGCGGACCAACATATTAGAGTGGGCGAAAGGGATAAGTGGGCATGGTCAAGCAGAATAGCTTCATGAAGGTTGCACACTTTAGAAGCGCATGTGTGAGTGTGTATGTGCATGCAAATTTCCAAATATCTTCTTTCGATTACGGATTGCAGAAGAACTATAGGGATTATGTTAACGAATTTTTGACAGTAGGTAGATATATCTAGGATTTTTGATATACAACTTGTCATTATACGCGCAAATCTCTAGTTGTCCATACCTGGAAAACACGTGAAAATTTGAAAATTCCAAAAATATTTTTTCGATTACCTATTACAAGAGAAGTGTAAGGACTATATGAATGAAATTTGGTCAGTAGGTAGATATTTTTATTGCGAAACTGATAAGTGGACGTAGTCAGGCAGGAGGGCTTCACAAAGAATTCGCAGCTTGCTAGTTCAATAGTTACGCATTTCTTACTTAACAGTTGTACAAAACCTCCAGACATTGCCAGTAATCTACATACATATGTATGTATGTATGTGTGCGAAAGCGAAAAAGTCGATGCCAAAAATTTGGATGAATGTGTGTGAAATGCATGTGTGTGTGCTTGACTAGGTGGCGGACCAAGATATCACTTAAGGTGGACCTGATAAGTGGGCGTGGTCAGGCAGGCGAGCTTCACAAAGATTGCTTAGCTAATCTAATCAATTGCTACTTAACAGTTCTGCACAATTTGAAGGCATTGCAAGTGATCTTTGAAGGCAAATATTGGCTTGCCAAAAATTTAAGTGAATGTCTGCCAAATTGTGTATGCCCCTTGACTAGGTGGCTCACCAAGATATTAGAGTGGGCGAAAGGGATAAGTGGGCATGTCTTATGTAGGCATTTGTCGAAAGTGACTTTCTGTACTTCATCTGCTTGCTGCTGGTTTATGTTAGCCTGGTAATCCAACTGCTCTAAGTTTTGGTTTGCAAACGACATCGGGCAGATTTCTTGACAATTGTTGCCTACAGACCAAAATTCATTCATATAGTCCTTAAATTCAATTTTCTCGTGTTCTACCTACTGACCATATTGCATTCATATAGTCCTTATAGTTCTCTTGTAATAGGAAATCTAAAATTTATTTTTGGAATTTTTAAATTTTCATGTGTTTTCCAGGTATGGACAACTAGAGTTTTGCGCGTATAATGGCAAGTTGTATATCAAAAGTTTCGCAATAAAAATATCTACCTAAACACCAAAACTCATTCATATAGTCCTTATAGTTCTCTTGTAATAGGAAATCTAAAATTTATTTTTGGAATTTTTAAATTTTCATGTGTTTTCCAGGTATGGACAACTAGAGTTTTGCGCGTATAATGGCAAGTTGTATATCAAAAGTTTCGCAATAAAAATATCTATTTACAGACCAAATTGCATTCATATAGTCCTTATAGTTCTCTGTACTTCAACTGCTTGCTGCTGCTTTATGTAAGCCTGGTAATCCAAGTGCTGTTAGCGACATCGGCCAGATTTCTTGACAGTTGCTCTTTCCCAAATCTAGTTGATGTTGTTGTAATTTTTGATGCTGTTGTAGTTGTTGTTGTACTGACTAAATTTGTTGTTGTTGTTGTTGGTCAGTTGAAGTCAACGTGAAAGACTCAAAAGTGCCAACTCAGCCGATGAAATACCAGGCGAACAGAAATCATGAGCAAGCAAATTTACAAAAAATCATTTGCAGCGCCATCTATTGGATTCGGTATGAACTTACTCATACGACTTGTCCACTAGCCAACTTGCCAGCAGCGATGCTCAGCTTTGTTCTATGGATTCTCAGAGCGGGAGAAAATACTCTCTCTGTCTTATGTAGGCATCTGTCGAAAGTGACTTTCTGTACTTCATCTGCTTGCTGCTGCTTTATGTTAGCCTGGTAATCCAACTGCTCTAAGTTTTGGTTTGCAAGTGACATCGGGCAGATTTCTTAACAATTGTTGCTCTTTCCCAAATGTAGTTGTTGTAATTTTTGATGTTGTTGTAGTTGTTGTTGTACTGACTAAATTTCTTGTTGTTGGTCAGTTGAAGTCGGCGTGAAAGGCTCAAAAGTGCCAACTCAGCCGATGAAATAACAGGCGATCAGAAATCAGCAGAAATCGTTAGTAGCTAGATATTTTCAATGCGCAACTTTTAATATATAACTTATCATTATAAACGGGGATCCCTGGTTTTCGTTACCTGGCGAACACGTGCAAATTTGAAAATTTCCATATATTTTGGTTCGATTGCGGATTGCAAGAGAAAATCCTTTAGATTTTTAAAAGTTGTATTTATATTCTTTGTTATTCGGCTATTACAAAAGCAACAGCAGTAATTACAGCAACAATTGTTGATAATGTGCTTGTTATTGCTAGCCAATCAAAAGCCACCACGAGCGCCAAAAAACTGACAAGTCTGCAGATGAAACAAGTGAACACTGCGAACACGTTCGAACGCAACTCGAACGCAGCGCGCAGCGTACGTCACACACTCAGTTCAGTCGCAGATCGTTTGTATGTATGCGTCTATGTGTCTACTTGCTCGCTTTAATTGGCTTGTGTATGCATGTGAAGTTTGGCAACGCAAAGTTGCCGCATAGGTTAGCAGCTACCCGCTAGCGCATGTCCATTTTGTTTTGCCGCGACGAAAGTCTCGAAAATGAAGACGACAGCAATCGCTCGCTTGCAAATTTGAAATATTGTAGAGGGAAGGGAAGGGAGAGCAGTTCACATGCAAAATGCCAAAGCTAAACAGTGAATAAAATCAAAATAAAAACTCATTTATCATCACACGCACACACATACACACATTCACCTAGTCGACACTGACACACTCAGGCATATGCATATATTGAAGCTGATTCATCTGCAGTTGGATTTCCATCAGTTGGGCTGGCTGCACACACACACACACACACATACACATGCCTACACACAGTCGTGGAGTGACAGATCGAAAAGGATAGATAGCGGGAGGGAGGAAGAGATCGAGAGCCACGCGGTGACGTTGTCGTCGATGGCCCACGACGAACGAACGCGTGCCGAACGTGGAAACGAAAGCGACGAAGCAGCAGACGAAGCAACAGCCGAAGTTGCCTGCAAATCGTGCGCTTCGATGCGAGGCTTCGTATGCAAAAGCCGAAGGCCGACAATGAAGACGACAGCAATTGCTCACGTCTTAGATGTTTGGACAAGGACTGCGTTGGCTCAGCTGTGCTTTCGTTTGTATGTATGCGTCTGTCTATGTATCTACATGCTCGCCTATATTGGTATGTGTGTATGTATGTGCTTAGAAGTGAATGTGTGAGTGTGTATGTGCATGCTTCTAATGAATTGCTACTAATCAGTTCACTTTTCGAAGGCATTGCAACTGATTGAGTGTAAAATTGCATGCCAAAAATGTGAATGCATGTTTGTTAAATTGTGTGTATTAGTGTGGGCGGACCTGATAAGTGGACGTGGGCAGGCAGGAGGGCTTCACAAAGAATTCGCAGCTTGCTAGTTCAATAGTTAAGCATTTCTTACTTAACCTCCAGACATAACCAGTAATCTACATACATATGTACATACATATTTATGTATGTGTGCGAATGCGAAAAAGTCGATGCCAAAAATTTTGATGAATGTGTGTCAAATGCATGTGTGTGTGATTGACTAGGCGGCGGACCAAGATATTAGAGTGGGCGAAAGGGATAAGTGGGCATGGTCAAGCAGAATAGCTTCATGAAGGTTGCACACTTTAGAAGCGCATGTGTGAGTGTGTATGTGCATGCAAATTTCCAAATATCTTCTTTCGATTACGGATTGCAGAAGAACTATAGGGATTATGTTAACGAATTTTTGACAGTAGGTAGATATATCTAGGATTTTTGATATACAACTTGTCATTATACGCGCAAATCTCTAGTTGTCCATACCTGGAAAACACGTGAAAATTTGAAAATTCCAAAAATATTTTTCGATTACCTATTACAAGAGAAGTGTAAGGACTATATGAATGAAATTTGGTCAGTAGGTAGATATTTTTATTGCGAAACTGAGAAGTGGACGTAGTCAGGCAGGAGGGCTTCACAAAGAATTCGCAGCTTGCTAGTTCAATAGTTACGCATTTCTTACTTAACAGTTGTACAAAACCTCCAGACATTGCCAGTAATCTACATACATATGTATGTATGTATGTGTGCGAAAGCGAAAAAGTCGATGCCAAAAATTTGGATGAATGTGTGTGAAATGCATGTGTGTGTGCTTGACTAGGTGGCGGACCAAGATATCACTTAAGGTGGACCTGATAAGTGGGCGTGGTCAGGCAGGCGAGCTTCACAAAGATTGCCTAGCTAATCTAATCAATTGCTACTTAACAGTTCTGCACAATTTGAAGGCATTGCAAGTGATCTTTGAAGGCAAATATTGGCTTGCCAAAAATTTAAGTGAATGTCTGCCAAATTGTGTATGCCCCTTGACTAGGTGGCTCACCAAGATATTAGAGTGGGCGAAAGGGATAAGTGGGCATGTCTTATGTAGGCATTTGTCGAAAGTGACTTTCTGTACTTCATCTGCTTGCTGCTGGTTTATGTTAGCCTGGTAATCCAACTGCTCTAAGTTTTGGTTTGCAAACGACATCGGGCAGATTTCTTGACAATTGTTGCCTACAGACCAAAATTCATTCATATAGTCCTTAAATTCAATTATTCTCGTGTTCTACCTACTGACCATATTGCATTCATATAGTCCTTATAGTTCTCTTGTAATAGGAAATCTAAAATTTATTTTTGAATTTTTAAATTTTCATATGTTTTCAGGTATGCGCAACTAGAATATTGCGCGTATAATGGCAAGTTGTATATCAAAAGTTTCGCAATAAAAATATCTACCTACAGACCATTTCATTCATATAGTCCTTATAGTTCTCTTGTAATAGGAAGTCTAAAATTTAATTTTGTTTCGAATTTGGAATTTTTAGGTTCGATTTTCATGCGTCTGCAATAAAAAATCTATTTACAGACCAAATTGCATTCATATAGTCCTTATAGTTCTCTGTACTTCAACTGCTTGCTGCTGCTTAAGTAAGCCTGGTAATCAAGTGCTGTTAGCGACATCGGCCAGATTTCTTGACAGTTGCTCTTTCCCAAATCTAGTCTTGATGTTGTTGTAATTTTTGATGCGTTGATTTGTTGTTGTACTGACTGAATTTGTTGTTGTTGTTGTTGGTCAGTTGTAGTCAACGTTTGTATTTAAAAGTCTATTGTTACTCAGCCGATTTAATACCAGGCGAACAGAAATCTTGAGCAAGCAAATTTACAAAAATCATTTGCAGCGCCATCTATTGCATGTCCAATGAACTTACTCATACGACTTGTCCACTAATGAACTTGACAGCAGCGATGCTCAGCTTTGTTCTATGGATTCTCAGAGCGGGAGAAAATACTCTCTCTGTCTTATGTAGGCATCTGTCGAAAGTGACTTTCTGTACTTCATCTGCTTGCTGCTGCTTTATGTTAGCCTGGTAATACAACTGCTCTAAGTTTTGGTTTGCAAGTCGACATCGGGCAGATTTCTTGACAATTGTTGCTCTTTCCCAAATGTATAGTCCTTATTGTTCGTTTAATAAGAAATCTAAAATTTATTTTTGGAATTTTTAAATTTTCATGTGTTGGCAAGGTACAAAGTTGCCGCATAGGTTAGCAGCTACCAGCTAGCGCATGTCCATTTTGTTTTGCCGCGACGAAAGTCTCGAAAATGAAGACGACAGCAATCGCTCGCTTGCAAATTTCAAATATTGTAGAGGGAAGGGAAGGGAGAGCAGTTCACATGCAAAAATGCCAAAGCTAAACAGTGAATAAAATCAAAATAAAAACTCATTTATCATCACACGCACACACATACACACATTCACCTAGTCGACACTGACACACTCAGGCATATGCATATATTGAAGCTGATTCATCTGCAGTTGGATTTCCATCAGTTGGGCTGGCTCCACACACACACATACACATGCCTACACACAGTGGTGGAGTGACAGATCGAAAAGGAGAGAGAGCGGGAGGGAGGAAGAGATCGAGAGCCACGCGGTGACGTTGTCGTCGATGGCCCACGACGAACGAACGCGTGCCGAACGTGGAAACGAAAGCGACGAAGCAGCAGACGAAGCAACAGCCGAAGTTGCCTGCAAATCGTGCGCTTCGATGCGAGGCTTCGTATGCAAAAGCCGAAGGCCGACAATGAAGACGACAGCAATTGCTCACGTCTTAGATGTTTGGACAAGGACTGCGTTGGCTCAGCTGTGCTTTTGTTTGTATGTATGCGTCTGTCTATGTATCTACATCCTCGCCTATATTGGTGTGTGTGTATGTATGTGCTTAGAAGTGAATGTGTGAGTGTGTATGTGCATGCTTCTAATGAATTGCTACTAATCAGATACTTACTCCAGACATTACCAGTAATCTACATATATATGTATGTATGTATGTATGTGTGAAAAGCGAAAAGTTCGATGCCAAAAATTTTGATGAATGTGTGTGAAATGCATGTGTGTGTGCTTGACTAGGCGGCGGACCAAGATATCACTTAAGGTGGACCTGATAAGTGGGCGTGGTCAGGCAGGCGAGCTTCACAAAGATTGCTTAGCTAATCTAATCAATTGCTACTTAACAGTTCTGCACAATTTGAAGGCATTGCAAGTGATCTTTGAAGGCAAATATTGGCTTGCCAAAAATTTAAGTGAATGTCTGCCAAATTGTGTATGCCCCTTGACTAGGTGGCTCACCAAGATATTAGAGTGGGCGAAAGGGATAAGTGGGCATGGTCAAGTAAAATAGCTTCATGAAAGTTGCACATTTTAGAAGCGCATGTGTGAGTGTGTATGTGCATGCAAATTTCCAAATATCTTCTTTCGATTACGGATTGCAGAAGAACTATAAGGACTATGTTAATGAAATTTGGTCAGTAGGTAGATATTTTTAATGCGCAACTTTTAATATTTAACTTATCATTATAAACGTGGATCTCAGGTTTTCGTTACCTGGCGAACACGTGAAAATTTGGAAATTTCCATATATTTGGTTTTGATTACGGATTGCAAGAGAAAATCTTTTAAGAATTGTAAAAGTTGTATTTATATTCTTTTTTATTCAGCTATTACAAAAGCAACAGCAACTTAAGTAATTACAGCAACAATTTTTGATAATGTGCTTGTTATTGCTGGCCAATTAAAAGCTACCACGAGCGCCAAAAAAACTGACAAGTCTGCAGATGAAATAAGTGAACACGGCGAACACGTTCGAACGCAACTCGAACGCAACTCGAAAGCAGCGCGCAGCGTACGTCACACACTCAGTTCAGTCGCAGATCGTTTGTATGTATGCGTCTATGTGACTTGCTCGCTTTAATTGGCTTGTGTATGCATGTGAAGTTTGGCAACGCAAAGTTGCCGCAAAGGTTAGCAGCTACCCGCTAGCGCATGTCCATTTTGTTTTGCCGCGAAGAAAGTCTCGAAAATGAAGACGACAGCAATCGCTCGCTTGCAAATTTCAAATATTGTAGAGGGAAGGGAAGGGAGAGCAGTTCACATGCAAAAATGCCAAAGCTAAACAGTGAATAAAATCAAAATAAAAACTCATTTATCATCACACGCACACACATACACACATTCACCTAGTCGACACTGACACACTCAGGCATATGCATATATTGAAGCTGATTCATCTGCAGTTGGATTTCCATCAGTTGGGCTGGCTCCACACACACACATACACATGCCTACACACAGTGGTGGAGTGACAGATCGAAAAGGAGAGAGAGCGGGAGGGAGGAAGAGATCGAGAGCCACGCGGTGACGTTGTCGTCGATGGCCCACGACGAACGAACGCGTGCCGAACGTGGAAACGAAAGCGACGAAGCAGCAGACGAAGCAACAGCCGAAGTTGCCTGCAAATCGTGCGCTTCGATGCGAGGCTTCGTATGCAAAAGCCGAAGGCCGACAATGAAGACGACAGCAATTGCTCGCGTCTTAGATGTTTGGACAAGGACTGCGTTGGCTCAGCTGTGCTTTTGTTTGTATGTATGCGTCTGTCTATGTATCTACATGCTCGCCTATATTGGTATGTGTGTATGTATGCTTAGAAGTGAATGTGTGAGTGTGTATGTGCATGCTTCTAATGAATTGCTACTAATCAGTTCACTTTTCGAAGGCATTGCAACTGATTGAGTGTAAAAATTGCATGCCAAAAATGTGAATCCATGTTTGTTAAATTGTGTGTATTAGTGTGGGCGGACCTGATAAGTGGACGTGGGCAGGCAGGAGGGCTTCACAAAGAATTCGCAGCTTGCTAGTTCAATAGTTACGCATTTCTTACTTAACAGTTGTACAAACCCTCCAGACATTGCCAGTAATCTACATACATATGTATGTATGTATATATGTGCGAAAGCGAAAAAGTCGATGCCAAAAATTTTGATGAATGTTTGTGAAATGCATGTGTGTGTGATTGACTAGGCGGCGGACCAACATATCACTTAAGGTGGACCTGATAAGTGGGCGTGGTCAGGCAGACGAGCTTCACAAAGAATTCGCAGCTTGCTAGTTCAATAGTTAAACATTTCTTACTTAACCTCCAGCCATTGCCAGTAATCTACATACATATGTATGTATGTATGTATGTGTGAGAAAGCCAAAAATTTGGATGAATGTGTGTGAAATGCATGTGTGTGTGCTTGACTAGGCGGCGGACCAAGATATCACTTAAGGTGGACCTGATAAGTGGGCTGGTCAGGCAGGCGAGCTTTACAAAGATTGCTTAGCTAATCTAATCAATTGCTACTTAACAGTTCTGCACAATTTGAAGGCATTGCAAGTGATCTTTGAAGCCAAAAATTGGCTTGCCAAAAATTTTAGTGAATGTCTGCCAAATTGTGTATGCCCCTTGACTAGGCGGCACACCAAGATATTAGAGTGGGCGAAAGGGATAAGTGGGCATGTCTTATGTAGGCATTTGTCGAAAGTGACTTTCTGTACTTCATCTGCTTGCTGCTGGTTTATGTTAGCCTGGTAATAAAACTGCTCTAAGTTTTGGTTTGCAAGCGACATCGAGCAGATTTCTTGACAATTGTTGCTCTTTCGCAAATGTAGTTGTTGTTGTTGTAATTTTTGATGTTGTTGTAGTTGTTGTTGTACTGACTAAATTTGTTGTTGTTGGTCAGTTGGAGTCGGCGTGAAAGGCTCAAAAGTACCAACTCAGCCGATGAAATATCAGGCGATCAGAAATCAGCAGAAATCGTTAGGAAATCTAAAATTTATTTTTGGAATTTTTAAATTTTCACGAGTTTTCCAGGTATGGACAACTAGAGTTTTGCGCGTATAATAGCAAGTTGTATATCAAAAGTTTCGCAATAAAAATATCTACCTACATACCTACCTACACACATTCACCTAGTCGACACTGACACTCGCAGGCATATGCATATATTGAAGCTGATTCATCTGTAGTTAGATTTCCATCAGTTGGGTTGGCTCCACACACACACACACACACACACAAACACATGCCTACACATAGTCGTGGAGTGATAGATCGAAAAGGATAGAGAGCGGGAGGGAGGAAGAAATCGAGAGCCACGCGGTGAAAACGTGGAAACGAAAGCGACGAAGCAACAGCCGAAGTTGCCTGCATGCGCTTCGATGCAAGGCTTCGTATGCAAAAGCCGAAGGACGACAATGAAGACGACAGCAATTGCTCACGTCTTAGATGTTTGGACAAGGACTGCGTTGGCTCAGTTGTGCTTTTGTTTGTATGTATGCGTCTGTCTATGTATCTACATCCTCGCCTATATTGGTGTGTGTGTATGTATGTGCTTAGAAGTGAATGTGTGAGTGTGTATGTGCATGCTTCTAATGAATTGCTACTAATCAGATACTTAACCTCCAGACATTACCAGTAATCTACATATATATGTATGTATGTATGTGTGAGAAAGCGAAAAGTTCGATGCCAAAAATTTTGATGAATGTGTGTGAAATGCATGTGTGTGTGCTTGACTAGGCGGCGGACCAAGATATCACTTAAGGTGGACCTGATAAGTGGGCGTTGTCAGGCAGGCGAGCTTTTTGGAATTTTTAAATTTTCATGTGTTTTCCAGGTATGGACAACTAGAGTTTTGCGCGTATAATGGCAAGTTGTATATCAAAAGTTTCGCAATAAAAATATCTACCAACTGACCATATTGCATTCATATAGTCCTTATAGTTCTCTTGTAATAGGAAATCTAAAATTTATTTTTGGAATTTTTAAATTTTCATGTGTTTTCCAGGTATGGACAACTAGAGTTTTGCGCGTATAATGGCAAGTTGTATATCAAAAGTTTCGCAATAAAAATATCTACCAACTGACCAAATTGCATTCATATAGTCCTTATAGTTCTCTTGTAATAGGAAATCTAAAATTTATTTTTGGAATTTTTAAATTTTCATGTGTTTTCCAGGTACGGACAACTAGAGATTTGCGCGTATAATGGCAAGTTGTATATCAAAAGTTTCGCAATAAAAATATCTACCTACTGACCAAATTGCATTCATATAGTCCTTATAGTTCTCTTGTAATATGAAATCTAAAATTTATTTTTATATTTTTTAAATTTTCATGTGTTTTCCAGGTATGTACAACTAGAGTTTTGCGCGTATAATGGCAAGTTGTATATCAAAAGTTTCGCAATAAAAATATCTACCTACTGACCAAATTGCATTCATATAGTCCTTATAGTTCTCTTGTAATAGGAAATCTAAAATTTATTTTTGGAATTTTTAAATTTTTATGTGTGTTTCCAGGTATGGACAACTAGAGTTTTGGGCGTATAATGGCAAGTTGTATATCAAAAGTTTCGCAATAAAAATATCTACCAACTGACCAAATTGCATTCATATAGTCCTTATAGTTCTCTTGTAATAGGAAATCTAAAATTTATTTTTGGAATTTTTAAATTTTCATGTGTTTTCCAGGTATGGACAACTAGAGTTTTGCGCGTATAATGGCAAGTTGTATATCAAAAGTTTCGCAATAAAAATATCTACCAACTGACCATATTGCATTCATATAGTCCTTATAGTTCTCTTGTAATAGGAAATCTAAAATTTATTTTTGGAATTTTTAAATTTTCATGTGTTTTCCAGGTATGGACAACTAGAGTTTTGGGCGTATAATGGCAAGTTGTATATCAAAAGTTTCGCAATAAAAATATCTACCTACTGACCAAATTGCATTCATATAGTCCTTATAGTTCTCTTGTAATAGGAAATCTAAAATTTATTTTTGGAATTTTTAAATTTTTATGTGTGTTTCCAGGTATGGACAACTAGAGTTTTGGGCGTATAATGGCAAGTTGTATATCAAAAGTTTCGCAATAAAAATATCTACCTACTGACCAAATTGCATTCATATAGTCCTTATAGTTCTCTTGTAATAGGAAATCTAAAATTTATTTTTGGAATTTTTAAATTTTCATGTGTGTTTCCAGGTATGGACAACTAGAGTTTTGCGCGTATAATGGCAAGTTGTATATCAAAAGTTTCGCAATAAAAATATCTACCTACTGACCAAATTGCATTCATATAGTCCTTATAGTTCTCTTGTAATAGGAAATCTAAAATTTATTTTTGGAATTTTTAAATTTTCATGTGTTTTCCAGGTATGGACAACTAGAGTTTTGGGCGTATAATGGCAAGTTGTATATCAAAAGTTTCGCAATAAAAATATCTACCTACTGACCAAATTGCATTCATATAGTCCTTATAGTTCTCTTGTAATAGGAAATCTAAAATTTATTTTTGGAATTTTTAAATTTTCATGTGTTTTCCAGGTATGGACAACTAGAGTTTTGCGCGTATAATGGCAAGTTGTATATCAAAAGTTTCGCAATAAAAATATCTACCAACTGACCAAATTGCATTCATATAGTCCTTATAGTTCTCTTGTAATAGGAAATCTAAAATTTATTTTTGGAATTTTTAAATTTTCATGTGTGTTTCCAGGTATGGACAACTAGAGTTTTGCGCGTATAATGGCAAGTTGTATATCAAAAGTTTCGCAATAAAAATATCTACCTACTGACCAAATTGCATTCATATAGTCCTTATAGTTCTCTTGTAATAGGAAATCTAAAATTTATTTTTGGAATTTTTAAATTTTTATGTGTGTTTCCAGGTATGGACAACTAGAGTTTTGGGCGTATAATGGCAAGTTGTATATCAAAAGTTTCGCAATAAAAATATCTACCTACTGACCAAATTGCATTCATATAGTCCTTATAGTTCTCTTGTAATAGGAAATCTAAAATTTATTTTTGGAATTTTTAAATTTTCATGTGTGTTTCCAGGTATGGACAACTAGAGTTTTGGGCGTATAATGGCAAGTTGTATATCAAAAGTTTCGCAATAAAAATATCTACCAACTGACCAAATTGCATTCATATAGTCCTTATAGTTCTCTTGTAATAGGAAATCTAAAATTTATTTTTGGAATTTTTAAATTTTCATGTGTTTTCCAGGTATGGACAACTAGAGTTTTGCGCGTATAATGGCAAGTTGTATATCAAAAGTTTCGCAATAAAAATATCTACCTACTGACCAAATTGCATTCATATAGTCCTTATAGTTCTCTTGTAATAGGAAATCTAAAATTTATTTTTGGAATTTTTAAATTTTCATGTGTTTTCCAGGTATGGACAACTAGAGTTTTGCGCGTATAATGGCAAGTTGTATATCAAAAGTTTCGCAATAAAAATATCTACCAACTGACCAAATTGCATTCATATAGTCCTTATAGTTCTCTTGTAATAGGAAATCTAAAATTTATTTTTGGAATTTTTAAATTTTCATGTGTTTTCCAGGTATGGACAACTAGAGTTTTGCGCGTATAATGGCAAGTTGTATATCAAAAGTTTCGCAATAAAAATATCTACCAACTGACCATATTGCATTCATATAGTCCTTATAGTTCTCTTGTAATAGGAAATCTAAAATTTATTTTTGGAATTTTTAAATTTTTATGTGTGTTTCCAGGTATGGACAACTAGAGTTTTGGGCGTATAATGGCAAGTTGTATATCAAAAGTTTCGCAATAAAAATATCTACCTACTGACCAAATTGCATTCATATAGTCCTTATAGTTCTCTTGTAATAGGAAATCTAAAATTTATTTTTGGAATTTTTAAATTTTTATGTGTGTTTCCAGGTATGGACAACTAGAGTTTTGGGCGTATAATGGCAAGTTGTATATCAAAAGTTTCGCAATAAAAATATCTACCAACTGACCAAATTGCATTCATATAGTCCTTATAGTTCTCTTGTAATAGGAAATCTAAAATTTATTTTTGGAATTTTTAAATTTTCATGTGTGTTTCCAGGTATGGACAACTAGAGTTTTGGGCGTATAATGGCAAGTTGTATATCAAAAGTTTCGCAATAAAAATATCTACCTACTGACCAAATTGCATTCATATAGTCCTTATAGTTCTCTTGTAATAGGAAATCTAAAATTTATTTTTGGAATTTTTAAATTTTTATGTGTGTTTCCAGGTATGGACAACTAGAGTTTTGGGCGTATAATGGCAAGTTGTATATCAAAAGTTTCGCAATAAAAATATCTACCAACTGACCAAATTGCATTCATATAGTCCTTATAGTTCTCTTGTAATAGGAAATCTAAAATTTATTTTTGGAATTTTTAAATTTTCATGTGTGTTTCCAGGTATGGACAACTAGAGTTTTGGGCGTATAATGGCAAGTTGTATATCAAAAGTTTCGCAATAAAAATATCTACCTACTGACCAAATTGCATTCATATAGTCCTTATAGTTCTCTTGTAATAGGAAATCTAAAATTTATTTTTGGAATTTTTAAATTTTCATGTGTTTTCCAGGTATGGACAACTAGAGTTTTGCGCGTATAATGGCAAGTTGTATATCAAAAGTTTCGCAATAAAAATATCTACCTACTGACCAAATTGCATTCATATAGTCCTTATAGTTCTCTTGTAATAGGAAATCTAAAATTTATTTTTGGAATTTTTAAATTTTCATGTGTTTTCCAGGTATGGACAACTAGAGTTTTGCGCGTATAATGGCAAGTTGTATATCAAAAGTTTCGCAATAAAAATATCTACCAACTGACCAAATTGCATTCATATAGTCCTTATAGTTCTCTTGTAATAGGAAATCTAAAATTTATTTTTGGAATTTTTAAATTTTCATGTGTTTTCCAGGTATGGACAACTAGAGTTTTGCGCGTATAATGGCAAGTTGTATATCAAAAGTTTCGCAATAAAAATATCTACCAACTGACCAAATTGCATTCATATAGTCCTTATAGTTCTCTTGTAATAGGAAATCTAAAATTTATTTTTGGAATTTTTAAATTTTTATGTGTTTTCCAGGTATGAACAACTAGAGTTTTGGGCGTATAATGGCAAGTTGTATATCAAAAGTTTCGCAATAAAAATATCTACCTACTGACCAAATTGCATTCATATAGTCCTTATAGTTCTCTTGTAATAGGAAATCTAAAATTTATTTTTGGAATTTTTAAATTTTTATGTGTGTTTCCAGGTATGGACAACTAGAGTTTTGGGCGTATAATGGCAAGTTGTATATCAAAAGTTTCGCAATAAAAATATCTACCAACTGACCAAATTGCATTCATATAGTCCTTATAGTTCTCTTGTAATAGGAAATCTAAAATTTATTTTTGGAATTTTTAAATTTTCATGTGTGTTTCCAGGTATGGACAACTAGAGTTTTGCGCGTATAATGGCAAGTTGTATATCAAAAGTTTCGCAATAAAAATATCTACCAACTGACCAAATTGCATTCATATAGTCCTTATAGTTCTCTTGTAATAGGAAATCTAAAATTTATTTTTGGAATTTTTAAATTTTCATGTGTTTTTCCAGGTATGGACAACTAGAGTTTTGGGCGTATAATGGCAAGTTGTATATCAAAAGTTTCGCAATAAAAATATCTACCAACTGACCAAATTGCATTCATATAGTCCTTATAGTTCTCTTGTAATAGGAAATCTAAAATTTATTTTTGGAATTTTTAAATTTTCATGTGTTTTCCAGGTATGGACAACTAGAGTTTTGGGCGTATAATGGCAAGTTGTATATCAAAAGTTTCGCAATAAAAATATCTACCAACTGACCAAATTGCATTCATATAGTCCTTATAGTTCTCTTGTAATAGGAAATCTAAAATTTATTTTTGGAATTTTTAAATTTTTATGTGTGTTTCCAGGTATGGACAACTAGAGTTTTGGGCGTATAATGGCAAGTTGTATATCAAAAGTTTCGCAATAAAAATATCTACCTACTGACCAAATTGCATTCATATAGTCCTTATAGTTCTCTTGTAATAGGAAATCTAAAATTTATTTTTGGAATTTTTAAATTTTTATGTGTGTTTCCAGGTATGGACAACTAGAGTTTTGGGCGTATAATGGCAAGTTGTATATCAAAAGTTTCGCAATAAAAATATCTACCTACTGACCAAATTGCATTCATATAGTCCTTATAGTTCTCTTGTAATAGGAAATCTAAAATTTATTTTTGGAATTTTTAAATTTTCATGTGTGTTTCCAGGTATGGACAACTAGAGTTTTGCGCGTATAATGGCAAGTTGTATATCAAAAGTTTCGCAATAAAAATATCTACCAACTGACCAAATTGCATTCATATAGTCCTTATAGTTCTCTTGTAATAGGAAATCTAAAATTTATTTTTGGAATTTTTAAATTTTTATGTGTTTTCCAGGTATGAACAACTAGAGTTTTGGGCGTATAATGGCAAGTTGTATATCAAAAGTTTCGCAATAAAAATATCTACCAACTGACCAAATTGCATTCATATAGTCCTTATAGTTCTCTTGTAATAGGAAATCTAAAATTTATTTTTGGAATTTTTAAATTTTCATGTGTTTTCCAGGTATGGACAACTAGAGTTTTGGGCGTATAATGGCAAGTTGTATATCAAAAGTTTCGCAATAAAAATATCTACCAACTGACCAAATTGCATTCATATAGTCCTTATAGTTCTCTTGTAATAGGAAATCTAAAATTTATTTTTGGAATTTTTAAATTTTCATGTGTTTTCCAGGTATGGACAACTAGAGTTTTGGGCGTATAATGGCAAGTTGTATATCAAAAGTTTCGCAATAAAAATATCTACCTACTGACCAAATTGCATTCATATAGTCCTTATAGTTCTCTTGTAATAGGAAATCTAAAATTTATTTTTGGAATTTTTAAATTTTCATGTGTTTTCCAGGTATGGACAACTAGAGTTTTGCGCGTATAATGGCAAGTTGTATATCAAAAGTTTCGCAATAAAAATATCTACCAACTGACCAAATTGCATTCATATAGTCCTTATAGTTCTCTTGTAATAGGAAATCTAAAATTTATTTTTGGAATTTTTAAATTTTTATGTGTGTTTCCAGGTATGGACAACTAGAGTTTTGGGCGTATAATGGCAAGTTGTATATCAAAAGTTTCGCAATAAAAATATCTACCTACTGACCAAATTGCATTCATATAGTCCTTATAGTTCTCTTGTAATAGGAAATCTAAAATTTATTTTTGGAATTTTTAAATTTTTATGTGTGTTTCCAGGTATGGACAACTAGAGTTTTGGGCGTATAATGGCAAGTTGTATATCAAAAGTTTCGCAATAAAAATATCTACCTACTGACCAAATTGCATTCATATAGTCCTTATAGTTCTCTTGTAATAGGAAATCTAAAATTTATTTTTGGAATTTTTAAATTTTTATGTGTGTTTCCAGGTATGGACAACTAGAGTTTTGGGCGTATAATGGCAAGTTGTATATCAAAAGTTTCGCAATAAAAATATCTACCTACTGACCAAATTGCATTCATATAGTCCTTATAGTTCTCTTGTAATAGGAAATCTAAAATTTATTTTTGGAATTTTTAAATTTTTATGTGTGTTTCCAGGTATGGACAACTAGAGTTTTGGGCGTATAATGGCAAGTTGTATATCAAAAGTTTCGCAATAAAAATATCTACCTACTGACCAAATTGCATTCATATAGTCCTTATAGTTCTCTTGTAATAGGAAATCTAAAATTTATTTTTGGAATTTTTAAATTTTTATGTGTGTTTCCAGGTATGGACAACTAGAGTTTTGGGCGTATAATGGCAAGTTGTATATCAAAAGTTTCGCAATAAAAATATCTACCTACTGACCAAATTGCATTCATATAGTCCTTATAGTTCTCTTGTAATAGGAAATCTAAAATTTATTTTTGGAATTTTTAAATTTTTATGTGTGTTTCCAGGTATGGACAACTAGAGTTTTGGGCGTATAATGGCAAGTTGTATATCAAAAGTTTCGCAATAAAAATATCTACCTACTGACCAAATTGCATTCATATAGTCCTTATAGTTCTCTTGTAATAGGAAATCTAAAATTTATTTTTGGAATTTTTAAATTTTCATGTGTGTTTCCAGGTATGGACAACTAGAGTTTTGGGCGTATAATGGCAAGTTGTATATCAAAAGTTTCGCAATAAAAATATCTACCTACTGACCAAATTGCATTCATATAGTCCTTATAGTTCTCTTGTAATAGGAAATCTAAAATTTATTTTTGGAATTTTTAAATTTTCATGTGTTTTCCAGGTATGGACAACTAGAGTTTTGGGCGTATAATGGCAAGTTGTATATCAAAAGTTTCGCAATAAAAATATCTACCTACTGACCAAATTGCATTCATATAGTCCTTATAGTTCTCTTGTAATAGGAAATCTAAAATTTATTTTTGGAATTTTTAAATTTTCATGTGTTTTCCAGGTATGGACAACTAGAGTTTTGGGCGTATAATGGCAAGTTGTATATCAAAAGTTTCGCAATAAAAATATCTACCTACTGACCAAATTGCATTCATATAGTCCTTATAGTTCTCTTGTAATAGGAAATCTAAAATTTATTTTTGGAATTTTTAAATTTTCATGTGTTTTCCAGGTATGGACAACTAGAGTTTTGGGCGTATAATGGCAAGTTGTATATCAAAAGTTTCGCAATAAAAATATCTACCTACTGACCAAATTGCATTCATATAGTCCTTATAGTTCTCTTGTAATAGGAAATCTAAAATTTATTTTTGGAATTTTTAAATTTTTATGTGTTTTCCAGGTATGAACAACTAGAGTTTTGGGCGTATAATGGCAAGTTGTATATCAAAAGTTTCGCAATAAAAATATCTACCTACTGACCAAATTGCATTCATATAGTCCTTATAGTTCTCTTGTAATAGGAAATCTAAAATTTATTTTTGGAATTTTTAAATTTTTATGTGTGTTTCCAGGTATGGACAACTAGAGTTTTGGGCGTATAATGGCAAGTTGTATATCAAAAGTTTCGCAATAAAAATATCTACCTACTGACCAAATTGCATTCATATAGTCCTTATAGTTCTCTTGTAATAGGAAATCTAAAATTTATTTTTGGAATTTTTAAATTTTTATGTGTGTTTCCAGGTATGGACAACTAGAGTTTTGGGCGTATAATGGCAAGTTGTATATCAAAAGTTTCGCAATAAAAATATCTACCTACTGACCAAATTGCATTCATATAGTCCTTATAGTTCTCTTGTAATAGGAAATCTAAAATTTATTTTTGGAATTTTTAAATTTTTATGTGTTTTCCAGGTATGAACAACTAGAGTTTTGGGCGTATAATGGCAAGTTGTATATCAAAAGTTTCGCAATAAAAATATCTACCTACTGACCAAATTGCATTCATATAGTCCTTATAGTTCTCTTGTAATAGGAAATCTAAAATTTATTTTTGGAATTTTTAAATTTTTATGTGTGTTTCCAGGTATGGACAACTAGAGTTTTGGGCGTATAATGGCAAGTTGTATATCAAAAGTTTCGCAATAAAAATATCTACCTACTGACCAAATTGCATTCATATAGTCCTTATAGTTCTCTTGTAATAGGAAATCTAAAATTTATTTTTGGAATTTTTAAATTTTTATGTGTGTTTCCAGGTATGGACAACTAGAGTTTTGGGCGTATAATGGCAAGTTGTATATCAAAAGTTTCGCAATAAAAATATCTACCTACTGACCAAATTGCATTCATATAGTCCTTATAGTTCTCTTGTAATAGGAAATCTAAAATTTATTTTTGGAATTTTTAAATTTTTATGTGTGTTTCCAGGTATGGACAACTAGAGTTTTGCGCGTATAATGGCAAGTTGTATATCAAAAGTTTCGCAATAAAAATATCTACCTACTGACCAAATTGCATTCATATAGTCCTTATAGTTCTCTTGTAATAGGAAATCTAAAATTTATTTTTGGAATTTTTAAATTTTTATGTGTGTTTCCAGGTATGGACAACTAGAGTTTTGCGCGTATAATGGCAAGTTGTATATCAAAAGTTTCGCAATAAAAATATCTACCTACTGACCAAATTGCATTCATATAGTCCTTATAGTTCTCTTGTAATAGGAAATCTAAAATTTATTTTTGGAATTTTTAAATTTTTATGTGTGTTTCCAGGTATGGACAACTAGAGTTTTGGGCGTATAATGGCAAGTTGTATATCAAAAGTTTCGCAATAAAAATATCTACCTACTGACCAAATTGCATTCATATAGTCCTTATAGTTCTCTTGTAATAGGAAATCTAAAATTTATTTTTGGAATTTTTAAATTTTTATGTGTGTTTCCAGGTATGGACAACTAGAGTTTTGGGCGTATAATGGCAAGTTGTATATCAAAAGTTTCGCAATAAAAATATCTACCTACTGACCAAATTGCATTCATATAGTCCTTATAGTTCTCTTGTAATAGGAAATCTAAAATTTATTTTTGGAATTTTTAAATTTTTATGTGTGTTTCCAGGTATGGACAACTAGAGTTTTGGGCGTATAATGGCAAGTTGTATATCAAAAGTTTCGCAATAAAAATATCTACCTACTGACCAAATTGCATTCATATAGTCCTTATAGTTCTCTTGTAATAGGAAATCTAAAATTTATTTTTGGAATTTTTAAATTTTTATGTGTGTTTCCAGGTATGGACAACTAGAGTTTTGGGCGTATAATGGCAAGTTGTATATCAAAAGTTTCGCAATAAAAATATCTACCTACTGACCAAATTGCATTCATATAGTCCTTATAGTTCTCTTGTAATAGGAAATCTAAAATTTATTTTTGGAATTTTTAAATTTTTATGTGTGTTTCCAGGTATGGACAACTAGAGTTTTGGGCGTATAATGGCAAGTTGTATATCAAAAGTTTCGCAATAAAAATATCTACCTACTGACCAAATTGCATTCATATAGTCCTTATAGTTCTCTTGTAATAGGAAATCTAAAATTTATTTTTGGAATTTTTAAATTTTTATGTGTGTTTCCAGGTATGGACAACTAGAGTTTTGGGCGTATAATGGCAAGTTGTATATCAAAAGTTTCGCAATAAAAATATCTACCTACTGACCAAATTGCATTCATATAGTCCTTATAGTTCTCTTGTAATAGGAAATCTAAAATTTATTTTTGGAATTTTTAAATTTTTATGTGTGTTTCCAGGTATGGACAACTAGAGTTTTGGGCGTATAATGGCAAGTTGTATATCAAAAGTTTCGCAATAAAAATATCTACCAACTGACCAAATTGCATTCATATAGTCCTTATAGTTCTCTTGTAATAGGAAATCTAAAATTTATTTTTGGAATTTTTAAATTTTCATGTGTTTTCCAGGTATGGACAACTAGAGTTTTGCGCGTATAATGGCAAGTTGTATATCAAAAGTTTCGCAATAAAAATATCTACCAACTGACCAAATTGCATTCATATAGTCCTTATAGTTCTCTTGTAATAGGAAATCTAAAATTTATTTTTGGAATTTTTAAATTTTTATGTGTGTTTCCAGGTATGGACAACTAGAGTTTTGGGCGTATAATGGCAAGTTGTATATCAAAAGTTTCGCAATAAAAATATCTACCTACTGACCAAATTGCATTCATATAGTCCTTATAGTTCTCTTGTAATAGGAAATCTAAAATTTATTTTTGGAATTTTTAAATTTTTATGTGTGTTTCCAGGTATGGACAACTAGAGTTTTGGGCGTATAATGGCAAGTTGTATATCAAAAGTTTCGCAATAAAAATATCTACCTACTGACCAAATTGCATTCATATAGTCCTTATAGTTCTCTTGTAATAGGAAATCTAAAATTTATTTTTGGAATTTTTAAATTTTTATGTGTGTTTCCAGGTATGGACAACTAGAGTTTTGGGCGTATAATGGCAAGTTGTATATCAAAAGTTTCGCAATAAAAATATCTACCTACTGACCAAATTGCATTCATATAGTCCTTATAGTTCTCTTGTAATAGGAAATCTAAAATTTATTTTTGGAATTTTTAAATTTTCATGTGTTTTTCCAGGTATGGACAACTAGAGTTTTGGGCGTATAATGGCAAGTTGTATATCAAAAGTTTCGCAATAAAAATATCTACCTACTGACCAAATTGCATTCATATAGTCCTTATAGTTCTCTTGTAATAGGAAATCTAAAATTTATTTTTGGAATTTTTAAATTTTTATGTGTTTTCCAGGTATGAACAACTAGAGTTTTGGGCGTATAATGGCAAGTTGTATATCAAAAGTTTCGCAATAAAAATATCTACCTACTGACCAAATTGCATTCATATAGTCCTTATAGTTCTCTTGTAATAGGAAATCTAAAATTTATTTTTGGAATTTTTAAATTTTTATGTGTGTTTCCAGGTATGGACAACTAGAGTTTTGGGCGTATAATGGCAAGTTGTATATCAAAAGTTTCGCAATAAAAATATCTACCTACTGACCAAATTGCATTCATATAGTCCTTATAGTTCTCTTGTAATAGGAAATCTAAAATTTATTTTTGGAATTTTTAAATTTTCATGTGTTTTCCAGGTATGGACAACTAGAGTTTTGGGCGTATAATGGCAAGTTGTATATCAAAAGTTTCGCAATAAAAATATCTACCTACTGACCAAATTGCATTCATATAGTCCTTATAGTTCTCTTGTAATAGGAAATCTAAAATTTATTTTTGGAATTTTTAAATTTTCATGTGTGTTTCCAGGTATGGACAACTAGAGTTTTGGGCGTATAATGGCAAGTTGTATATCAAAAGTTTCGCAATAAAAATATCTACCTACTGACCAAATTGCATTCATATAGTCCTTATAGTTCTCTTGTAATAGGAAATCTAAAATTTATTTTTGGAATTTTTAAATTTTTATGTGTGTTTCCAGGTATGGACAACTAGAGTTTTGGGCGTATAATGGCAAGTTGTATATCAAAAGTTTCGCAATAAAAATATCTACCTACTGACCAAATTGCATTCATATAGTCCTTATAGTTCTCTTGTAATAGGAAATCTAAAATTTATTTTTGGAATTTTTAAATTTTTATGTGTGTTTCCAGGTATGGACAACTAGAGTTTTGGGCGTATAATGGCAAGTTGTATATCAAAAGTTTCGCAATAAAAATATCTACCTACTGACCAAATTGCATTCATATAGTCCTTATAGTTCTCTTGTAATAGGAAATCTAAAATTTATTTTTGGAATTTTTAAATTTTCATGTGTTTTCCAGGTATGGACAACTAGAGTTTTGGGCGTATAATGGCAAGTTGTATATCAAAAGTTTCGCAATAAAAATATCTACCTACTGACCAAATTGCATTCATATAGTCCTTATAGTTCTCTTGTAATAGGAAATCTAAAATTTATTTTTGGAATTTTTAAATTTTTATGTGTGTTTCCAGGTATGGACAACTAGAGTTTTGGGCGTATAATGGCAAGTTGTATATCAAAAGTTTCGCAATAAAAATATCTACCTACTGACCAAATTGCATTCATATAGTCCTTATAGTTCTCTTGTAATAGGAAATCTAAAATTTATTTTTGGAATTTTTAAATTTTCATGTGTGTTTCCAGGTATGGACAACTAGAGTTTTGGGCGTATAATGGCAAGTTGTATATCAAAAGTTTCGCAATAAAAATATCTACCTACTGACCAAATTGCATTCATATAGTCCTTATAGTTCTCTTGTAATAGGAAATCTAAAATTTATTTTTGGAATTTTTAAATTTTTATGTGTGTTTCCAGGTATGGACAACTAGAGTTTTGGGCGTATAATGGCAAGTTGTATATCAAAAGTTTCGCAATAAAAATATCTACCTACTGACCAAATTGCATTCATATAGTCCTTATAGTTCTCTTGTAATAGGAAATCTAAAATTTATTTTTGGAATTTTTAAATTTTTATGTGTGTTTCCAGGTATGGACAACTAGAGTTTTGGGCGTATAATGGCAAGTTGTATATCAAAAGTTTCGCAATAAAAATATCTACCTACTGACCAAATTGCATTCATATAGTCCTTATAGTTCTCTTGTAATAGGAAATCTAAAATTTATTTTTGGAATTTTTAAATTTTTATGTGTGTTTCCAGGTATGGACAACTAGAGTTTTGGGCGTATAATGGCAAGTTGTATATCAAAAGTTTCGCAATAAAAATATCTACCTACTGACCAAATTGCATTCATATAGTCCTTATAGTTCTCTTGTAATAGGAAATCTAAAATTTATTTTTGGAATTTTTAAATTTTTATGTGTGTTTCCAGGTATGGACAACTAGAGTTTTGGGCGTATAATGGCAAGTTGTATATCAAAAGTTTCGCAATAAAAATATCTACCTACTGACCAAATTGCATTCATATAGTCCTTATAGTTCTCTTGTAATAGGAAATCTAAAATTTATTTTTGGAATTTTTAAATTTTTATGTGTGTTTCCAGGTATGGACAACTAGAGTTTTGGGCGTATAATGGCAAGTTGTATATCAAAAGTTTCGCAATAAAAATATCTACCTACTGACCAAATTGCATTCATATAGTCCTTATAGTTCTCTTGTAATAGGAAATCTAAAATTTATTTTTGGAATTTTTAAATTTTTATGTGTGTTTCCAGGTATGGACAACTAGAGTTTTGGGCGTATAATGGCAAGTTGTATATCAAAAGTTTCGCAATAAAAATATCTACCAACTGACCAAATTGCATTCATATAGTCCTTATAGTTCTCTTGTAATAGGAAATCTAAAATTTATTTTTGGAATTTTTAAATTTTCATGTGTGTTTCCAGGTATGGACAACTAGAGTTTTGGGCGTATAATGGCAAGTTGTATATCAAAAGTTTCGCAATAAAAATATCTACCTACTGACCAAATTGCATTCATATAGTCCTTATAGTTCTCTTGTAATAGGAAATCTAAAATTTATTTTTGGAATTTTTAAATTTTTATGTGTGTTTCCAGGTATGGACAACTAGAGTTTTGGGCGTATAATGGCAAGTTGTATATCAAAAGTTTCGCAATAAAAATATCTACCTACTGACCAAATTGCATTCATATAGTCCTTATAGTTCTCTTGTAATAGGAAATCTAAAATTTATTTTTGGAATTTTTAAATTTTCATGTGTTTTTCCAGGTATGGACAACTAGAGTTTTGGGCGCGTATAATGGCAAGTTGTATATCAAAAGTTTCGCAATAAAAATATCTACCTACTGACCAAATTGCATTCATATAGTCCTTATAGTTCTCTTGTAATAGGAAATCTAAAATTTATTTTTGGAATTTTTAAATTTTCATGTGTGTTTCCAGGTATGGACAACTAGAGTTTTGGGCGTATAATGGCAAGTTGTATATCAAAAGTTTCGCAATAAAAATATCTACCTACTGACCAAATTGCATTCATATAGTCCTTATAGTTCTCTTGTAATAGGAAATCTAAAATTTATTTTTGGAATTTTTAAATTTTCATGTGTTTTCCAGGTATGGACAACTAGAGTTTTGGGCGTATAATGGCAAGTTGTATATCAAAAGTTTCGCAATAAAAATATCTACCTACTGACCAAATTGCATTCATATAGTCCTTATAGTTCTCTTGTAATAGGAAATCTAAAATTTATTTTTGGAATTTTTAAATTTTCATGTGTGTTTCCAGGTATGGACAACTAGAGTTTTGGGCGTATAATGGCAAGTTGTATATCAAAAGTTTCGCAATAAAAATATCTACCTACTGACCAAATTGCATTCATATAGTCCTTATAGTTCTCTTGTAATAGGAAATCTAAAATTTATTTTTGGAATTTTTAAATTTTTATGTGTGTTTCCAGGTATGGACAACTAGAGTTTTGGGCGTATAATGGCAAGTTGTATATCAAAAGTTTCGCAATAAAAATATCTACCTACTGACCAAATTGCATTCATATAGTCCTTATAGTTCTCTTGTAATAGGAAATCTAAAATTTATTTTTGGAATTTTTAAATTTTCATGTGTGTTTCCAGGTATGGACAACTAGAGTTTTGGGCGTATAATGGCAAGTTGTATATCAAAAGTTTCGCAATAAAAATATCTACCTACTGACCAAATTGCATTCATATAGTCCTTATAGTTCTCTTGTAATAGGAAATCTAAAATTTATTTTTGGAATTTTTAAATTTTCATGTGTTTTCCAGGTATGGACAACTAGAGTTTTGGGCGTATAATGGCAAGTTGTATATCAAAAGTTTCGCAATAAAAATATCTACCTACTGACCAAATTGCATTCATATAGTCCTTATAGTTCTCTTGTAATAGGAAATCTAAAATTTATTTTTGGAATTTTTAAATTTTCATGTGTTTTCCAGGTATGGACAACTAGAGTTTTGGGCGTATAATGGCAAGTTGTATATCAAAAGTTTCGCAATAAAAATATCTACCTACTGACCAAATTGCATTCATATAGTCCTTATAGTTCTCTTGTAATAGGAAATCTAAAATTTATTTTTGGAATTTTTAAATTTTCATGTGTTTTCCAGGTATGGACAACTAGAGTTTTGGGCGTATAATGGCAAGTTGTATATCAAAAGTTTCGCAATAAAAATATCTACCTACTGACCAAATTGCATTCATATAGTCCTTATAGTTCTCTTGTAATAGGAAATCTAAAATTTATTTTTGGAATTTTTAAATTTTCATGTGTGTTTCCAGGTATGGACAACTAGAGTTTTGGGCGTATAATGGCAAGTTGTATATCAAAAGTTTCGCAATAAAAATATCTACCTACTGACCAAATTGCATTCATATAGTCCTTATAGTTCTCTTGTAATAGGAAATCTAAAATTTATTTTTGGAATTTTTAAATTTTTATGTGTGTTTCCAGGTATGGACAACTAGAGTTTTGGGCGTATAATGGCAAGTTGTATATCAAAAGTTTCGCAATAAAAATATCTACCTACTGACCAAATTGCATTCATATAGTCCTTATAGTTCTCTTGTAATAGGAAATCTAAAATTTATTTTTGGAATTTTTAAATTTTTATGTGTGTTTCCAGGTATGGACAACTAGAGTTTTGGGCGTATAATGGCAAGTTGTATATCAAAAGTTTCGCAATAAAAATATCTACCAACTGACCAAATTGCATTCATATAGTCCTTATAGTTCTCTTGTAATAGGAAATCTAAAATTTATTTTTGGAATTTTTAAATTTTCATGTGTGTTTCCAGGTATGGACAACTAGAGTTTTGGGCGTATAATGGCAAGTTGTATATCAAAAGTTTCGCAATAAAAATATCTACCAACTGACCAAATTGCATTCATATAGTCCTTATAGTTCTCTTGTAATAGGAAATCTAAAATTTATTTTTGGAATTTTTAAATTTTCATGTGTTTTCCAGGTATGGACAACTAGAGTTTTGCGCGTATAATGGCAAGTTGTATATCAAAAGTTTCGCAATAAAAATATCTACCAACTGACCAAATTGCATTCATATAGTCCTTATAGTTCTCTTGTAATAGGAAATCTAAAATTTATTTTTGGAATTTTTAAATTTTCATGTGTTTTCCAGGTATGGACAACTAGAGTTTTGGGCGTATAATGGCAAGTTGTATATCAAAAGTTTCGCAATAAAAATATCTACCAACTGACCAAATTGCATTCATATAGTCCTTATAGTTCTCTTGTAATAGGAAATCTAAAATTTATTTTTGGAATTTTTAAATTTTCATGTGTTTTCCAGGTATGGACAACTAGAGTTTTGGGCGTATAATGGCAAGTTGTATATCAAAAGTTTCGCAATAAAAATATCTACCTACTGACCAAATTGCATTCATATAGTCCTTATAGTTCTCTTGTAATAGGAAATCTAAAATTTATTTTTGGAATTTTTAAATTTTTATGTGTGTTTCCAGGTATGGACAACTAGAGTTTTGGGCGTATAATGGCAAGTTGTATATCAAAAGTTTCGCAATAAAAATATCTACCTACTGACCAAATTGCATTCATATAGTCCTTATAGTTCTCTTGTAATAGGAAATCTAAAATTTATTTTTGGAATTTTTAAATTTTCATGTGTTTTCCAGGTATGGACAACTAGAGTTTTGCGCGTATAATGGCAAGTTGTATATCAAAAGTTTCGCAATAAAAATATCTACCTACTGACCAAATTGCATTCATATAGTCCTTATAGTTCTCTTGTAATAGGAAATCTAAAATTTATTTTTGGAATTTTTAAATTTTCATGTGTTTTCCAGGTATGGACAACTAGAGTTTTGGGCGTATAATGGCAAGTTGTATATCAAAAGTTTCGCAATAAAAATATCTACCTACTGACCAAATTGCATTCATATAGTCCTTATAGTTCTCTTGTAATAGGAAATCTAAAATTTATTTTTGGAATTTTTAAATTTTTATGTGTGTTTCCAGGTATGGACAACTAGAGTTTTGGGCGTATAATGGCAAGTTGTATATCAAAAGTTTCGCAATAAAAATATCTACCAACTGACCAAATTGCATTCATATAGTCCTTATAGTTCTCTTGTAATAGGAAATCTAAAATTTATTTTTGGAATTTTTAAATTTTTATGTGTGTTTCCAGGTATGGACAACTAGAGTTTTGGGCGTATAATGGCAAGTTGTATATCAAAAGTTTCGCAATAAAAATATCTACCTACTGACCAAATTGCATTCATATAGTCCTTATAGTTCTCTTGTAATAGGAAATCTAAAATTTATTTTTGGAATTTTTAAATTTTCATGTGTGTTTCCAGGTATGGACAACTAGAGTTTTGCGCGTATAATGGCAAGTTGTATATCAAAAGTTTCGCAATAAAAATATCTACCAACTGACCAAATTGCATTCATATAGTCCTTATAGTTCTCTTGTAATAGGAAATCTAAAATTTATTTTTGGAATTTTTAAATTTTCATGTGTTTTCCAGGTATGGACAACTAGAGTTTTGCGCGTATAATGGCAAGTTGTATATCAAAAGTTTCGCAATAAAAATATCTACCTACTGACCAAATTGCATTCATATAGTCCTTATAGTTCTCTTGTAATAGGAAATCTAAAATTTATTTTTGGAATTTTTAAATTTTTATGTGTGTTTCCAGGTATGGACAACTAGAGTTTTGGGCGTATAATGGCAAGTTGTATATCAAAAGTTTCGCAATAAAAATATCTACCTACTGACCAAATTGCATTCATATAGTCCTTATAGTTCTCTTGTAATAGGAAATCTAAAATTTATTTTTGGAATTTTTAAATTTTCATGTGTTTTCCAGGTATGGACAACTAGAGTTTTGCGCGTATAATGGCAAGTTGTATATCAAAAGTTTCGCAATAAAAATATCTACCTACTGACCAAATTGCATTCATATAGTCCTTATAGTTCTCTTGTAATAGGAAATCTAAAATTTATTTTTGGAATTTTTAAATTTTCATGTGTTTTCCAGGTATGGACAACTAGAGTTTTGGGCGTATAATGGCAAGTTGTATATCAAAAGTTTCGCAATAAAAATATCTACCTACTGACCAAATTGCATTCATATAGTCCTTATAGTTCTCTTGTAATAGGAAATCTAAAATTTATTTTTGGAATTTTTAAATTTTTATGTGTGTTTCCAGGTATGGACAACTAGAGTTTTGGGCGTATAATGGCAAGTTGTATATCAAAAGTTTCGCAATAAAAATATCTACCAACTGACCAAATTGCATTCATATAGTCCTTATAGTTCTCTTGTAATAGGAAATCTAAAATTTATTTTTGGAATTTTTAAATTTTTATGTGTGTTTCCAGGTATGGACAACTAGAGTTTTGGGCGTATAATGGCAAGTTGTATATCAAAAGTTTCGCAATAAAAATATCTACCTACTGACCAAATTGCATTCATATAGTCCTTATAGTTCTCTTGTAATAGGAAATCTAAAATTTATTTTTGGAATTTTTAAATTTTCATGTGTTTTCCAGGTATGGACAACTAGAGTTTTGCGCGTATAATGGCAAGTTGTATATCAAAAGTTTCGCAATAAAAATATCTACCAACTGACCAAATTGCATTCATATAGTCCTTATAGTTCTCTTGTAATAGGAAATCTAAAATTTATTTTTGGAATTTTTAAATTTTCATGTGTTTTCCAGGTATGGACAACTAGAGTTTTGCGCGTATAATGGCAAGTTGTATATCAAAAGTTTCGCAATAAAAATATCTACCAACTGACCAAATTGCATTCATATAGTCCTTATAGTTCTCTTGTAATAGGAAATCTAAAATTTATTTTTGGAATTTTTAAATTTTCATGTGTTTTCCAGGTATGGACAACTAGAGTTTTGGGCGTATAATGGCAAGTTGTATATCAAAAGTTTCGCAATAAAAATATCTACCAACTGACCAAATTGCATTCATATAGTCCTTATAGTTCTCTTGTAATAGGAAATCTAAAATTTATTTTTGGAATTTTTAAATTTTCATGTGTTTTCCAGGTATGGACAACTAGAGTTTTGGGCGTATAATGGCAAGTTGTATATCAAAAGTTTCGCAATAAAAATATCTACCTACTGACCAAATTGCATTCATATAGTCCTTATAGTTCTCTTGTAATAGGAAATCTAAAATTTATTTTTGGAATTTTTAAATTTTTATGTGTGTTTCCAGGTATGGACAACTAGAGTTTTGGGCGTATAATGGCAAGTTGTATATCAAAAGTTTCGCAATAAAAATATCTACCAACTGACCAAATTGCATTCATATAGTCCTTATAGTTCTCTTGTAATAGGAAATCTAAAATTTATTTTTGGAATTTTTAAATTTTTATGTGTTTTTCCAGGTATGGACAACTAGAGTTTTGGGCGTATAATGGCAAGTTGTATATCAAAAGTTTCGCAATAAAAATATCTACCTACTGACCAAATTGCATAGATATAGTCCTTATAGTTCTCTTGTAATAGGAAATCTAAAATTTATTTTTGGAATTTTTAAATTTTTATGTGTGTTTCCAGGTATGGACAACTAGAGTTTTGGGCGTATAATGGCAAGTTGTATATCAAAAGTTTCGCAATAAAAATATCTACCAACTGACCAAATTGCATTCATATAGTCCTTATAGTTCTCTTGTAATAGGAAATCTAAAATTTATTTTTGGAATTTTTAAATTTTTATGTGTTTTCCAGGTATGGACAACTAGAGTTTTGGGCGTATAATGGCAAGTTGTATATCAAAAGTTTCGCAATAAAAATATCTACCTACTGACCAAATTGCATTCATATAGTCCTTATAGTTCTCTTGTAATAGGAAATCTAAAATTTATTTTTGGAATTTTTAAATTTTCATGTGTTTTCCAGGTATGGACAACTAGAGTTTTGCGCGTATAATGGCAAGTTGTATATCAAAAGTTTCGCAATAAAAATATCTACCAACTGACCATATTGCATTCATATAGTCCTTATAGTTCTCTTGTAATATGAAATCTAAAATTTATTTTTGGAATTTTTAAATTTTCATGTGTTTTCCAGGTATGGACAACTAGAGTTTTGGGCGTATAATGGCAAGTTGTATATCAAAAGTTTCGCAATAAAAATATCTACCTACTGACCAAATTGCATTCATATAGTCCTTATAGTTCTCTTGTAATAGGAAATCTAAAATTTATTTTTGGAATTTTTAAATTTTTATGTGTGTTTCCAGGTATGGACAACTAGAGTTTTGGGCGTATAATGGCAAGTTGTATATCAAAAGTTTCGCAATAAAAATATCTACCTACTGACCAAATTGCATTCATATAGTCCTTATAGTTCTCTTGTAATAGGAAATCTAAAATTTATTTTTGGAATTTTTAAATTTTCATGTGTTTTCCAGGTATGGACAACTAGAGTTTTGCGCGTATAATGGCAAGTTGTATATCAAAAGTTTCGCAATAAAAATATCTACCAACTGACCAAATTGCATTCATATAGTCCTTATAGTTCTCTTGTAATAGGAAATCTAAAATTTATTTTTGGAATTTTTAAATTTTCATGTGTTTTCCAGGTACGGACAACTAGAGTTTTGCGCGTATAATGGCAAGTTGTATATCAAAAGTTTCGCAATAAAAATATCTACCTACTGACCAAATTGCATTCATATAGTCCTTATAGTTCTCTTGTAATAGGAAATCTAAAATTTATTTTTGGAATTTTTAAATTTTTATGTGTGTTTCCAGGTATGGACAACTAGAGTTTTGGGCGTATAATGGCAAGTTGTATATCAAAAGTTTCGCAATAAAAATATCTACCAACTGACCAAATTGCATTCATATAGTCCTTATAGTTCTCTTGTAATAGGAAATCTAAAATTTATTTTTGAATTTTTAAATTTTTATGTGTTTTCCAGGTATGGACAACTAGAGTTTTGGGCGTATAATGGCAAGTTGTATATCAAAAGTTTCGCAATAAAAATATCTACCTACTGACCAAATTTCATTCATATAGTCCTTATAGTTCTCTTGTAATAGGAAATCTAAAATTTATTTTTGGAATTTTTAAATTTTCATGTGTTTTCCAGGTATGTACAACTAGAGTTTTGCGCGTATAATGGCAAGTTGTATATCAAAAGTTTCGCAATAAAAATATCTACCAACTGACCATATTGCATTCATATAGTCCTTATAGTTCTCTTGTAATATGAAATCTAAAATTTATTTTTATATTTTTTAAATTTTCATGTGTTTTCCAGGTATGGACAACTAGAGTTTTGGGCGTATAATGACAAGTTGTATATCAAAAGTTTCGCAATAAAAATATCTACCTACTGACCAAATTGCATTCATATAGTCCTTATAGTTCTCTTGTAATAGGAAATCTAAAATTTATTTTTGGAATTTTTAAATTTTTATGTGTGTTTCCAGGTATGGACAACTAGAGTTTTGGGCGTATAATGGCAAGTTGTATATCAAAAGTTTCGCAATAAAAATATCTACCAACTGACCAAATTGCATTCATATAGTCCTTATAGTTCTCTTGTAATAGGAAATCTAAAATTTATTTTTGGAATTTTTAAATTTTTATGTGTGTTTCCAGGTATGGACAACTAGAGTTTTGGACGTATAATGGCAAGCTGTATATCAAAAGTTTCGCAATAAAAATATCTACCTACTGACCAAATTGCATTCATATAGTCCTTATAGTTCTCTTGTAATAGGAAATCTAAAATTTATTTTTGGAATTTTTAAATTTTCATGTGTTTTCCAGGTACGGACAACTAGAGATTTGCGCGTATAATGGCAAGTTGTATATCAAAAGTTTCGCAATAAAAATATCTACCAACTGACCATATTGCATTCATATAGTCCTTATAGTTCTCTTGTAATAGGAAATCTAAAATTTATTTTTGGAATTTTTCAATTTTCATGTGTTTTCCAGGTACGGACAACTAGAGATTTGCGCGTATAATGGCAAGTTGTATATCAAAAGTTTCGCAATAAAAATATCTACCAACTGACCAAATTGCATTCATATAGTCCTTATAGTTCTCTTGTAATAGGAAATCTAAAATTTATTTTTGGAATTTTTAAATTTTCATGTGTTTTCCAGGTATGGACAACTAGAGTTTTGGGCGTATAATGACAAGTTGTATATCAAAAGTTTCGCAATAAAAATATCTACCAACTGACCAAATTTCATTCATATAGTCCTTATAGTTCTCTTGTAATAGGAAATCTAAAATTTATTTTTGGAATTTTTAAATTTTCATGTGTTTTCCAGGTATGTACAACTAGAGTTTTGCGCGTATAATGGCAAGTTGTATATCAAAAGTTTCGCAATAAAAATATCTACCAACTGACCATATTGCATTCATATAGTCCTTATAGTTCTCTTGTAATATGAAATCTAAAATTTATTTTTATATTTTTTAAATTTTCATGTGTTTTCCAGGTATGGACAACTAGAGTTTTGGGCGTATAATGACAAGTTGTATATCAAAAGTTTCGCAATAAAAATATCTACCTACTGACCAAATTGCATTCATATAGTCCTTATAGTTCTCTTGTAATAGGAAATCTAAAATTTATTTTTGGAATTTTTAAATTTTTATGTGTGTTTCCAGGTATGGACAACTAGAGTTTTGGGCGTATAATGACAAGTTGTATAAGTTAACGTGTCGAACAATACTGACGTCACAAATAGTCAGGCTTGGAACACTAACTTGCGAATCGTCGAAAGAGAGGTGCAAGTTAACGTGCCGAGCAATACTGACGTCACAAATAGTCAGGCTTGGGACACTAATTTGAAAGTCGTCGAAAGAGAGGTGCATATGGAGCTTTGGTGAGCGTCGGCTGCGGCCCAAATGCACTCAATCGCCGATCTAGAGCTTGAAAGCTGAGAGTGCAGAACTTTGTGAGATTAGTTTTAAGTTATGCTAGTTAGATTAGATCTGAAGCTCAAGCTCTCAAGAGCAAGAACCACAAAAAATGAAAGAATAAATAATTAAAACATAATTATATTAACTGGCGCCCAACGGCAAAAAGACCTGAAAAAAAACCAAAAGAAGAAAACACGAAGCAGCATAGGTAGCTGCAATATTCACTGCCGGACAGCAGAGCTGGATAACTTCACCAAATCCGCAATTGCTGTACCAACTGCTGGACACGTGCGTGTCCACACATAACCAGAAAAGCTGACATCAGTGCTTGCCCTACCCAGCATCGGAAAGCGGAGTTAAAAGCTAGCAGAGAAAAGAATTTGGATAACTAAAAGAAAACTGAAAAACATGTAAGTGAGAAGTTCATTTTTATTAAAAGCGAAATTTGCTCATTACGGCGTTTACATAAGCGAAAGCTCAATAAAGAGCGCACTCCAATTTTTCATATATGCCGACATTTGCATAAGCTAAAGCTTATGCAACTTATTTGATTCTTTTGAATTTATTCCTATACTATGCTGTTCAATAAATAAATAAATAAATAAAAGTGACTATTCCATCTTTACACTTATTTAAATTTTTACACAAGTAAAAGCTTATGCCGCACAATAAATAAAACAAAATCCATATCGTTACATATCCATTGCCTTTTTCAATTAAATATTGTTTATGCATTTATTAGTATTTAGATAAGCTTATTCCGCAACTTATGTAAATAAAAAAGCTCCTTTCCACATGTCTAGCGACGAAGAACTTATCGAAAGTTACAAAGAAACTTTAGTGCACAATCGCAATCACAACCCAGTTAACCAAATTACTTCGTACAGAAACAATATCATTCAACCATCTAGAATGGACGCGACTACTCTTCGGGCCATGGAAGAATCCATTAATACTGCTTTAGAGAGACAAAAAATAGAATTTGAGGAGAAAATCAATAAACTTACCCAACAATTAAATTCATTTAAAACAAATACTCCTAAAATAGAGGTCTATCAAGAGATCACTATTTCTAATGATGTTATATGCAATGAACCCCTCGATATTGTAAAATCTGTTTGTGAATTCGATGGAAAACAAGAAAATTATGTTTCTTGGAGACAATCCGCAATCGCAGCGTACAAGGTGTTTGAGCCTTATAATGGCAGCAGCAGGCATTATCAAGCAGTTGCCATACTTAGAAATAAAGTCAGGGGACCAGCTGATGCCGTGCTTGCCTCTTTTAACACCGTATTAAATTTTAAGGCGATTATGGCAAGGTTAGACTTTACTTATTCAGATAAAACACCAGTACATGTTATCCAACAAGAGCTAAGTTTACTACGGCAGGGCGAGATGCCTTTACTGAAATACTACGATGAAATAGAGAAAAAGCTAACGTTACTGATTAATAAAACTATTATGTCACATGATGCTACGGCCGCTGCCGTACTTAATGAAAAATACAGAGGGGACGCCCTTCATACATTTGTGTCTGGGCTTAGGAAAAGTCTAAGAATGGCAGTTTTCCCATCACAGCCCCAAGATTTGCCAACAGCGTTGGCCTTTGCTCAGGAGGCAGAATCGAGCAATGAAAGGAGCATTTTTGCTGCTAACTTCGCGAAACACAATGAAGAGCGAATGCAGAAAAGTGCGAGTCAGCGTTCAAACGGCTGGCGCCATCAGTCTCAACATAATTCTGAGAGTCAAACGAATGAGGGCTCGAGAAGGAACCCTCACTTCACAAAAACCCAAACACCAGATCATAAGATGGGTGCTTTAAGCAACAAGGTTCGAACGCAAGTCGATCAAAATCAGACTGCTTCATTGCCTGAGCCTATGGAAGTCGACACTTCTTCTCGATACAGACAACCGACTAAATGGCAAAACACCAACAGTCAGGGTGCTGCAAAATCCGGGAGGACTCAAAAGGTTCATGCCACCACCCATGAGCACGAATATGAAACAACAGCTAGAACCGCAGTCGCTCAGGCCGAGGATGAGCTGTCAGATGGAGAAGCATGCAATTTTTAGGGAGAAGTCCCTGTTACCGTACATCGTACGAACAGTAGCAGGGCAAACCATAAAACTCTTGGTGGATACAGGGGCCTCCAAAACTACATTAAGCCACTTCCGGGCTTGAAGCATATCATCCCTGTAGAAAACGAATTCCAAGTAACATCCATCCACGGAAGCACAAAAATTACTCATAAGTGCTTGGTATCACTTTTCAAGTTAAAACATATTTCTTTATACTTGATACACTTAAGGCATTCGACGCAATAATCGGCTTAGACCTTTTAAAAAAATGCCAAGCAAACATTAATTTGATTCAAAATATAATTTCAACAGAGTATACCTCTGAGCCCCTCCTTTTTGCGAGATCTCAAAATGTGAATCTTATTCATATAGATGACGCTGATGTACCATGTGCTATCAGGCCATTCTTTAACTCAATGATAAAGGATCATATCAAAACATTCGCAGACCCTTGTGTGGCCTTACCATATAACGTTAATATTATTGCTACAATCAGAACAGACGGAGTGCCAGTGTACTCAAAACTATATCCACATCCCAGGGGCGTATCTGATTTTGTTAATGCAGAAGTTAAACAACTTTTAGCGAATGGCATTATTAGGCCTTCAAGATCGCCTTACAATAACCCCACTTGGGTGGTCGATAAAAAGGGACTGATGAAAATGGGCATAGGAAAAAAGGCTTGTTATTGATTTTAGAAAACTGAATCAAAATACTGTAGACGACAAGTATCCAATCCCTACAATTTCGACAATACTATCGAATATGGGCAATGCTACATTTTTTACAACTCTGGATTTGAAGTCCGGATTTCATCAAATTGAGCTTGCCGAAAAGATAGAGAAAAACAGCTTTCTCCGTGAACAACGGAAAATATGAATTTTGCAGGCTCCCTTTTGGGCTGAAAAATGCCCCAAGTATTTTCAGAGAGCCATTGATGATGTTTTAAGAGAACAAATTGGGAAGAGTTGCTATGTCTACGTTGATGATGTTATAATCTTCTCGGAAACAAAGGAACAACATATTAGGGACATCGAATGGGTCCTCAAAAGTCTTCATGATGCGGGCATGAGAGTATCACAAGAAAAATCTAAGTTTTTCAAAAAAGAAGTAGAATATCTAGGATTCATCGTGTCTAGGGGAGGAATAAAAACCGCACCTGAAAAGGTTCAGGCAATAAAAGCGTTCCCGACCCCAACCACCCTATTCGACCTCAGATCATTCTTGGGTCTTTCCAGCTATTATCGCTGCTTCATCAAAGATTATGCTTCCATAGCCAAGCCCCTCACGGAGCTACTGAAAGGCGAGAATGGCAAGATCTCAAAGAATCACTCTAGGAAAGTGAAAATAGAGCTGAAGCAAAATCATCAAGAGACTTTTGAAAAACTTAGAAACATACTTGCGTCGGAGGACGTCATGTTAGCATACCCTGACTTTAAAAGCCTTTTGATTTGACAACAGATGCTTCGAGCTTCGGCCTCGGAGCCGTATTGTCACAAAATGGACGACCCATTACAATGATATCACGAACACTACGCGACAACGAACTAAGCTATGCGACAAACGAGAGAGAACTCTTAGCTATAGTTTGGTCATTAAAAATCTCCGTAATTATCTTTACGGGTGAAAACCTTGAACATTTTCACAGATCATCAGCCGTTGACGTTTGCGGTATCCGATAAGAACCCAAACTCAAAGATAAAGCGCTGGAAAGCATTTATCGACGAACACGGAGCGAAGCTGATCTATAAACCTGGCAGAGAAAATCATGTAGCTGATGCACTGTCACGGCAGCATTTGAATGCACTAGACAATGAGCCAGAATCAGACGTTGCGACCATCCATAGTGAGGAATCTCTAACTTACACGATTGAAGTAACTGACAAACCGGTCAATTGTTTCAAAACCAAATTGTTATTAAAGAAGCTGAAACGACCTCAGTAAAACAAGAATTTTATTTAGAGACAAGACCAGGCACATCATAGAGGTTTCCGAAAGGAAAGAACTTCACCAAATACTTGTGGATGCAGTAAATGCAAATGTTGTCAACGCTATACATTGCACACTGCCAGTATTGGCCTTTATCCAACATAGGCTAATAGAGGCGTTTCCTTCTACAACGTTTCGATATTCGAAAGACTTAGTAATTGACGTCCTAAACGATACGGAACAAAGAGAAATTGTCACAGCTGAGCATAATCGAGCACACCGTGCAGCCCAGGAAAACGTGAAACAAATCCTTTGCGACTATTTCTTTCCAAAATGTCTCGTCTTGCAATGGAGATTGCTGCTAACTGCAGAACTTGTTCTGTAGGTAAATATAATAGGCACCCACAAAAACAAAATATTGCCAGCACCCCGATCCCAACTTTTGCGGGAGAAATCCTACATCTAGATATATTTAATACGGACAGAACATATTTTTTAACGTGTGTGGACAAATTTTCCAAATTTGCTGTTGTCCAACCCATACCTTCTAGAAGTACTATTGACATAAAGGGACCTATTTTACAGTTGGTAAATCTCTTCCCTAAAACAAATATAATTTACTGCGATAATGAAAAATCATTAAATTCAGAAACCATTAGGACCACCTTAATGAACCATTTTGAAATAAGTGTGGTGAACGCACCACCATTGCACAGCACTTCTAATGGCCAGGTAGAACGATTTCACAGTACCTTGGGGGAAATTGCACGTTGTCTAAAGATTGAAAATAATTTAAGCGACACAGTGGAGACTATCCTTTTGGCCACGATACAGTACAATAGGACCTTTCATTCAGTAACTAAAGAGAAACCGATTGAGATTATTCACTCAACTCCCATCGACTTTCAAAACAAAATAATGCAAAATTTACAAGCCGCTCAAGAAAGAAAATTGCAACAAGTTAATAAAGATCGAGTTTACAAGGAGTATTGCGTGGGCGATAAGGTTTTTTTGAAGAGGAATAAGAGACTGGGAAATAAATTATCTCCTTTATGCTCTGAAGAGGTAGTGGAAGCCGACTTAGGAACGACGGTTCTAATTAAGGGGGGGTGGTCCATAAGGACAATTTAAAATAAAAACTAGAATAACAAAAATTTTTGAATTATAGAAATTAAAGGAATAAAGTAATAATTTGCGATATGATATGATATGGAAAACTTAAGAAAATATATGGAAAACTCATTGAAGAATTAATAATCTGGAAATAAATAAATCTTAACAAAGCCGATATTAAAAATGAACATCTCACAAATCTTAGAGTAGGTTATGTAATATAATATATGTATCTAGTATTAAGAGTATCCAAATAATTACATATTGCACTTTGTAATAAAACTGTAAGATTACAAATTTCAGTACGAAGAAGATAGTTGAGACTGCAGAAAAATCCTCGCTGAACGTGGGGCAAGCACTTTCATCATGGGAAATTACACGAAACTCATCCGCTCTACGCTCAGTAAGGAGCGAAGGCATATCATGGCACACGACTCGGGATTTTAGACTCTACAGTGGAGATCGACGATGGAATGCTCACCATTCGATCGAGCTTCTATCAATGGCGTCTGGTCGAACACAACAAAACACAGCCTATAAGAACCAACATTGTCTCGGCAATCTCACAGTGAATGTGACATCGCACAGAGGAAACTGGGCATGCTATTCCTGCATCCACTGAGTAACTAGAATCCTGACACCCCGGTGATTTGCGAGATGAGCTTATTGCAGTCAACGTTCCACTCTGTTGCTGTTTAGTTATTCGGCTTATCGACGCCTTTAAACGAAACACCAACATCGAGCACAGAATTGAACCATCGTTCCGTAGAGTACCGAGGACGGCCCTCACTTAACCGGGGGAGGAGTTAACGTGTCGAACAATACTGACGTCACAAATAGTCAGGCTTGGAACACTAACTTGCGAATCGTCGAAAGAGAGGTGCAAGTTAACGTGCCGAGCAATACTGACGTCACAAATAGTCAGGCTTGGGACACTAATTTGAAAGTCGTCGAAAGAGAGGTGCATATGGAGCTTTAAAAGCGAAATTTGCTCATTACGGCGTTTACATAAGCGAAAGCTCAATAAAGAGCGCACTCCAATTTTTCATATATGCCGACATTTGCATAAGCTAAAGCTTATGCAACTTATTTGATTCTTTTGAATTTATTCCTATACTATGCTGTTCAATAAATAAATAAATAAATAAAAAGTGACTATTCCATCTTTACACTTATTTAAATTTTTACACAAGTAAAAGCTTATGCCGCACAATAAATAAAACAAAATCCATATCGTTACATATCCATTGCCTTTTTTTCAATTAAATATTGTTTATGCATTTATTAGTATTTAGATAAGCTTATTCCGCAACTTATGTAAATAAAAAAAGCTCCTTTCCACATGTCTAGCGACGAAGAACTTATCGAAAGTTACAAAGAAACTTTAGTGCACAATCGCAATCACAACCCAGTTAACCAAATTACTTCGTACAGAAACAATATCATTCAACCATCTAGAATGGACGCGACTACTCTTCGGGCCATGGAAGAATCCATTAATACTGCTTTAGAGAGACAAAAAATAGAATTTGAGGAGAAAATCAATAAACTTACCCAACAATTAAATTCATTTAAAACAAATACTCCTAAAATAGAGGTCTATCAAGAGATCACTATTTCTAATGATGTTATATGCAATGAACCCCTCGATATTGTAAAATCTGTTTGTGAATTCGATGGAAAACAAGAAAATTATGTTTCTTGGAGACAATCCGCAATCGCAGCGTACAAGGTGTTTGAGCCTTATAATGGCAGCAGCAGGCATTATCAAGCAGTTGCCATACTTAGAAATAAAGTCAGGGGACCAGCTGATGCCGTGCTTGCCTCTTTTAACACCGTATTAAATTTTAAGGCGATTATGGCAAGGTTAGACTTTACTTATTCAGATAAAACACCAGTACATGTTATCCAACAAGAGCTAAGTTTACTACGGCAGGGCGAGATGCCTTTACTGAAATACTACGATGAAATAGAGAAAAGCTAACGTTACTGATTAATAAAACTATTATGTCACATGATGCTACGGCCGCTGCCGTACTTAATGAAAAATACAGAGGGACGCCCTTCATACATTTGTGTCTGGGCTTAGGAAAAGTCTAAGAATGGCAGTTTTCCCATCACAGCCCCAAGATTTGCCAACAGCGTTGGCCTTTGCTCAGGAGGCAGAATCGAGCAATGAAAGGAGCATTTTTGCTGCTAACTTCGCGAAACACAATGAAGAGCGAATGCAGAAAAGTGCGAGTCAGCGTTCAAACGGCTGGCGCCATCAGTCTCAACATAATTCTGAGAGTCAAACGAATGAGGGCTCGAGAAGGAACCCTCACTTCACAAAAACCCAAACACCAGATCATAAGATGGGTGCTTTAAGCAACAAGGTTCGAACGCAAGTCGATCAAAATCAGACTGCTTCATTGCCTGAGCCTATGGAAGTCGACACTTCTTCTCGATACAGACAACCGACTAAATGGCAAAACACCAACAGTCAGGGTGCTGCAAAATCCGGGAGGACTCAAAAGGTTCATGCCACCACCCATGAGCACGAATATGAAACAACAGCTAGAACCGCAGTCGCTCAGGCCGAGGATGAGCTGTCAGATGGAGAAGCATGCAATTTTTAGGGAGAAGTCCCTGTTACCGTACATCGTACGAACAGTAGCAGGGCAAACCATAAAACTCTTGGTGGATACAGGGCCTCCAAAAACTACATTAAGCCACTTCCGGGCTTGAAGCATATCATCCCTGTAGAAAACGAATTCCAAGTAACATCCATCCACGGAAGCACAAAAATTACTCATAAGTGCTTGGTATCACTTTTTCAAGTTAAAACATATTTCTTTATACTTGATACACTTAAGGCATTCGACGCAATAATCGGCTTAGACCTTTTAAAAAAATGCCAAGCAAACATTAATTTGATTCAAAATATAATTTCAACAGAGTATACCTCTGAGCCCCTCCTTTTTGCGAGATCTCAAAATGTGAATCTTATTCATATAGATGACGCTGATGTACCATGTGCTATCAGGCCATTCTTTAACTCAATGATAAAGGATCATATCAAAACATTCGCAGACCCTTGTGTGGCCTTACCATATAACGTTAATATTATTGCTACAATCAGAACAGACGGAGTGCCAGTGTACTCAAAACTATATCCACATCCCAGGGGCGTATCTGATTTTGTTAATGCAGAAGTTAAACAACTTTTAGCGAATGGCATTATTAGGCCTTCAAGATCGCCTTACAATAACCCCACTTGGGTGGTCGATAAAAAAGGGACTGATGAAAATGGGCATAGGAAAAAAGGCTTGTTATTGATTTTAGAAAACTGAATCAAAATACTGTAGACGACAAGTATCCAATCCCTACAATTTCGACAATACTATCGAATATGGGCAATGCTACATTTTTTACAACTCTGGATTTGAAGTCCGGATTTCATCAAATTGAGCTTGCCGAAAAAGATAGAGAAAAAACAGCTTTCTCCGTGAACAACGGAAAATATGAATTTTGCAGGCTCCCTTTTGGGCTGAAAAATGCCCCAAGTATTTTCAGAGAGCCATTGATGATGTTTTAAGAGAACAAATTGGGAAGAGTTGCTATGTCTACGTTGATGATGTTATAATCTTCTCGGAAACAAAGGAACAACATATTAGGGACATCGAATGGGTCCTCAAAAGTCTTCATGATGCGGGCATGAGAGTATCACAAGAAAAATCTAAGTTTTTCAAAAAAGAAGTAGAATATCTAGGATTCATCGTGTCTAGGGGAGGAATAAAAACCGCACCTGAAAAGGTTCAGGCAATAAAAGCGTTCCCGACCCCAACCACCCTATTCGACCTCAGATCATTCTTGGGTCTTTCCAGCTATTATCGCTGCTTCATCAAAGATTATGCTTCCATAGCCAAGCCCCTCACGGAGCTACTGAAAGGCGAGAATGGCAAGATCTCAAAGAATCACTCTAGGAAAGTGAAAATAGAGCTGAAGCAAAATCATCAAGAGACTTTTGAAAAACTTAGAAACATACTTGCGTCGGAGGACGTCATGTTAGCATACCCTGACTTTAAAAGCCTTTTGATTTGACAACAGATGCTTCGAGCTTCGGCCTCGGAGCCGTATTGTCACAAAATGGACGACCCATTACAATGATATCACGAACACTACGCGACAACGAACTAAGCTATGCGACAAACGAGAGAGAACTCTTAGCTATAGTTTGGTCATTAAAAAATCTCCGTAATTATCTTTACGGAGTGAAAACCTTGAACATTTTCACAGATCATCAGCCGTTGACGTTTGCGGTATCCGATAAGAACCCAAACTCAAAGATAAAGCGCTGGAAAGCATTTATCGACGAACACGGAGCGAAGCTGATCTATAAACCTGGCAGAGAAAATCATGTAGCTGATGCACTGTCACGGCAGCATTTGAATGCACTAGACAATGAGCCAGAATCAGACGTTGCGACCATCCATAGTGAGGAATCTCTAACTTACACGATTGAAGTAACTGACAAACCGGTCAATTGTTTCAAAAACCAAATTGTTATTAAAGAAGCTGAAACGACCTCAGTAAAAACAAGAATTTTATTTAGAGACAAGACCAGGCACATCATAGAGGTTTCCGAAAGGAAAGAACTTCACCAAATACTTGTGGATGCAGTAAATGCAAATGTTGTCAACGCTATACATTGCACACTGCCAGTATTGGCCTTTATCCAACATAGGCTAATAGAGGCGTTTCCTTCTACAACGTTTCGATATTCGAAAGACTTAGTAATTGACGTCCTAAACGATACGGAACAAAGAGAAATTGTCACAGCTGAGCATAATCGAGCACACCGTGCAGCCCAGGAAAACGTGAAACAAATCCTTTGCGACTATTTCTTTCCAAAAATGTCTCGTCTTGCAATGGAGATTGCTGCTAACTGCAGAACTTGTTCTGTAGGTAAATATAATAGGCACCCACAAAAACAAAATATTGCCAGCACCCCGATCCCAACTTTTGCGGGAGAAATCCTACATCTAGATATATTTAATACGGACAGAACATATTTTTTAACGTGTGTGGACAAATTTTCCAAATTTGCTGTTGTCCAACCCATACCTTCTAGAAGTACTATTGACATAAAGGGACCTATTTTACAGTTGGTAAATCTCTTCCCTAAAACAAATATAATTTACTGCGATAATGAAAAATCATTAAATTCAGAAACCATTAGGACCACCTTAATGAACCATTTTGAAATAAGTGTGGTGAACGCACCACCATTGCACAGCACTTCTAATGGCCAGGTAGAACGATTTCACAGTACCTTGGGGGAAATTGCACGTTGTCTAAAGATTGAAAATAATTTAAGCGACACAGTGGAGACTATCCTTTTGGCCACGATACAGTACAATAGGACCTTTCATTCAGTAACTAAAGAGAAACCGATTGAGATTATTCACTCAACTCCCATCGACTTTCAAAACAAAATAATGCAAAATTTACAAGCCGCTCAAGAAAGAAAATTGCAACAAGTTAATAAAGATCGAGTTTACAAGGAGTATTGCGTGGGCGATAAGGTTTTTTTGAAGAGGAATAAGAGACTGGGAAATAAATTATCTCCTTTATGCTCTGAAGAGGTAGTGGAAGCCGACTTAGGAACGACGGTTCTAATTAAGGGGAGGGTGGTCCATAAGGACAATTTAAAATAAAAAACTAGAATAACAAAAATTTTTGAATTATAGAAATTAAAGGAATAAAGTAATAATTTGCGATATGATATGATATGGAAAACTTAAGAAAATATATGGAAAACTCATTGAAGAATTAATAATCTGGAAATAAATAAATCTTAACAAAGTCGATATTAAAATGAACATCTCACAAATCTTAGAGTAGGTTATGTAATATAATATATGTATCTAGTATTAAGAGTATCCAAATAATTACATATTGCACTTTGTAATAAAACTGTAAGATTACAAATTTCAGTACGAAGAAGATAGTTGAGACTGCAGAAAAATCCTCGCTGAACGTGGGGCAAGCACTTTCATCATGGGAAATTACACGAAACTCATCCGCTCTACGCTCAGTAAGGAGCGAAGGCATATCATGGCACACGACTCGGGATTTTAGACTCTACAGTGGAGATCGACGATGGAATGCTCACCATTCGATCGAGCTTCTATCAATGGCGTCTGGTCGAACACAACAAAACACAGCCTATAAGAACCAACATTGTCTCGGCAATCTCACAGTGAATGTGACATCGCACAGAGGAAACTGGGCATGCTATTCCTGCATCCACTGAGTAACTAGAATCCTGACACCCCGGTGATTTGCGAGATGAGCTTATTGCAGTCAACGTTCCACTCTGTTGCTGTTTAGTTATTCGGCTTATCGACGCCTTTAAACGAAACACCAACATCGAGCACAGAATTGAACCATCGTTCCGTAGAGTACCGAGGACGGCCCTCACTTAACCGGGGGAGGAGTTAACGTGTCGAACAATACTGACGTCACAAATAGTCAGGCTTGGAACACTAACTTGCGAATCGTCGAAAGAGAGGTGCAAGTTAACGTGCCGAGCAATACTGACGTCACAAATAGTCAGGCTTGGGACACTAATTTGAAAGTCGTCGAAAGAGAGGTGCATATGGAGCTTTGGTGAGCGTCGGCTGCGGCCCAAATGCACTCAATCGCCGATCTAGAGCTTGAAAGCTGAGAGTGCAGAACTTTGTGAGATTAGTTTTAAGTTATGCTAGTTAGATTAGATCTGAAGCTCAAATATCTACCAACTGACCATATTGCATTCATATAGTCCTTATAGTTCTCTTGTAATAGGAAATCTAAAATTTATTTTTGGAATTTTTAAATTTTCATGTGTTTTCCAGGTATGGACAACTAGAGTTTTGCGCGTATAATGGCAAGTTGTATATCAAAAGTTTCGCAATAAAAATATCTACCAACTGACCAAATTGCATTCATATAGTCCTTATAGTTCTCTTGTAATAGGAAATCTAAAATTTATTTTTGGAATTTTTAAATTTTCATGTGTTTTCCAGGTATGGACAACTAGAGTTTTGGGCGTATAATGGCAAGTTGTATATCAAAAGTTTCGCAATAAAAATATCTACCTACTGACCAAATTGCATTCATATAGTCCTTATAGTTCTCTTGTAATAGGAAATCTAAAATTTATTTTTGGAATTTTTAAATTTTCATGTGTTTTCCAGGTATGGACAACTAGAGTTTTGGGCGTATAATGGCAAGTTGTATATCAAAAGTTTCGCAATAAAAATATCTACCTACTGACCAAATTGCATTCATATAGTCCTTATAGTTCTCTTGTAATAGGAAATCTAAAATTTATTTTTGGAATTTTTAAATTTTTATGTGTTTTCCAGGTATGGACAACTAGAGTTTTGCGCGTATAATGGCAAGTTGTATATCAAAAGTTTCGCAATAAAAATATCTACCTACTGACCAAATTGCATTCATATAGTCCTTATAGTTCTCTTGTAATAGGAAATCTAAAATTTATTTTTGGAATTTTTAAATTTTTATGTGTGTTTCCAGGTATGGACAACTAGAGTTTTGGGCGTATAATGGCAAGTTGTATATCAAAAGTTTCGCAATAAAAATATCTACCTACTGACCAAATTGCATTCATATAGTCCTTATAGTTCTCTTGTAATAGGAAATCTAAAATTTATTTTTGGAATTTTTAAATTTTTATGTGTGTTTCCAGGTATGGACAACTAGAGTTTTGGACGTATAATGGCAAGTTGTATATCAAAAGTTTCGCAATAAAAATATCTACCAACTGACCATATTGCATTCATATAGTCCTTATAGTTCTCTTGTAATAGGAAATCTAAAATTTATTTTTGGAATTTTTAAATTTTCATGTGTTTTCCAGGTATGGACAACTAGAGTTTTGCGCGTATAATGGCAAGTTGTATATCAAAAGTTTCGCAATAAAAATATCTACCTACTGACCAAATTGCATTCATATAGTCCTTATAGTTCTCTTGTAATAGGAAATCTAAAATTTATTTTTGGAATTTTTAAATTTTCATGTGTTTTCCAGGTATGGACAACTAGAGTTTTGGGCGTATAATGGCAAGTTGTATATCAAAAGTTTCGCAATAAAAATATCTACCTACTGACCAAATTGCATTCATATAGTCCTTATAGTTCTCTTGTAATAGGAAATCTAAAATTTATTTTTGGAATTTTTAAATTTTCATGTGTTTTCCAGGTATGGACAACTAGAGTTTTGGGCGTATAATGGCAAGTTGTATATCAAAAGTTTCGCAATAAAAATATCTACCAACTGACCATATTGCATTCATATAGTCCTTATAGTTCTCTTGTAATAGGAAATCTAAAATTTATTTTTGGAATTTTTAAATTTTTATGTGTGTTTCCAGGTATGGACAACTAGAGTTTTGGGCGTATAATGGCAAGTTGTATATCAAAAGTTTCGCAATAAAAATATCTACCTACTGACCAAATTGCATTCATATAGTCCTTATAGTTCTCTTGTAATAGGAAATCTAAAATTTATTTTTGGAATTTTTAAATTTTTATGTGTGTTTCCAGGTATGGACAACTAGAGTTTTGGGCGTATAATGGCAAGTTGTATATCAAAAGTTTCGCAATAAAAATATCTACCAACTGACCAAATTGCATTCATATAGTCCTTATAGTTCTCTTGTAATAGGAAATCTAAAATTTATTTTTGGAATTTTTAAATTTTCATGTGTTTTCCAGGTATGGACAACTAGAGTTTTGCGCGTATAATGGCAAGTTGTATATCAAAAGTTTCGCAATAAAAATATCTACCAACTGACCAAATTGCATTCATATAGTCCTTATAGTTCTCTTGTAATAGGAAATCTAAAATTTATTTTTGGAATTTTTAAATTTTCATGTGTTTTCCAGGTATGGACAACTAGAGTTTTGGGCGTATAATGGCAAGTTGTATATCAAAAGTTTCGCAATAAAAATATCTACCAACTGACCAAATTGCATTCATATAGTCCTTATAGTTCTCTTGTAATAGGAAATCTAAAATTTATTTTTGGAATTTTTAAATTTTCATGTGTTTTCCAGGTATGGACAACTAGAGTTTTGGGCGTATAATGGCAAGTTGTATATCAAAAGTTTCGCAATAAAAATATCTACCAACTGACCAAATTGCATTCATATAGTCCTTATAGTTCTCTTGTAATAGGAAATCTAAAATTTATTTTTGGAATTTTTAAATTTTTATGTGTGTTTCCAGGTATGGACAACTAGAGTTTTGCGCGTATAATGGCAAGTTGTATATCAAAAGTTTCGCAATAAAAATATCTACCTACTGACCAAATTGCATTCATATAGTCCTTATAGTTCTCTTGTAATAGGAAATCTAAAATTTATTTTTGGAATTTTTAAATTTTTATGTGTGTTTCCAGGTATGGACAACTAGAGTTTTGCGCGTATAATGGCAAGTTGTATATCAAAAGTTTCGCAATAAAAATATCTACCAACTGACCATATTGCATTCATATAGTCCTTATAGTTCTCTTGTAATAGGAAATCTAAAATTTATTTTTGGAATTTTTAAATTTTTATGTGTGTTTCCAGGTATGGACAACTAGAGTTTTGGGCGTATAATGGCAAGTTGTATATCAAAAGTTTCGCAATAAAAATATCTACCTACTGACCAAATTGCATTCATATAGTCCTTATAGTTCTCTTGTAATAGGAAATCTAAAATTTATTTTGAATTTTTAAATTTTATGTGTGTTTCCAGGTTTGGAATTTTTAAATTTTTATGTGTGTTTCCAGGTATGGACAACTAGAGTTTTGCGCGTATAATGGCAAGTTGTATATCAAAAGTTTCGCAATAAAAATATCTACCAACTGACCAAATTGCATTCATATAGTCCTTATAGTTCTCTTGTAATAGGAAATCTAAAATTTATTTTTGGAATTTTTAAATTTTCATGTGTTTTCCAGGTATGGACAACTAGAGTTTTGCGCGTATAATGGCAAGTTGTATATCAAAAGTTTCGCAATAAAAATATCTACCAACTGACCAAATTGCATTCATATAGTCCTTATAGTTCTCTTGTAATAGGAAATCTAAAATTTATTTTTGGAATTTTTAAATTTTCATGTGTTTTCCAGGTATGGACAACTAGAGTTTTGGGCGTATAATGGCAAGTTGTATATCAAAAGTTTCGCAATAAAAATATCTACCAACTGACCAAATTGCATTCATATAGTCCTTATAGTTCTCTTGTAATAGGATCTAAAATTTATTTTTGGAATTTTTAAATTTTCATGTGTTTTCCAGGTATGGACAACTAGAGTTTTGGGCGTATAATGGCAAGTTGTATATCAAAAGTTTCGCAATAAAAATATCTACCAACTGACCAAATTGCATTCATATAGTCCTTATAGTTCTCTTGTAATAGGAAATCTAAAATTTATTTTTGAATTTTTAAATTTTCATGTGTTTTCCAGGTATGGACAACTAGAGTTTTGCGCGTATAATGGCAAGTTGTATATCAAAAGTTTCGCAATAAAAATATCTACCAACTGACCATATTGCATTCATATAGTCCTTATAGTTCTCTTGTAATAGGAAATCTAAAATTTATTTTTGGAATTTTTAAATTTTTATGTGTGTTTCCAGGTATGGACAACTAGAGTTTTGGGCGTATAATGGCAAGTTGTATATCAAAAGTTTCGCAATAAAAATATCTACCTACTGACCAAATTGCATTCATATAGTCCTTATAGTTCTCTTGTAATAGGAAATCTAAATTTATTTTTGGAATTTTTAAATTTTTATGTGTGTTTCCAGGTATGGACAACTAGAGTTTTGGGCGTATAATGGCAAGTTGTATATCAAAAGTTTCGCAATAAAAATATCTACCAACTGACCAAATTGCATTCATATAGTCCTTATAGTTCTCTTGTAATAGGAAATCTAAAATTTATTTTTGGAATTTTTAAATTTTTATGTGTGTTTCCAGGTATGGACAACTAGAGTTTTGGGCGTATAATGGCAAGTTGTATATCAAAAGTTTCGCAATAAAAATATCTACCTACTGACCAAATTGCATTCATATAGTCCTTATAGTTCTCTTGTAATAGGAAATCTAAAATTTATTTTTGGAATTTTTAAATTTTTATGTGTGTTTCCAGGTATGGACAACTAGAGTTTTGGGCGTATAATGGCAAGTTGTATATCAAAAGTTTCGCAATAAAAATATCTACCAACTGACCAAATTGCATTCATATAGTCCTTATAGTTCTCTTGTAATAGGAAATCTAAAATTTATTTTTGGAATTTTTAAATTTTCATGTGTTTTCCAGGTATGGACAACTAGAGTTTTGCGCGTATAATGGCAAGTTGTATATCAAAAGTTTCGCAATAAAAATATCTACCTACTGACCAAATTGCATTCATATAGTCCTTATAGTTCTCTTGTAATAGGAAATCTAAAATTTATTTTTGGAATTTTTAAATTTTTATGTGTGTTTCCAGGTATGGACAACTAGAGTTTTGCGCGTATAATGGCAAGTTGTATATCAAAAGTTTCGCAATAAAAATATCTACCAACTGACCAAATTGCATTCATATAGTCCTTATAGTTCTCTTGTAATAGGAAATCTAAAATTTATTTTTGGAATTTTTAAATTTTCATGTGTTTTCCAGGTATGGACAACTAGAGTTTTGCGCGTATAATGGCAAGTTGTATATCAAAAGTTTCGCAATAAAAATATCTACCAACTGACCAAATTGCATTCATATAGTCCTTATAGTTCTCTTTGTAATAGGAAATCTAAAATTTATTTTTGGAATTTTTAAATTTTCATGTGTTTTCCAGGTATGGACAACTAGAGTTTTGGGCGTATAATGGCAAGTTGTATATCAAAAGTTTCGCAATAAAAATATCTACCAACTGACCAAATTGCATTCATATAGTCCTTATAGTTCTCTTGTAATAGGAAATCTAAAATTTATTTTTGGATTTTTAAATTTTCATGTGTTTTCCAGGTATGGACAACTAGAGTTTTGGGCGTATAATGGCAAGTTGTATATCAAAAGTTTCGCAATAAAAATATCTACCAACTGACCAAATTGCATTCATATAGTCCTTATAGTTCTCTTGTAATAGGAAATCTAAAATTTATTTTTGGAATTTTTAAATTTTCATGTGTTTTCCAGGTATGGACAACTAGAGTTTTGGGCGTATAATGGCAAGTTGTATATCAAAAGTTTCGCAATAAAAATATCTACCAACTGACCAAATTGCATTCATATAGTCCTTATAGTTCTCTTGTAATAGGAAATCTAAAATTTATTTTTGAATTTTTAAATTTTTATGTGTTTTCCAGGTATGGACAACTAGAGTTTTGGGCGTATAATGGCAAGTTGTATATCAAAAGTTTCGCAATAAAAATATCTACCTACTGACCAAATTGCATTCATATAGTCCTTATAGTTCTCTTGTAATAGGAAATCTAAAATTTATTTTTGGAATTTTTAAATTTTTATGTGTGTTTCCAGGTATGGACAACTAGAGTTTTGGGCGTATAATGGCAAGTTGTATATCAAAAGTTTCGCAATAAAAATATCTACCAACTGACCAAATTGCATTCATATAGTCCTTATAGTTCTCTTGTAATAGGAAATCTAAAATTTATTTTTGGAATTTTTAAATTTTCATGTGTTTTCCAGGTATGGACAACTAGAGTTTTGCGCGTATAATGGCAAGTTGTATATCAAAAGTTTCGCAATAAAAATATCTACCAACTGACCAAATTGCATTCATATAGTCCTTATAGTTCTCTTGTAATAGGAAATCTAAAATTTATTTTTGGAATTTTTAAATTTTTATGTGTGTTTCCAGGTATGGACAACTAGAGTTTTGGGCGTATAATGGCAAGTTGTATATCAAAAGTTTCGCAATAAAAATATCTACCTACTGACCAAATTGCATTCATATAGTCCTTATAGTTCTCTTGTAATAGGAAATCTAAAATTTATTTTTGGAATTTTTAAATTTTCATGTGTTTTCCAGGTATGGACAACTAGAGTTTTGCGCGTATAATGGCAAGTTGTATATCAAAAGTTTCGCAATAAAAATATCTACCTACTGACCAAATTGCATTCATATAGTCCTTATAGTTCTCTTGTAATAGGAAATCTAAAATTTATTTTTGGAATTTTTAAATTTTCATGTGTTTTCCAGGTATGGACAACTAGAGTTTTGCGCGTATAATGGCAAGTTGTATATCAAAAGTTTCGCAATAAAAATATCTACCTACTGACCAAATTGCATTCATATAGTCCTTATAGTTCTCTTGTAATAGGAAATCTAAAATTTATTTTTGGAATTTTTAAATTTTTATGTGTGTTTCCAGGTATGGACAACTAGAGTTTTGCGCGTATAATGGCAAGTTGTATATCAAAAGTTTCGCAATAAAAATATCTACCAACTGACCAAATTGCATTCATATAGTCCTTATAGTTCTCTTGTAATAGGAAATCTAAAATTTATTTTTGGAATTTTTAAATTTTCATGTGTTTTCCAGGTATGGACAACTAGAGTTTTGCGCGTATAATGGCAAGTTGTATATCAAAAGTTTCGCAATAAAAATATCTACCAACTGACCAAATTGCATTCATATAGTCCTTATAGTTCTCTTGTAATAGGAAATCTAAAATTTATTTTTGGAATTTTTAAATTTTCATGTGTTTTCCAGGTATGGACAACTAGAGTTTTGGGCGTATAATGGCAAGTTGTATATCAAAAGTTTCGCAATAAAAATATCTACCAACTGACCAAATTGCATTCATATAGTCCTTATAGTTCTCTTGTAATAGGAAATCTAAAATTTATTTTTGGAATTTTTAAATTTTCATGTGTTTTCCAGGTATGGACAACTAGAGTTTTGGGCGTATAATGGCAAGTTGTATATCAAAAGTTTCGCAATAAAAATATCTACCAACTGACCAAATTGCATTCATATAGTCCTTATAGTTCTCTTGTAATAGGAAATCTAAAATTTATTTTTGGAATTTTTAAATTTTCATGTGTGTTTCCAGGTATGGACAACTAGAGTTTTGGGCGTATAATGGCAAGTTGTATATCAAAAGTTTCGCAATAAAAATATCTACCAACTGACCAAATTGCATTCATATAGTCCTTATAGTTCTCTTGTAATAGGAAATCTAAAATTTATTTTTGAATTTTTAAATTTTTATGTGTGTTTCCAGGTATGGACAACTAGAGTTTTGGGCGTATAATGGCAAGTTGTATATCAAAAGTTTCGCAATAAAAATATCTACCTACTGACCAAATTGCATTCATATAGTCCTTATAGTTCTCTTGTAATAGGAAATCTAAAATTTATTTTTGGAATTTTTAAATTTTCATGTGTTTTCCAGGTATGGACAACTAGAGTTTTGGGCGTATAATGGCAAGTTGTATATCAAAAGTTTCGCAATAAAAATATCTACCAACTGACCAAATTGCATTCATATAGTCCTTATAGTTCTCTTGTAATAGGAAATCTAAAATTTATTTTTGGAATTTTTAAATTTTCATGTGTTTTCCAGGTATGGACAACTAGAGTTTTGCGCGTATAATGGCAAGTTGTATATCAAAAGTTTCGCAATAAAAATATCTACCAACTGACCAAATTGCATTCATATAGTCCTTATAGTTCTCTTGTAATAGGAAATCTAAAATTTATTTTTGGAATTTTTAAATTTTCATGTGTGTTTCCAGGTATGGACAACTAGAGTTTTGGGCGTATAATGGCAAGTTGTATATCAAAAGTTTCGCAATAAAAATATCTACCTACTGACCAAATTGCATTCATATAGTCCTTATAGTTCTCTTGTAATAGGAAATCTAAAATTTATTTTTGGAATTTTTAAATTTTCATGTGTTTTCCAGGTATGGACAACTAGAGTTTTGCGCGTATAATGGCAAGTTGTATATCAAAAGTTTCGCAATAAAAATATCTACCTACTGACCAAATTGCATTCATATAGTCCTTATAGTTCTCTTGTAATAGGAAATCTAAAATTTATTTTTGGAATTTTTAAATTTTCATGTGTTTTCCAGGTATGGACAACTAGAGTTTTGGGCGTATAATGGCAAGTTGTATATCAAAAGTTTCGCAATAAAAATATCTACCTACTGACCAAATTGCATTCATATAGTCCTTATAGTTCTCTTGTAATAGGAAATCTAAAATTTATTTTTGGAATTTTTAAATTTTTATGTGTGTTTCCAGGTATGGACAACTAGAGTTTTGGGCGTATAATGGCAAGTTGTATATCAAAAGTTTCGCAATAAAAATATCTACCAACTGACCAAATTGCATTCATATAGTCCTTATAGTTCTCTTGTAATAGGAAATCTAAAATTTATTTTTGGAATTTTTAAATTTTTATGTGTGTTTCCAGGTATGGACAACTAGAGTTTTGGGCGTATAATGGCAAGTTGTATATCAAAAGTTTCGCAATAAAAATATCTACCAACTGACCAAATTGCATTCATATAGTCCTTATAGTTCTCTTGTAATAGGAAATCTAAAATTTATTTTTGGAATTTTTAAATTTTCATGTGTGTTTCCAGGTATGGACAACTAGAGTTTTGCGCGTATAATGGCAAGTTGTATATCAAAAGTTTCGCAATAAAAATATCTACCTACTGACCAAATTGCATTCATATAGTCCTTATAGTTCTCTTGTAATAGGAAATCTAAAATTTATTTTTGGAATTTTTAAATTTTCATGTGTGTTTCCAGGTATGGACAACTAGAGTTTTGCGCGTATAATGGCAAGTTGTATATCAAAAGTTTCGCAATAAAAATATCTACCAACTGACCAAATTGCATTCATATAGTCCTTATAGTTCTCTTGTAATAGGAAATCTAAAATTTATTTTTGGAATTTTTAAATTTTTATGTGTGTTTCCAGGTATGGACAACTAGAGTTTTGGGCGTATAATGGCAAGTTGTATATCAAAAGTTTCGCAATAAAAATATCTACCAACTGACCAAATTGCATTCATATAGTCCTTATAGTTCTCTTGTAATAGGAAATCTAAAATTTATTTTTGGAATTTTTAAATTTTCATGTGTGTTTCCAGGTATGGACAACTAGAGTTTTGCGCGTATAATGGCAAGTTGTATATCAAAAGTTTCGCAATAAAAATATCTACCTACTGACCAAATTGCATTCATATAGTCCTTATAGTTCTCTTGTAATAGGAAATCTAAAATTTATTTTTGGAATTTTTAAATTTTCATGTGTTTTCCAGGTATGGACAACTAGAGTTTTGGGCGTATAATGGCAAGTTGTATATCAAAAGTTTCGCAATAAAAATATCTACCTACTGACCAAATTGCATTCATATAGTCCTTATAGTTCTCTTGTAATAGGAAATCTAAAATTTATTTTTGGAATTTTTAAATTTTACCTATGTGTCCTTATAGTTTCCAGGTATGGACAACTAGAGTTTTGGGCGTATAATGGCAAGTTGTATATCAAAAGTTTCGCAATAAAAATATCTACCAACTGACCAAATTGCATTCATATAGTCCTTATAGTTCTCTTGTAATAGGAAATCTAAAATTTATTTTTGGAATTTTTAAATTTTCATGTGTTTTCCAGGTATGGACAACTAGAGTTTTGGGCGTATAATGGCAAGTTGTATATCAAAAGTTTCGCAATAAAAATATCTACCAACTGACCAAATTGCATTCATATAGTCCTTATAGTTCTCTTGTAATAGGAAATCTAAAATTTATTTTTGGAATTTTTAAATTTTCATGTGTTTTCCAGGTATGGACAACTAGAGTTTTGGGCGTATAATGGCAAGTTGTATATCAAAAGTTTCGCAATAAAAATATCTACCTACTGACCAAATTGCATTCATATAGTCCTTATAGTTCTCTTGTAATAGGAAATCTAAAATTTATTTTTGGAATTTTTAAATTTTTATGTGTGTTTCCAGGTATGGACAACTAGAGTTTTGGGCGTATAATGGCAAGTTGTATATCAAAAGTTTCGCAATAAAAATATCTACCAACTGACCATATTGCATTCATATA